>NC_134131.1:3817500-4117500 GCF_040939455.1 Microcebus murinus
AAAATGCCAACTTCGTTCACTATTTCGCCTTGAGATGACCTTCCAAAATAAGGTGTTGGATAACTCGCTTCCATGGCCGATAGTGATCTAACCTTGATGCAAATAAACCATAGAACAAAATTTAATCAGTATATCACTGTGAAGAAGCCTTTGTCCATCCCAATGGAGCTTCTAATGACTGTTTTGGCAGTTCTGGGGGTAGTTATGTTTCCTACATCCATATCTCATACTGGTTGAGCAAGCTAATGGAAGTGCTGTTAGTGGAATCCAATATTAATGCCCTGTCTCGTGCAAAACCTGGATGCAACTGAATATATTATACGATTATAGGTAGTATCTAATTCCATAGGTATTAGATACTGTACTCCAGATTAATATTTTAATGAGGACAGCGAAATAAAGACAATGCTCCAGGTAAAGGACCCATGCATTGCGGCCCAGCTGAGCTCCTTGCTGGATTCAGGAGCAAAACGGGGACAGACGTAGGGACTGTGACAAAGATCTGCGCGCAAGCCTCAGATGCTGAGTGACACACACTGATGTACCGAGTCAAAGATGTCATCCCCACACAAGTGCCACTCGCTATATAAGCTGGAGAGAAAATGAAGGAGGGGTGGGGGGAAGTGGAGGGGGGGTCGTTGCAGTGAGACCTCCAGAAAATAAACAGGGTGTACAGTTTCAAAGGCTGCAGACACAGACATTTCATTGTTCAAGCCAATTATCAGTGGAAAATAATAACAACAGATGGATTGAGAGTCACTGACTTTTCATATGCACTTCATCTCGGCGGAACAGATGATGAAATGCGAGGAGCTATCTCAAAAAGGCAAAACATCTTTCAGTAAAAGAACTCTACAGTCCAGATGGGGACCTTCTAAGGCTGCTGATTATCTTCTTATAATGTTGTAAGATAGACTTACTGAAACATTTCAGGGACTGATCAGATACGATGCGTACAATGGCTTCATTATTGGAAAGAGTCGCCTCGGACTTGGGACTTAAAACCCGGCAGAGATTTTCAATAAGGGTGAGGGCTGCAAGTCTCCTGTTTTCTCCTCAGGGACTGCGGGTTCCAACTAAAACTGGAAATCTGTACACAACAGGAGAATAAACCATCGCCCAAGGATCCTAGCTGTTTGCTCTTCTCTCATGTGAGCAGAGGGGGGAAAAAAAGATGAACTGGAACTGTGAAAGGGACATGAAATTATTCTGAAGCATTCCATCATGATTGGGGGGTGAGGGGGTCAAAGCAATTCCTTATTAAAAAGCCTTTGGTGATAAAATATCATCCCTTATATGTCATTAGAACACCTTAAATATCCCTTGCTACTACTGGTAATGGCAAAATAGAATTTCCTTTTCAGTAGAAAATAAATATAAATTTCAATGTGGTACAATAATAGTCCTAATAAATGCCAACCAAAAAAACCCAGGCAAAACCCACCCACCCACTCTAACCCACCATCACTCAACTTACCACCAAGTTAGGCTCGTTGATAAAACGCAAGAGGCAAAACTACAGCCTGAGAACTTGCTGGAAGTAATGGAAAAAGTTAAATCTCTAATCAGGCCTCATTACTCCTGGAACAATGAATCTGTTCCATCCATCGGTCTACTTACCTATCTTGTCTCCTTCCATCCACCATCAAACCCCACATTCACAGTTCTGCAAAAAAATCTTTCCCCCATTTGACCATAAATTATGGTTGAAATCACTGCGGTGAGGAAAAAGAAAAACTGATCCTCCCACTATTTACTAACATACTCAACATTTAAAAAATATTTTTATGCACACGCTGTTGACTTCACAAGTTTATATCGTAAGTAAAAAAATAATAGTAATTTTTTTTTTCCCCCAAGCAAGGCTTTTCTTTCAAAGTACTCTGACAAAAGTAAATTCGTAGCAGAACACACAGGCACGAAGAAAATATCGCCGAGGGCAAAATTCTGCAACTGCTTTAAGAAGCAAACAAGAACACAAAAGACGTGTAATGCAACCATCTGGCTCTCCTCATACTGCATCGATGCCCCAACTCTATCTGCACCCCCTTAGCCAGCCCACACCGGTGCCACAAAACCAAATGGCTTCACTTATGTTTCCTGCACAGCGAGTTTACTCAATGCAGCTAGAACACAAAAGTTGATTTTTACACATACACTAGTATCTTTCACATTTTTTCCCCACTTCAATGGTTTTGTTGTCACTGCTACCTATTCACAGCGGGGCTTCTTTGAAAAACCACCAACAACCTCACGGTGACAAAGACGGTCTCATGTGGACATACACGTTCGGTTGCAAGAGAAGCCCCCCGTTCAAAACCCTCAATCTCTGCCATCTCGTGCATTAGACGTTGGACATATGGAAAAGAAATCCCAAATGTATTTCAATTAAAAACCTTTACTTTTTTCAAGGCACTAAATTGTGGGTTGCTGCCCTCACTTATTATTTGAAATAACTGCGCTCTTTTTTAATTGCCACTCTTATAAGTTATCACGTCCACTGGAACGTTTCCTTACTCAGCTCAGCCTACAAACATTTACTGAGCAACTACTGAGTTACTCTGCAGCTTGCTTAACAATAGACGGGTCAAAATCCATTATTTTCCTGTGTGCTAGTAAGGACCTGCTTGGTACATTAAACCAGAAACTCCACAGTTTCTAAAAAAACTCTTCCATATGTGGGTAGGTGGGTGCATTTTTGTTTACTTGTATACTTATTTTTGCAGGCACATATAATAGATATTTAAAAGTGATAGCATATTTGGAGGGATCCAATTGCTTTCAAACGGTGGAAACCTCTTATTTGGGTAAAAAAATCAATAAATCATCATAAATGCCTCTCATCAAGGGACAACAATTAAAAAAACTAGTAACGGAGGAAAAAGACCCTCACAGGCAAATGCTACTCCTTGCTTTTCTGTAGGGGCACTGCTAGAAGCAGACATTTCTATACTGGGCAAGAGTTCTCAGAGCCAAGATTTGCAAGGTGTGGGGGGGTACATCCGGCTCACTTCTGTTTTCTCGCTGATACTGGTTTTCCACTTGCATTCCCGCAGCCCTGTCCACATTAAGGGATAAGGAAACTTTGCCTGGTTTTTCCAGGGGATAATTTTTGGTTCCCTTCTGGGCGTTTCTGCCCATGGAGTACCCCGGTCTGGGCGGCAGTGGTCATCTGCAAGACACATGCAGCGGATCCAGCCACCGGCTGAGGGCTGCTGCTAATTGTTTAAGCCTGCGCTGGTGGCTGGCCACCGGTTGGCAGACACAAGTCATGGCTGCCTCCCAGGCCTGGGTTAGCACAGCTGCAGCCAGACGACAAGCTCCCAAATATGCCCCTCCCATGGCCACATCTGGCCCTTGGCGGCTCCCATCGGCAGCTCAACTGACTCTGTTAGGTTTTCCCGGGCATGTTTAGGCGACAGGCGAGCGACGTTTAAGACAAGTCTTATTAATTTTGACTGTGAGCATGGTCAGTTTGGGACAAAAATAGCAGAATATAAACTCCATGAAGACAGGGACTTCATGTGACTTGCTTGCTACATACATCCCAATACAGAACAGCAGCTACACCTGGTAGGTGCTCAATGAATGAATGAATGAATGAATGAATGGCACTAACCAGCCGAACAAAAACATTCCTAGATCTTAGCCCAGCGCCTCTGTCCCTACTGTTGCATGTACAATGGCTAGCTACATACATCCCAATACAGAACAGCAGGTACACCTGGTAGGTGTTCAATGAATGAATGAATGAATGACACTAACCAACCAAACAAAAACATTCCTAGATCTCAGCCCAGCGCCTCTGTCCCCACTGTTGCATATACAATGGCTAGCACCCCGCCAGGCATGGAGAAGCCCCCCCAAGTGGCTGTGCACCTAGATTTTATTACAGGCACGCTGACACTCAAGAATGACCCATGCACACCGTCAGTCTAGCTGGAAAGACCTCCGACAGTCCTTTTCCCCCCCGGACCCCGCAGTCTCCCAGTGTTCCCACGTCCTTACTTTGTTGTCCCTCACCTGAGAAACTGGGCAGCCATGTGCCCACAGTGTCTGCAAGCGGTGTCTGTCCCTGTCATCTTTGGCCACCGCAGAGATGCCAAATGATGAGGCGACTTTTCCTGGCACCTTTTCGTCCCCTTTCCTTTCCCATGCCTTTCTTCCCGCGTTCCCCGACAGGTGCAGAGCCCAGCTCCCCTCTAAACTCAACTCTGACCCCAGTCCAGGCTTCCCCAAAGCTCATTGCCTCTTTAGCATCCACTGGAACCCCACTGAGAGCCACCAACATAGTTCAGGACCGGGCTGGGGCGCAGGGGGGGATGCCTTAATGACAATGCCAGGGAGCTTGGGCTCCTTTTGACTACAGAGCTCTCCTGAGCTCCCCAAGAACAGGACGGAGGTGGAAGGACACTTGAGCAAGGCCTGGCATGGCTGTCCGCATTTCCCCTGGCCCCAAGCCGAAAGTTGATGCTCCCAGAACAAGAATGGCTGAACCAGGCAGAAGACTTTGACACGCTCAGCATATGGTCTCCAACGACGACACAAAGCTACGTAGACGGGTGCTAGGTGTAGCTGTTGCTGAACGCGCCCCCATTTTTCTGTCTTGTAAAGAAGCAGGGGTTGGGGTTGGGGTGATTCTTTCAAGCTAAATGTAAGTTTCTAAAAAGAGTGCCGTATTTACTATGAAGAATCCGGGCTTCAAGCTCCTGCATCGCCTCATAAAAGATGGGTCACAGGAAGACCCACCCCCAAAATGCCTCTCTCCCCCCTTGCTCCTCACATTTGAAATTACCTTAAAAATGCCTTTCCCTAATTCCACAATCACAGTGAAAGTTTAAGATAATTCTGAGAAAAAGCAGTACAACAGGCTGCAAATGATCAATACCTATTCTTTTTTTTTTTTTTTTTTTTTTTTTTGAGACAGAGTCTCACTCTGTTGCCCAGGCTAGAGTGAGTGCCCTGGCGTCAGCCTAGCTCACAGCAACCTCAAACTCCTGGGCTCAAGGGATCCTCCTGCCTCAGCCTCCCGAGTAGCTGGGACTACAGGCATGCGTCACCATGCCCGGCTAATTTTTTCTATATACATTAGTTGGCCAATTAATTTCTTTCTATTTATAGTAGAGACGGGGTCTCGCTCTTGCTCAGGCTGGTTTTGAACTCCTGACCTCGAGCAATCCTCCCGCCTCGGCCTCCCAGAGTGCTAGGATTACAGGCGTGAGCCACCGCGCCCGGCCAATACCTACTCTTTAGCTGGAAAACCCAAAAAACCCCCAAAAGTACAATTTTTGAAAGTTGGAGCAGAATGAAAAAAAATTTTTTTGAACAAGCAAGGCTGAGGATGTACAGGCCAAATAAGCTCTATTTCTTAAGGTTTCCTTGGGCTGTGGAACTCAGTGCGTGTTATATGATATTGTATTGCACAGTATTGTTTACGCTAGAAGGTTCAGAACTCACAAGTGTAGATTCAATTGCCCAAGTTCAAAACCCAGCTCTGCCGCTTACTGGCCTTGGGAAGTTTATTTAAGCTCTCAGGCCCCTCAGTGTGCTCATCCATAAAATGGGCTTAATTGCAGTGCATAATGTGCTTCTGAGAACTAAATACACTGGCATGACAGAGTGCTTACAACGGTGCCCGGTGCAAAGTGAATGCTAAAAGAAGAGATGGCTGCTGTCATTATGACCAAGGACAGTATAACTTCAATAAATCTGGAACTCCCTCTGCCTCCTTTCTGCCATCTCTACGAGTTGTTAAAAACATCTGGCTATCTGCCAAGCTATAGGCTAAAAAAAATAAATAAATAAAAGAGAAAGTGTATCAGATTTTAAACTTCTAAAGAACTGTGTTAAAATAAAATCAAAGTACTTATTTTTCCCCCCCTCTTACCATTAGCTGGGAGAATTGTCGATTTAAGATTGGGGCCACACCTGCCTCAGTGGAGGCAGGTCATTAGCTACAACGTGAGGTTAGCCTCGCTCCTTGTCCCGCCGGTGACCAAAAAGGTACTTTGGGGACATCATCAAAGAAGGCAGGAGGAGAATCCGGCCTGGAACCCGAAGGGAGTGAAATGCATTTTCTTCTTGCACTTTTCAAGTCTGCGCGTATAGATTCTGTTACTGATTTAGGATCTTAAACAGTTTGTTTATTTTTTAAATGCCTTTCGGCTCACCTTTAATAACATGTTTCTTTGACTTGGCTGAACTGTGCCTCAGAAGAATTACAAGCGGGAATACGGCTGGGTAAAAGGTTCAGTGAACTAATCCACACCTGGTCCATGTAAAAAAAAAAAAAAAAAGGGGGGGGGGACCTCATATTTTCCATATAGAAACAAGCCTCTTTATGTGAGCCAGCCTTTTATGTAACTGCCAAGGCGCTTTCCACACCACGTGACCTTCCATGTGCTTCTTCACGAGGGTGGGCAAAGGGCAGACACCCACCTCCCGGCCATGCCATCAAGTGTCACCAGCGACAGAAAAAAAAAAAAAATAACAATAATGATAAAAGCATAAACTCCATTCCAAACAGGAAGTGGCAGATCCATTCTCCCAGAAATCCCTTGACCAAGTTTTGCAAATGACAGAAGACAAGGACTGTCCCCCAAACAACAGATTTGGGACCCGCCGGGGAGCTCTCTTGTATCTCCCTGTGACCCAAATTCGGGGTCTCTTCTACATCAGGGCTGAGGACCAGACCTTTTAAGTGGAAGGGACTAGGCAGAGATGAGGGCAACCTCGGATTTCCCTCTGATACACTTTCTCTTTTATTTATTTGTTTTTTAGCCTACAGCCTGGCAGATAGCCAGATGTTATTAACAACTCGTAGAGATGGCAGAAAGGAGGCAGAGGGAGTTCCAGATTTATTGAAGTTATACTGTCCTTGGTCATGATGACAGCAGCCATCTCTTCTTTTAGCATTCACTTTGCACCGGGCACCGTTGTAAGCACTCTGTCGTGCCAGTGTATTTAGTTCTCAGGAGCACATCATGCACTATAATTAAGCCCATTTTATGGATGAGCGAGAACAGAAAACATTTTTGAGCTGAAAGGCAACTTGGAAGGAGACCTGGCAAAGCCACTCCGTTACTGGGAGTGGCTTCAGTGTGGGGCTGTGGCCACACAGGTGGTTGGGGACGAAAGCAGGGACACCAGCTTCTGACTCCCAGCTCGTGCAGAACAGCAATGGCTCGAGAACGTGGCCACTGGAAACGTCAACTATGGGAAGAGGAGACTTCGGGCAGGATCTTGGGAACAGCGAGGAGGCCAGAGCCTGGACGGGGTCCCCAGTGTGTCCCTTGGGTGGCGCCAGCCCCTGCTAGCACCGAAACACGCTTAGCTCTCTTCCACAAAGTCACCAGGCCTCCGTGCTCCTGGCCTCTTGTGTTTGCCTCTCGGTTTTGCTCCCAAGAAAATTCCTTTTCATCAACTCTGGCTGGAAGTGGGAAAGGAGCTATCTCCCCGCCTTCGTTAAGAAGCAGCAAAGTGGGCCGGGCGCGGTGGCTCACGCTTGTAATCCTAGCACTCTGGGAGGCCGAGGCGGGCGGATTGCTCAAGGTCAGGAGTTCAAAACCAGCCTGAGCGAGACCCCGTCTCTACTATAAAAATATAAAGAAATTAATTGGCCAACTAATACATATATATATATAAAAAATCAGCCAGGCATGGTGGCTCGTGCCTGTAGTCCCAGCGACTCGGGAGGCTGAGGCAGAAGGATTGCTTGAGCCCAGGAGTTTGAGGTTGCTGTGAGCTGGGCAGACGCCACGGCACTCACTCTAGCCTAGGCAAGAAAGCGAGACTCTGTCTCAAATTAAAAAAAAAAAAATAAAAAAATAAAAAAAAAAAGAAGCAGCAAAGTGGAGATGGAAAGACATTTCATCAGAAGGCCACAGCGTGTGGCTCTGCTCTCTGCAGCCACAAGGCTCTCGGGCTGGGGTCCCTTCTCTCTCTCTCCAGACCCGGGCCCCTCACTGGTAAAAGGAGGGGCCACTCAGCTCAGGGCTGATGGTCAACTCATGCACACAGTGGTCGCCTGAACAGGGCGTCGAAATGCTGAGATATTGGTCTACGGGGGAAACAGCCCAGGCCCTCAGCCGTTTTAAGGACACCCTTGGCCACCACCTTGAACTTCCCAGGATCCTGCATGACACAGCGACGGCTGCCCAGAGCCCTGCTCCAGGGCTACTGCTAATGGCCTTCCAGGTCTGCGGCCACTTTTCCAGGGCCATGATGCAAGGCTCACATCTTAGTATTTTTGGCACTGGGATGTATCTCAAAATGGATGTGGATGCTTAAGGCTGCATGCTTCCCACATGCTCATTCCGTCCCAGTTGCAAAGTTTTGTAGCTTCTGAAAAGCCTAGAGAATCAAGGCGAAATGTCCAAGGCACTCAGAAGGCCCGTCTTGGTGTCAGCCACTGCTCGGTCACACCTTTTTTGCAGCTCCCTGACTTGTGCCCTCAGCAGAGACCCATGTACACCCTGCGTGCTCTCATCTCTCAGCTGCTGTGCGGATCTAGCCCCCCAACGGTGCCCTGCCATCCTTCACCTAGAGATGTCCCCACTCGTCCCTGTAGTGCCAGCTACACTCATGTGGGGCCTTGCAAGAGACAAGAAGGCTGGGACGAGCAGAACAGTGGCCCCAGGAGGGACCTGCCTCCCCCCATCCCTCCCCAAGTCGCTTCCCTCCCCCCGGATACGGGCCCGTAGTAATGAGGCAAAAATCAATGGAATCTTCTTAGGGCAGATTTGTGGGGCTGAATGTTTCCAAAAGCTGGAAAGAAACATAACATTGTTAAACAACACTCAGCATCAAATCCTGAGCTCTGAGGGAAATTACCAACACATGTAATCAAATTATATTTACCATGGAAATTCTAATAGCTCATACTTTCTCCTGCACGTTCACAGGCCTTTAAGGAAAAGGAATTTTCTCTACCCCACCTCCCAAATTTGCACAGTAGAGCTGAAAACGTCAGGCATTGCCGAAATACACAGGAAAGGGGAAGAAAAATACCCATTATTGTTGCTTCCTCCGATCTCCATATGTTCTGTGCCACCATTACTCAAAAGTCACTCGGACACTCTGCGGGCTGACGTGGGGCCACGCTGTCACTTGATCAGGTGTGGGGCAGTGCACGGCGTGAGCAAATCCTTACGCACAACCGCATATTAAACGGGAATTCGCAAAGGCAGGCCCTAGAGACAAAGACGCTTCTATATAGAAATATTAACTAAGAATTTAAGTAAATGGCCCCACTTGGAAAAAAAAAAAAAAGTTCTGAAGTAGCAATATAAACTATATTTAATGGCAACAAAAAAATATTTTCCTTTTGGGAGAGCAATTTGGGCTTCTAGAAGTTACTGTCTTTCACGTGACTTTATACAGTATATGCCTGAATTCTTTCATTTCCTAAAAACACAGATGCCAGGCCCCCGAAATTCTACTTCGTGAGAGCTCTTTTTTTTTTTTTTTTCCTAATTGATCTTCCCCCAAATACAATCCTCAAATAAGAAACTATTTTGGTGCCTTCCCCTCCCCCCACCCCCCCAAACAATTGTTATTTTCTTAAATGCCTGGGTGTAACACGTCCTAAGGAACATATGTTCCCAAGGAAGGGAAAAAAACTGGGCTTCTAGAACTAATACACAATGAAAAATAAATTTAAAGCAGCCTTCTGGTCTGACATAAGAGTATAAAAATGATATGAGCAAGACCAGCTTAGTTTACATACTTTTTAGTCACAGCTGCTACTCTGAAACCACAATACCTTTAAAATGACATTTTTAAGGAAACAGATACTGCATGGCTTTAGCCATAGTTAGATGCAGCTAACGCAGAATTAAAGGGGCTTTCCTTTTTATACACACACTTTGTATAACCCTGTACACTGGCACAATTAAGAAGAATGATTCATTTTTAAATAATGTAGTGATAAACAGAGACAATTACAAGTAACTCTGCCAGCGAGTTTTTGTTTTTTGTTGTCTTTTTTTGCTTTTTGCTTTACAATCACCAGACTCAGACATCAAAATAGAGTTTTGGGGACAGAAGAAACAAGTCCCCTCTTCTAGGTTAATATTTAATTGAGTGCTAAAGATTTTCTTGAAGAGGGCCTCTGTCCCCCCAGGGCCAGGCACACAAGAAGGTCCTGTCTCTAACGAGACATGCCGAGGCGTCCTCAAACACACGAAAATAACATACAATTAAATCAGACGATCCGATTAATAAATTACTCCGGTGGACCTTGTGGGCCAAGTCCTATTTAATTACATAATTTAAAAAATATTTGCACATTGCAATCACCGAAATTGGCTTTGAGGTTTCACAATACACACTTAACACTTGAGTTAGAGAACAAATTTATTTAATCAATGCAGGCCTAAGTGCTAGAAGGCCATACCACTCCAACTGCAAAAATCACTTAGCACATCCTCAGAAAAAGCAAATAAACTTTTCCACTATTTAGACGTAGGCTGCTGCTGAATGTCAGGAGAGGCTGGCTGGGCTTTTTTTCTGTGTCCTCTCTGTCATGTGGTGCTTGTAAATCTGCCCCCTTTGAGACGTGATTAAAACCGAGCTAATGGACAGAATGGTTCCAGTTAAAGATAACTTGAAGATAAACTAAGGTGGAAGATGTCAAGGTCCCGGTAGTAAAAAACCTCTCCAGAGGGAAACAAAGAGAAGTCATATTAGCTCCCCATTTTTCACTTCTGGGAACACCAAAATACACCGTAAATTAGCGTGGTTACAGAGCGTCAAGACTCGTTCCATTAGGGAAACGCACACAAACTCAGGGTGAGGTCGTTCATACAAAGGATAGAATGACATGGCTTCCAAAAGAGGGCAGAACCATTTCAAAGGGACGATATTCCCTATGGCTGTACTGGGGCCAAGGGACTGCCATTAAGCGAATTTTCTAGAAAACCACTTGACCACTTTGGCACCACCACTTTTTTTTTTTTTTTGCCATCACATTTGTTAGAAATCTTTGTCAAACACATACACTTTCGAATAACCACGGCACGCTTATATAGCCACAGTGGCCTCAGAGCTTTTTGAGCTGTGTGGGGTTGGCTTTCTACCAAAAAGCTCCCAGCCCACCATGACAAGGGTTACTTTTGTTATTGCTGTTCGTGGGTCTTTTCGTTAAAGATTTCTGTCATGTATGATCCATGTATGATTTCTCTCTCTTTCTTTTGAGACAGAATCTCGCTTTATTGCCCAGGCTGCAGTGCTGTGGACATCATCATAGTTCACTGCGGTCCTCGAACTCCTGGGCTCATGTGATCCTCCCAACTCAGCCCCCCAAGTAGCTGGGACTACAGGCCCATGCCACCACACCCAGCTAATTTTTAAAAACCATTTTTTTGTAGAGATGAGGGTCTCACTGTGTTTGCCCAGGCTGGTCGCAAACTCCTGGCCTCAAGTGATCCTCCCACTTCAGCCTCCCAAAGTGCTAGGGTTATAGGCATGAGCCACCACACCAGGCTCACATCTTAGCATTTTTGGCACTGGGATGTATCTCAAAATGGATGTGGATGCTTAAGGCTGCATGCTTCCCACATGCGCATTCCGTCCCAGTTGCAAAGTTTTGTAGCTTCTGAAAAGCCTAGAGAATCAAGGCGAAATGCCCAAGGCACTCAGAAGGCCCGTCTTGGTGTCAGCCACTGCTCGGTCACACCTTTTTTGCAGTTCCCTGACTTCTGCCCTCAGCAGAGACCCATGTACACCCTGCGTGCTCTCATCTCTCAGCTGCTGTGCGGATCTAGCCCCCCAACGGTGCCCTGCCATCCTTCACCTAGAGATGTCCCCACCCGTCCCAAATAACCTGGGCGTAAATGCCACCTCCTCCAAGAAGCCTCCCTTGACTTATCTTTAAGATTGCCCCCATCATCTGTTCCATTTGCAAGTAGTACTTGTCCTAATACAGAAATGATTCCATTCTATTCTAATGGTCTGTATTTAATCAATAGTTTCTCCCGCTAAGCTGTGTGCCCAGTTTGTAAAAGGCACTCAGTAAATCTGAGCAAATAAAGGTGATGAATTCTAGTAAACAACATTAAAGACAACAATTCTTCCTTCTTTAGTTCCTTTTATAAAATCGACTCTTCTCGGTTTCAGCTCCTCTCCCCACTACGGTGGTTCAGCAATGGGCAGTCAAGCAGACTGAGTGTGCAAAGTATTTGTTCCCAGCTCTGAAGACAGAAGAAATGCATCCCAGCTGATATTTATGTGAATGATCGAGATGCAATTTGAACAAAAAAACCTTGCATTCCCTTGAAGTAAAATCACCTTTATTGTTCATGATACTGTGTGCAAAGGAAATAGAATAAGCGAGGAGGCTATAAGAATTTAATCAAGTCGACTTGTTATAAATAAGAATTGAGATTCACTATGCACCAAAAATGTAATTACCCTCCCCCTACTAACAGCGTCCTCGTTTAGACTCTGCACAAAAAAACCACTTTCAGATTCTAAGACAACTTTGCATTAAGGTCTTCGATGAACCTTAATTCCATGCCCTCTCTCGGACCGTGGTCTGCTTAACTTCATCTTTAATAATAGCATCGTGCATCCCATCCCCAGGAAAACAAACTTTACAGTCAAGTCTTCAAAACAGTGTGGAAGAGGCCGGGTGTGGAGGCTCACGCCTGTCATCCTAGCACTCTGGGAGGCCGAGGCGGGAGGATCGCTCAAGGTCAGGAGTTCGAAACCAGCCTGAGCGAGACCCCGTCTCTACTAAAAATAGAAAGAAATTAATCGACCAACTAAAAATATATATATCAAAAAAAATTAAGCCGGGCATGGTGGCGCATGCCTGTCGTCCCAGCTACTCCGGGGGAGGCTGAGGCAGGAGGATTGCTTGAGCCCAGGAGTTTGAGGTTGCTGTGAGCTAGGCTGACGCCACAGCACTCACTCTAGCCTGGGCAACAGAGTGAGACTCTGTCTCCAAAAAAAAAAAAAACAGTGTGGAAGAAAGAGTTGTCATGGGTCACGCCGGTGACCTCTAGTCCTTGACGGGTTTGGTAATGGTGTTGAGACTTGGTGCAGCCAGCGACAGCCCCAGACTCAAGAAGCGATGTCACTGAAGTGACCAAAGAGGAAAAGCCAATCTCTGGAAACATGAAATGGCCAGATGGGCTACCCACAATGCACAGGCCACAGAACATTCTTTCTGGGGTTCAGGTCTTCTTGTTTGGCTCAGAACTAAAAATACCAGAAGCTATCTGTTGCTTACAATGTAATTAAAGGTAACTGGCAGACATAAAACTGATCTTATTTTCCAGGAGTGTGGAGTAGCCGAGTCACTTAACTTCCCTGATCCTCTATTCCTTCATCTGTAAAATGGGGTAATAACATCCGCATGAAAGTCGAATGTGATAACGTGTTCTACTCATAGGTAGGATTCCGTCTGTGTGTACGTACGGAGGTGTGTAAACTAGAAAAGATAATTTTTGATAACAACTCCCACGTCATTTATTCAGTCGTTCAGCAATTTTTGTGAACACCACTCTGCGCCATGTGGAATAAAAATAGGAACAAAACTTGACCCTCACCTTCGAGGAGAGCTCACGGTCAAGATCTGAGCTGTCCAAAACAGCAGTCACTAGCCACATGCTATTTAAATTTAAACTAAACTATTAAACTAAGATATTAAAGCTAAATAAAATTAAAAATTGAGTTCTGCAATTGCACTGAGTCACACGTCCAGCATTGGTGAGCCACAGGTGGCTAGCAGCTACCACACTGGGCGGTGTAGGTAATAGAACCTTTGCGTCATTCCAGAAAGTTCTATCAAGACAGCTCGGGGCGGCTCAGGTCTAGAAGGGCAAGACGGGGAAGCAGGGCGCACAGGTACACTGTAACATACTGTGAGAAGTGTTAAATTGACAGCAGAAAAAGGTTTTCTGTTGGAGGTGACATCCTTGAGGGATGGCAGACTTTGTTTCCCCAAAGTGGAAAGGGGGAGCCAGGTGGAGCGGACCACACGTGCAGGGGCGTGCTAAGTCCCCAGAGGGGCCGAGTGTTCTTGGTGACCGGCACACAAGCGCATGGGGGGGGTGCGGTGGCCAGAGAGCAGCCCGGGGGAGTGGCCGGGATCCAACTGGGAAGGCCTCCCAAGCCAAACCAGGAGTCTGGACTTAATTCAGGAAACAGAGACGCTGAAGCAGTGGAGTGGCCCATCGGGTGCGTGTTGTAGGAAACTAGCCATGCTGACAAAGTAGACCGGCGGCTGCCGGCTACGGAGACACACATGAGAACCCGTCCGGAAAGTTCTGGAAAGTGCTGATGCCAGGGCCCTCACCCCAACCGGATCAAATCCATTTCTGGGCACGGGGCCCAGACCTCCGTAAGTTTTAAAATCCCAAAGTGACTAATGTGCAGTCGGGGATGAAAACAGACAGGGATGACAAAGAACGGGGACGGAAGCTGAGCCAGAATGAAGACGTACGGCGAAGAGTCTACTGCTACGGTCCTATCAGGAGATAGCGGGGACCTCTCCCCCAACACGGAAACAGGGGACATGGGAAGGAAAGGCTGATTTGGGCAGGTGTTTCTAAGACAGAATTAATGTGACCTGGAAACCTAGAATATGAGCAACAAAAGGAGAAAAAAAAAAACACAATACAATAGGACAACTTCTATCCCATGGCAATAATGACCGGAGCACGCTGGAAGTGGAGCCGGCCTGGGAGAGGGAGAGTGCACAGCCAGCCCGGTCTGAGATGCACTGCCTGCTGGAGCATCTCGTGGAAAGGCCCAGAAAACTGGAGGAAACAGTGGCTGGATGGACTCTGTCGGAGAAGTCAGGCCCTGAGCGTGGGACACGGAGCAGTTTTCAAGAGTCCCCGGGGAATTCTTACAAAGTTAAATATTTTCCTTAAAACTTCAGCCCACGGGAACAGCAGCAAAGAAATGCACTTTGAAAATTCTATTGCCATATTCTAGTTTGCACTGCATATTAAAGACTTCATCTGCCTGGCGTCAGCAACAGAGCACAGGGACCCTTCCCGGCTGCATGGCCTTAGAAACAGAGCACTGGACTCTCTGGGCTTTCATTTCTTAACAGCAAAAGGAGAGGGTTGACCGGGCGAGGTGGCTCACGCCTGTAATCCTAGCTCTCTGGGAGGCTGAGGCGGGAGGATTGCTCGAGGTCAGGAGTTCGAGACCAGCCTGAGCAAGAGCGAGACCCCGACTCTACCATAAATAGAAAGAAATTAATTGGCCAACTAATATATATAGAAAAAAAATCAGCTGGGCATGGTGGCACGTGCCTGTAGTCCCAGCTACTCGGGAGGCTGAGGCAGGAGGATCGCTTGAGCCCAGGAGTTTGAGGTCGCTGTGAGCTAGGCTGATGCCATGGCACTCACTTTAGCCTGGGCAACAAGGTGACAGACTATCTCAGAAAACAAAAAAACCAAAAAACTAGATGCTACCACGTGGCCCCTCCAGTTGGAAGATTCTGGGATACATTCTGAGCAGCAGAAATTATACCTGTAATTTATCATTTCTCTCACTTCCATACACATTAAATTATATTAGCTTTTATTTATTTACATTCCCTAAAAGCTATATAGTTCTTGAGATTATACACATACATTGCAGAAATTATATAGAGTTGCAAAAGTGAGATAAATATATTTCCTTTTTGTCTAAAAGTTACTCATCAAAGAAACACACTCAAACTTACTATTTACTTCTGAATCCCGTTTTCGTTCTGTTTTCCCTTTGCCATGTTAAAGTAAGCGGTTGCAAACTCCAATGTCTACAGGGACAGAGGCCCAGGTGAATGAGCAAACTGGCCCAGAGGAGGGTGGCAACCCCCAGGCCATGCCAGCAGCCACCCTCTGGGAATGACGACTCACAGTTGTTCCGCTTCGCTCACAAAAACCAGAAACCCAGAGTTGCTTTAGGTGTAATCTCTTGATGTTTAAAATGCTGGCAACCGACTCAAATTATTTTGAAATGTTACGCAGACCAAAAACACAACAGGTCTGAGGCGGCCAGCCTGTGCCAGCCATCTTTCTGTGGTTTAGAAACCTTAAAACCCTAAGACTTGTGTAAAATAAGAAAGACGAGCTCTTCAGTCCCAGGGACAGGTCTGACCACTGGTTTTGGTCTAAAGCAAGCTGGACCAGCAATACCAGCGGGGCACTTGTGGCTTCCTTTTATACTGAGTGCCTAGAAAGAAATCTCCTACAAATGCCATTATTTTGTATGAAACATCTGTGGAGTTTGGAGGGAGAAGAGAACACCCAATAAATGAATTCTTTGTGCATGCACCAAATATCAGGTGGACTTTAACACTTAGTGATAAACATGTGATGATTTCTATTCTGCTGATAGCAGCCACAGAGCCCTCCGTGTGTTCAAAATAGAAAAATACCTTATTTAGCATCAATATGACTCTATTTCTTGCTTTGAAACAGGAAAAAAAAAAAAGCCCACGAAACTTCTCTTTGCATTATACCATTTTTTTTTCTTTTTACATGAAATACTAAACAATCTGGCACACATAAGCAGGAAGTGGCCAAGTGTACCTGGCCTACACATTACCCTCTTCTTCAAAGCATAATAAAACGTAATCTTCTGCTACCAGATCACCTTAAGATCAGTGCTCGGTGCAAAGCAGAGTCTCTGCTAATAAAAAGGAGTCTGTATTCAGAAGAGTTGTCCTGTACATACCTAAAAATGACTCGGTGCATGAGAAATCCAAGACAAAAGCATAAGAAGAGGCCCAGATGAAAAACATCAATCTCATAATAATTATAATGAATTTCCCAATGATGGCAAAAAAACAAAAAACTCCTGGTGGCAACCTGGACTTCGTGCTCATTCTCTGATGGAAGAGCCGATGGCCTCCTGCCTTCCAATACAAAATCTGCAACAGTTTCTTCGAGTGGGGGAAAAGGTATTTTTAAAGAATGGAAAAGAAGGAAGGGAGAGTTTGGAGGTAGCGACTTTGGCATGTGATTTCAGTTTGTCTGAGTAGAATGCAATAAAAGCCCTCTCCTTAAATGACTGTCTCATGGAATTGCCTTCTTGTCATCATGCTCCCTGCTTGGATGTCTTAGGTGAGACCTTTTTTTTTTTTTTTTAAAGCAAATTCCTAAACCCCACCAGTAGCCTGGGGAAGCAAAGAAAACCAAGGACGTAGGAGTGGAGAGAGATGGGCTACAACAGACTGGCGCGAAGGGTCTAGGTGAACTCCAGATAAACCAGTTTACCGTAGAAGAGACAGCAAATCCAACTGTGGTAGAAGCAGTTGGAGGACAGGCCATTAGAAATCAACGCTTAATGTGTGTGAGGCACAACATTATACTATTCTTAACCCCATTGAACAGATGGGGAAACTAAGGCCCACCAAGGTAATTCATCCTAAGGCATAGATAGGGCTAATGGATGGCAAAGCTTGGAGCTGAATCCCACCGTCCATGCTAGAATCCAACATGGCACCCACCATGTTAATGGTGTTTCCCAGAGTTTCAGGCAAGGCAACATGGAACAAAAGCAAGCAGAGACTAAACCAGAGGTGAGAAGGGAAAGGATGCCTTAGGCGATGCCTGTGAGGGGGACCATTGGAGGCTGACTTTGATGGATCGGGGAGGGGAACCATTGAGAGGGTGAAAGGTAACAAGTCTTGCTCTTACTCCAAAAAGGAGAGCAAGGCAGACTCAGCTGCCCTGTGTTTAAACACGTCCCCACGAATCATGACATCCGCCCGCCAATCAATGCCTGAGCCAAAGTTATAAACAGAGTTAAATGACTCCCTGCAAAGGGTGGCTCCATTCTGTCGTCGCATCCCAGTGTGCACGTGTGCACGTGTGTGTTTACTGATGACAAATCACACCCGAATCTCAAAAGCCCTCTAATCTCACTCTCGCTCTTTTGCTAATTATAAACGAGCTCTTTCCAAACCAGGTGCACGTGTGTGTCTGTATTTTTATGACCCACATGCAGCGACATTTTTTCCTGAATCTAAAGTGTCCTCCCCCCAGGGCATTCCCCCCACCTCTCCACAGGGGACAGTGAGCCACGCAAGTGCCTCTTGAACAACAGCGTCACCTAAAACTCCACCGGCAAGTTTGTCCACGAGCATCAGCGACGCCGGAAGTCGTTTTTCATGGGTGCCATAACTGGTGTTCGAGACGCAGGAGCGGCTGAGAAAACTGTGGGTGCTAATGCCATTTATCAAAGGGGGCAGGAGACTGTGACAAACCCAGGAGCCTCCCAGCTGAAGAACTGCACTGGCGGGGTGGGTGGGGGGTCTAGATCCCTTTTGGTGCTGTGACAGCACCCTGTCACCTTTCGACTGAGACGTTGGCGGATCCTGCCATCAGAATATCATGGCTTGCTCCTCGCTACACCATCCATGCGAGGTGAGATAGATGCTTGCTGCAGTAGGTTGAGGGCAGCAAAGAGGGACTTCCAGCTCCAAAGCAACAAGCTGTAAGAATGTTCTGGGCTTCCTTCCCAGCGCACTTCTGCCCACTTGGCAGGATCCTGGCTGAGACCTGCCTTCCACGCAACCTGACACGCGGTGGTGAGGGAATGCAAAACCCCATCCGCCGCCAACCACGGGAGCTACCATATCGACTGAAAGGATCTGATAGTGTTCGAACGGCCACACTGGCTGCAGTTGATCCTCGATACCCTGCACCCGAGACTGGCCGGGGTTCCTGGCCCTGGGCGCCCGCCCGGCGCTGCCGGGTCAGCTGGAACGTGACCTGATGGGTCCACGTGGTCGGCACGGCTGACGCGGTTGCGGTGGGTGACCCTGCCCCACGCCGGGGTCGCCTTGCGGGAAGTCTAGACCTATTAAATGTCACAACACAGGGTTGCCCCAGGGTGTCGGAGAGCAAAATGTTGAAAGAAAAGAAAGAGAGAGAGAGAGAGAGAAAGAGAGAGAGAGAGAGGAGAGAGAGAGAGAAAGAGGAGAGAGAAAAAGAGAGAAAGGAGAGAAGGAGAGAAAGAGAGAGAAAGGAGAGAGAGAGAGAAAGAAAAAGAGAAAGGAGAGAGAAAGAACGAGAGAGAGAAAGAGAGAAAGGAAAGAGAGAGAGAGAAAGAAAGAGGAGAGAGAGAAAGAGAGAGAGAAAAAGAGAGAAAGAGAGAAAGGAGAGAGAGAGAAAGAGAATGAGAGAGAGAGAAAGGGGAGAGAGAGGAAGAGAGAGAGAAAGAGAGAGACAGAGAAAGGAGAGAGAGAAAGGAGAGAGAGAGAAAGAGAGAGAGAGAAAGAGAGAGAGAGAGAGAATGAGAGAGAGAGAGAAAGGGGAGAGAGAGAATGAGAGAGAGAGAGAAAGGGGAGAGAGAGAAAGGGGAGAGAGAGAAAGGAGAGGAAAGGAGAGGAAAGGAGAGGAAAAGAGAGGAAAAGAAAAGAAAAGAGAGGAAAAGAAAAAGAAAAGAAAACCTATATTCCCCCAAAGCATTGGGGGGAAAAGTAAGTGATTACCACATTTGCAGGTGGGAGAGCTAAGGATAAAAATTCTGAGAACGTGCCCATGGTTTGCAGTCTAACCCTTCATCCCTACGTGACGGCACTGAGATCAGGCACCAGGAGGTGTCTAGGTATGATTTTAATAACATGTACCACCGGAAGAAATAACAGCATACAGATTCCAAAACACTATATATAACCAAAAGGAACATTTTAATATTTGATATTGGAATAAGAGGATTTTCTTATTAGCATGCACGTGTTCATTTGACAAGACATAGTGCTTTCAAAGAAGATAACATGAAGTTATACATACTCTCATAAAAGGAAAAAAAAAAATTCCTTCCCTTTTCCTCCCTCCTATGCTTCGAAGCCGAAACACAGAATAATCAAGTTCTAGGCTGATGTACACCCAGCACTCACTGCTCTGTGGTCTGTACTGAAACATTCTCTATTGCTTTCTACTACTTCTTCCTTGGGCAAAGTTTGTGTTAAGGACACAATGATTTTACTTTTTTCCCCCAGGCCAGGCCATTTCCACTTTCTTATGATTTTAATCTTGTCAACACAAACAATTCATTGAATATAAAACAAGGCGAAGTGGGACACTTCTGTGTTTTTATAAAAACATTTCATATAATTAAAGCTCAAACTGGAAAATAAAATACTTTAAGAAGATGATCACCCATAAAGTTTTGGTTGGAAAAGCATGGGCCATAGGAAAGGACAAAAATAAAATAAACAGCCTTATTTTTGCTGTGTTCACTTGAAACCACAAAACCTAAGAAAGGAACAAAAGAGGTGAAGGTTATAGCTGAAAGAAATCTGCATTAAATGTGCCAGGCCAACAGCATTAACTGCTGAGCAATTAAAATGTAAGTGCCCAAGGATAGCAGATGGGTTTAATAAATTAAGTTATAGTCATGTAATAGTGGAATATTACGCAGCCATTAAAAATAAGGGTTATGGGGCAATATTTAGTGACATGGAAAAATGCTCTTTATAAAGCATCAAGTAAAATTTACCCTGCAAAAAAGAGGCAGAGGTATAAGCGTAGTTTTTGAATTTTGCCAAATCCCCACCAAAAAAAAAAAACATACAGAGCGAGTAGATAGCAAAACCAAAAACCCAAGGGCAAATGTGTAACAAAATCAGGGAACCAGGCATCACTGCAAATGCTACAGTACAAACAGATGTGGAAAAGCTAGCACTAGCCATAAGTTGTACAGAGTAGATGCAGAAGCAAAGGGAAACAACAGGACCACTGAAGGACTTGAGATGGGAACCCCCCCCCCCCAAACTGCCACTAAGTCCTAAATGCAAAGTACTAAAACAGCACCTGAACCTAGGGCTGTGGTATTTCCCATTCCAATAAAAAGTCAGAACAAAGGGCTGGCATTAAGAAGAGTCTAGACCAGATGCAGTGGCTCATGCCTGTAACCCCAGAACTTTGGGAGGCTGAGGCAGGAGGATTGCTTGAGGCCAAAGGTTCAAGACGAGCCTGAGCAACCTAGAAAAACCTTATCTCTATCAAAAAAAAAAAAAAAATTTAAATAACCAGAAGTGGTGGCGTGCACCTGTAGTCCCATATACTAGGGAGGCTGAGGCAGGAGGATCACTTGAGCCCAGGAGTTCAAGGCTGCAGTGAGCTATGAAGGTGCCAATGCACTCCAGCCTAGGTGACAAAGCAAGACCCTGTTTTAGATAGATAGGTAAACAGATAAACAAATAGGTAAATAAATAAACAAGTAAATAAGAAAAGTCTGAAGAGTCTAGATTGGTCTAGTGCTTAGGACCTCTCAAAACTGAGCTGCCGAGTGTCCATTCTAGCAAAGGACTCAACACTGAGGGAGAACTTCTGGAAACAGAATAAAAATTGAAAAGAACAAAGAAAACCCAGAGGAAAGAAAGAAAAGGATCCAAAAAAAAAAAAAAAGTGGAGAACAGTGTCACGCTTTTTAGAAAGCGGGCCAGTAGCTCAGTAGCAGAAAATAATCCAAAATAGATCTACCTAAATCGAGCCTCCATTCTAAAAGTTCAGAGAAACCACTTTCACATAAAAATGAGCAACAGAAAAATCTGAGGTCACATGCTATACAAAGTTATAAGGAAAAAAAAAAAAAAGAAACAGAATAACATCCTACAGAAAGTGAAAGTACACATGAGAAACCTGCTATATTACAGGTCTGTAAACTACTATTTCAAAATGAGCTAAAAGACATTAAGAATATGACATAAAGCCATGCAAAGCCTTAATAAATAATAAAATAAATCAGATTAGCTGAGAAATGTGGGAAGAAAGAATGAATCTAAAAAATAACCACTATAGAAAAGAGGAAGCACGCTGGAAGGGGAGACAGCAAACAGATACAACAAATAATGCCTTAAAAGAACTAGAAGGCTCTGGGAGGCCGAGGCGGGCGGATTGCTCAAGGTCAGGAGTTCAAAACCAGCCTGAGCAAGAGCGAGACCCCGTCTCTACTATAAATAGAAAGAAACTAATTGGCCAACTGATATATATATATAAAAAAATTATCCGGGCATGGTGGCGCATGCCTATAGTCCCAGCTACTCGGGAGGCTGAGGCAGGAGGATGGCTTGAGCCCAGGAGTTTGAGGTTGCTGTGAGCGAGGCTGACGCCACGGCACTCACTCTAGCCTGGGCAACAAAGCGAGACTCTGTCTCAAAAAAAAAAAAAAAAAAAAGAACTAGAAGGTTAAAATGAACAAAAAAACAAAAACATAAAAATCAAAAAGAAATGAAGCTAAAAAAGGATTTAAAGAAAATTGTCAAATATACTGAAGACAGGTAAAGATTCAATATACAGAAAATAGGAATCCCTGAAGAGGAAATTAAAGGAAAAGAATTGTCCAAATACTTAAAACTGTAAATTAAACAAAATATGAAACTATATATTGCAAGCAAACACTAGACACTTAAGCATGTCTAGTCCAAATGACCAACACTAAGATATATTCTAGTAAAATTGCTGGACTTCAGACCTGTGCCAGGAAAAAATAAAGTAATATGTTTAAGATAATCAAAGAAAAAAAATGTGAACCAACAATTTTAATCCAGCAAAATGTATGGTTTTAGTATAAAGGACCTAGAAAACTGCTGTCAAAATGCAAGAATGCAAGGAATACAGTTTCAGAAGCCCTTCCTGAAAGATCTAACAGAAAATGAGCTCTAGACAAAAATGATTAGAGACATTGATACAAGGAGTGAGTGGTAGTGGGCATTGAATATTCTTACTCACGTTACTAAAAACTAAAAGAAGGTTAGGGTTATATAAGGGGGGAAAATACAGTATAAATGGCTAAACGCCCTGAAAAGGCAGATGTAATATAATCATTACAAATTAATAGAGAGGGCTGGGTGGTGCAGTGGCTCATGTCTGCAATCCTAGCACTTTGGGAGGCTGAGGCAGGAGGATCACTTAAGGCCAGGAGTTCAAGAGCAGCCTCAGCAAGAAAGAGACACCATCTCTACAAAAAATAGAAAAATGAGCCTGGCATGGTGGTGTGAGCCTGTAGTCCCAGCTACTTAGGAGGCTGAGGCAGGAGGATCACTTGAGCCCAGGAGTTTGAGGTTGCAGTGAGCTATGATGACACCATTGCACTCCAGCCTAATAGGGACTCTTGTCTCAAAAACTTTAATAGAAGGAAAAAAATAATGGAGACTAGAGACAGTACATATAATAAAATGCGTGACTCTTCTTAGCAATCATAATTGGTAGTGGTGGTATCAGTATTATTATTCTGAGACTGGTTTACGTGTAAGGTGGATAAATGAGCAGGTGAGGAATTATTTGCTTATCATTCCCTGTGTTCTTGAGAAACAGAATGGTCCACAAGTAAGGAATGAGATAAAGATGCAATAGATAAGAGGTTCAATAAACATCCCTGTAATCCCGAATATGAAATGGAAACAGCAGGATGAATCTAAGAGGCCTAGACATGCCAGGAACAAGGAGCAATGTCAGCACTAAGGTAATCGTCTTGAAACACAAATTTCCACCAAAAGAAACCAGGGCTTCTAAGATAAATGGCTGACTTCACTTCTCAGATAAGAAGTGCACAAGGCAAGTCTGAAACATTCTGTGACAGCAGCGAGCAGAGTAGCTGTCAAAGACCAGTAGGGTCCTATCAGAAGGTCTGAGAAGCCAATGTAAAGAGGTTCACCAACCAAAGATGGAAAATTCGATCTTCAATAAAAGAAATACAATGGATCGAAACCAACCGACATGTTTAGATTCATGGTTCGTAAGGATATTACAATATAATGGTTACTTTCAGAAGATGACAGCGAACCTCAATTCAATATTTTGAAAACCAGTAAACAGCAGGGAACAATCGGGCATTTATCCTGTATTATCCAGATGAACAGTACCACTGGTAACCGAAGAGGAGGTGAAGAACAAAATTATATAATAAAAGCATCCCCAGCTAACAAGCAGAACTAGAATATCACGATTTTGCCCTTCCCAATGAATTAAAGGGTGTAGGCAGCGAGCATTAATGACTGTTAACATCACAAAAAGAAAGACAGTAAGACATTACGTTGCTCGTGAGTGAAAGAACACACCACCACCTAGAGTCTTGCTAAAGGGGTCAAACATGAGCCTCTGCAGCCAGCTGCCAATTTGTAGGATAAAGAGAAGGCAGAGGGACACGTTGGACTGAGAATGCAAACAGCAAAACCCAAACTCCAGGGAACTCTACAGCTCAAGCAGCCAGGGTTCCCCAAAAGGTAAAGTGTAGAGAAAAGAAAGAAATAGTAAGATGTGCAATGTTTGGGGGATGGACACGCCTGAAGCTCTTACTCGAGGGGGGAGGGGGGCATGGGCAGTATATGTAACATCTTAACACCTGTACCCCCACAATATGCTAAAATAAAAAAAGAAAGGAAGGCCGGGCGTGGTGGCTCACTCCTGTAATCCTAGCACTTTGGGAGGCCGAGGCGGGCGGATTGCTCCAGGTCAGGAGTTCGAAACCAGCCTGAGTGAGACCCCGTCTCTACCAAAAATAGAAATAAATTAATTGACCAACTAAAAATATATATACAAAAAATTAGCCGGGCATGGTGGCGCATGCCTGTAGTCCCAGCTACTCGGGAGGCTGAGGCAGGAGGATCGCTGAGCCCCGGAGATTGAGGTTGCTGTGAGCCAGGCTGACGCCATGGCACTCACTCTAGCCTGGGCAACAAAGTGAGACTCTGTCTCAAAAAAAAAAAGAAAGGAAGGAATAGACAAGAAACCTACACACTAAGAAATTTAAAAGGCATATCAAGTTTTTAAAAAGTGGACAATACTAAACCATGGTTTATCGGGACACACAGGTAGGTGACCAAATAGTAAACAAAGGGCACCAATTACTATAAACATCCAACACCACTGGATTTGGGCAAGGGCCGTGGCTGGAACAGGGCATGTGAGGAACTTCTAGGTATCTGGCAAAGGCCAATGTCTTAACTTGAGTGGTGGTGTGCAAAGGTGTCTACCTTAAAATAATTCTTATATATACATATACACGAATGCTGTTCCAGTAAGTGGCCACATGCATCTATCACAATGTAAATTGAAATTAAGTTTAAAATTTAGTTCTTCGGTTATATTAGCTACATCTGAAGTGCTCAGAAGACAGCCGCTACCTTTTAGACAGTGCAAAACTAGGATACCTGGAACAGAACCGATTTGTGTGTGGTGGGGTAGTGGGTGGGTGGTTTTCTATAATTGTGTTTTACTTCATAAAAAAAAATTAAAGCACATGTCCCCAAAATACATACCATAGCTGTATTTATTTTAATGCATCTCAAACACACGAACACTGGCTATTCTCTGAAGTAATGGCAAAGGGTATCACGCCTTCTGGAAGAGTGAAAGTTGATGTGGAAATGTTTTGTGCCATTCCGTAGCAGGAACCCCAACAAGTCCCCACAGATCTGATTTCAAGCTGCTGGTACATGGTACCAGAAACTTCATCTCAAGGATAATGTAGTTGTGCTCAGCAAAGGTTAATAAGCTGTTCGCCATTATGGATTGATAACTAATCATTTCAATTATCATTAAACATTTATTAGACACTGGGAGCAGACAAGGCTATAGGAAAATAGAGCAGCAGAGTCCATGCCAAATGGACACTCCAAACAAGGCACTTAAGAGATGTAACCCAATTACACCCAAGGAGGACAAGAAAGTTCTCCTTCCACTGGGAGTGGACATCCTTAGGTCAGACTCATCATGCCTCTGCACGGCTGCTGAGCTCACAGTAAAATATTCCAGAGACATTTCTTCCAAAGAGATTCAAAGGCGGTGTGTATATGGAAAGGTAAAAATGAAAATTCAGCCTATGGAGCCGTAGAATGTTTCCAAGCAGGGTAAATGACATAAGAGAAATGGGAGGCTAGATATTCACACAGATCAAAGGGAGATCCACAAAAAAAATATGTATTGCAGAGAAAGCAGAGGGCCTGAAAAGAAATTATTTCGAGGTCAAAACAGAGAACACGAGAGAACAACTGGATACAAAGGCAGGGGTGTCCGCTAACCCTTTTCGGTTGTTAGCAGGACAAGGGTCAGTGCTGCAGAAGACGATAATTATAAAGGAGGCATTCTGAATAAACGAGAGAAAAAGGATGGAGGAAGAAACAACTACAAAATATCCTTCCAACCGAGTCTTTAATTATCCAGGGAGGATATCAATATTTTCTTTAAAATAATGTAATGGATACTAAACCATAATGAGAAAAATACATAAGCCCACGGAAATTATGATCCATGCAATAAAGAGGGCATTAACAGTTAAAAGGTGTGGAAAAATCAATAACTTCCAATTACACTTTGGGTGTCATGCAACGCACCCACACACCAAAGAGCGCACCAGCTCTGAGTCAGGATAAAAGATGCCTATATCTAGAAAAGAACGCTAGAATGGGTTAAGGGCAAAAAGAAGAAAACCAGAAACCAACAGGGTCTAGTCTCTCCCCTCTTCCCAGCTGAGTCTTTTTGATCTTAGAAAAGTCCGTCATGTGTTTACTCGTGTCTGGATAGGATCCAAATATTCTGTTCAGCTCCCTTTCACATTTTATTCTATCGAGAAAGATTTGGCAACTGAAATCTATTATGATGTCAAAAGGTAGCTGACAACATAAAATGTGCCCCGCTGAGCTGATGCCACGCGAGGCTGGATTTACAACAACATGAGTATCATAAAAATTATAAGAACTGCAAATTAACCACTGATTTCTAGTTCGCTGACATAAATAATGGTAAGGCCCTGGATAACTTCCAAACATCTTTACCACTGTTTAATTTGTCAAAATCCATCAAGAACGTTTCAACCACAAACCTGTCCTCTAAAAGGTGCATTATCATTCCCACGCTCAGATTAGCATCGGTGGCAACCCAAGGAGGACTGCGCAATTACCCGGCTCCTGGAGGGGCCTCCTCCCTGCTGTAATCCCTCCAACACGCCGGTATCTTCACTCTTAGCTTAAGTGCCATTCTTACTCTCAATTAGTTATTTGAGATCATTTAAAAATTTGGCTCTCATTTTGCAAGAGATGTCTCTCTGGTTTCCAAATTAGTCCCTCATTGCAGTGTGAAGGTTCCTACTGGGCTCGAATTAGCAAGATTTTCTGTTTACTTCGAAGTTGTGAACCAGGAGTGCTGGTAGCAGTATGGTGCAAGGGCAGTTAGCTGAGGGGCTGTCGGGGAGCCCAGCGGGCAAGGAGTCCCACGCTGCAACGAAATGACAAAGACAATCATTCTTTGCTGAGAGAAAGTTAAGATACAGAACCACATGGCTTCCTCTGCTAACAATCGAGACACTGTGGACCATTCTGATAAGCAACATGAAAAGAAAATGTCTTTAGTACACACACAAACTCTCTCCTGAAAAACCCTATTTTATACACAGTGAATTTAAAAAATCATGGCTAAACTATGTTACTGCTCAGGGAAAATATGGTTAATGATAATAAAAATGGCTAAAGAATGGATTTCAAAGACAAGTGCCTTTTGAAAAAAAATCCTTCAGTGAGGAATGATCTTTCTATGCATATGTGTGTGTGTGTGTAACCTCCGGCCCCCTGTTCTCCCACTGATATATGTCCAGAACAAATTGACAATACTGCTGAAAAGAAAAAAATTAAGTGCTCGGCCATAATATTGTTAGCAAAAAAAAAAAAAAAATCAGTCAGTAGAATCACTACCTAAGTAAAAGCAATGTGTGCATTTGTGCAGAAAGTAGGCAGTTCTAACTCTGTGATTAGTCCTGATGCCCTGAGTGTAGGGAAACGTTTGATAGATTCTAAGTAAACCTAGCATACATTGCTTGTGCCCAAATTGATTTATTTCACATTTCCGTATTTTGGGGAAAAGCAATTTCTGTATGACAGATGCACCTGGAGTTTGCCATGTGGCCGACACAGAGAAAGGGCTGTAGAGTCATAGATTTAGCAACAACGAGAAAATTGCATTTTATTCTTATTTGCTAAAAAAAATAAAATAAAAAGCATATTTTCTTCCCATCAGTCACGTTTGCATCGAGTTAGTCCGTGTCTACACAGAGTAAGTGAACAGTAGAGATGAAACACTGATCTGGGTAAATCAAAGGTCTCAGTTATCTGCTACTGAAGATAACGTTGGTTTGGCCTCAACTGGACCCTACCAGCTGCTTACAATGAAAAAAAAAAAAGAGACACCGACTAAACAAGCCATCAATCCCCTATTTCTCTTTACCTGTGTAAATATGGCCTGAATGTCTCCATCAATGTCAGGGGGTCATTATAAAACTAAATTTTTTCACAGGGTGTTAAAAAATTATAATTCTTAAGCCCTAAAACAGAATGCATTTCTGAGAGCGGGTGATATAACGAGAGTGCCTTCTTTTGGTCTCTGGAAGGTAATCTTCATGTAAAAACAGAGTTCCAAAATACATGATGCAAAAACTGGCAGATTTGAAGAGAGACGCAAGCAAGTCAACAATAGCAGATAAATACTTCAATACCCTACCACTGATAATGGATAGAACAAGGTAGAAGATCAATAAGGAAATAGAAGACATGAACGACAGGAACCAACTAGACCTAACAGAAATCCATAGAAATTTTCACCTGACAACAAAAGAATATACATTCTTCTCGAAGACATTCTTCAGGATAGACTATATGCTAGGCCATAAAACACGCCTCAATAAATTTAAAAGTATGTTGTCCAATTACAATGGAATGAAATCAGAGATCAGTAACAGAAAGAAATCTGGGAAATTCACAAACGTGGAAATTAAACAACGCACACTTAAAGAACCAAAGAGTCAAAGAAGAAATCAAAAGGAAATTAGAAAATATTCTGAATGAATGAAAATGAAGACATACTAAAATGTAGGGCATAACAGGTAAAGCAGTACCTCAGAGGGAAATTTATAGCTGTAAACATCTATATTAAAAAAGAGAGATTTCATATGGAGACTTACTTAGAATTAATCAACCAGTTAACAAATCCACAATACATCCTACAGCTTGATTTCCCAGCGATAAGACTCAGTAACTTCTAAAGCAATCACTTTTATTCAGTAAAGACACACATTTGAAGTTGTGTTATCTAGAATGTCCCAAAGTTATTTATCCATGGAAGTTTCTGGTAGAACACGATTCTCTTCTCACTGATTTCCTAAATGAGGAAACTGAAATCCCATAACAAGTTAGCAGGAGATACAGCTTTAAAACATATGTTTTCTCAAGTTGAACTGGTGTTTTTTTTCTGCTACACAAATAACAACCCTCATGAATGTAACTTTTTTGTGGCTTTTATATGCTGCAAGCTACTACATGGTTGACTTACTACGGCCATTCTCTTTTCTAGATGCCCACATGGCTTTTCGTGACCACCTTCTTGCTCGTCAAGTGATCTAGAAAGGCAACTCAGTGGCAATCTGGATTATAGAAGCAAACAGATCTTGGATCCAAGCCTAATATCTACCTTTAAAATTTTTAAATTTTGAAATAATTATACACCCCAAGAAGCTGCAAAAATAGTACAAAGAGCCCTATATGCCCTTCCCCCAGCCTTCCCCCAGGGTGACATCTTACAACATGGCTGTTTACAATATCAGAACCAGGAAACTGGCGTCCGCATATCACTGCTAACTAAATGACAGACCTTACTCAGTTTCTCTTACTTCCTCTGCAACCCCAGGCAACTGAACGTAGCTAACCTCTCTGAGCCTCAGTTTACTCGCCCGTAACATAAAGGTACTAAGAGTAGCTACTTCAGAGTACTTGTAAGGATTCAGTAAGATGGTTCTAGTATATTGCTTACAAAAATAGTTATCACACGTAAGAACTTGATGCTGTAATTATTAAACAAGACTTTTGGGATTTCCAGGGTGCTCTGATAGGAGTAGGAAGGGTCTTGGGGGAACTATCAGAGATGGCATCTACTGCCAGTTATAGTTTGGTGATTCCAGAGGACAAAACAGCAGAAAAACAACAGAATGCAGTCTACTCCAAGGCCTGAAAGGAAATCTAACTCAGAATTCCTTTCCTTACACACATACATTGATTTTTTTAAACTTAGTCTTTCCAGTAGTGAAATGATTCAAGTGCCTTCTGACACCTGTAGGGGGAAAAGGAATGGACCAGCTTAAAACAGCTGAACCTTAAACTGACATCTAAGGATAATCTTATACTTTGGCTTTGCATACTTTTTTGTGGGAAAAGGGGGTAAGTTTCCCAACCCCCAGCCACTGTGAGTTTTTTCATCTTAATTAGATTATTTGAATCAAAGAGGTTGAATACAAGCTTGGATCTACCTACCCTGTCATAATTTGCAAACCCACCGGTGTCAACACTCAAGGAAAACAGGACTCTAAGAGCTGAGCTTTACCCTAGGTCTTAAACAGATCTCTGGATGTACTTTTTAAACGTGTAAGAAAGGCCAGGCACGGTGGCTCACACCTGTAATCCTAGCACTCTGGGAGGCCGAGGCAGGCAGATCATTTGAGCTCAGGGGTTCGAGGCCAGCCTGAGTAACAGCGAGACCCCATCTCTACTAAAAATATAGAAATTAGCTAGATAACTAAAAAAAAAAGAAAAAATTAGCCGGGCATGGTGGCGCATGCCTGTAGTCCCAGCTATTTGGGAGGCTGAGGCAGGAGGATCACCTGAGCCCAGGAGTTTGAGTTGCTATGAGAGAGGCTGATGCCACGGCACTCTAGCCCAGGCAAGAGTGAGACTCTGTCTCAAAAAAAAAAAAAAATGCAAGAAAGAGCTAGACATACAAATAGTCGGTTCCAGGCACAACCAAACCTCTCTAATTTGGGGATGATTCCTTGACCCTTGGCCCCAGCTGTCGGGGGAGCCCATCCAAGGTCCCTCAGGCTTTGGCAAAGCACACACAGGCCAATACCCAGAATGCTCTGGGGCCTCACCTCCTTCACAGCTACATTTTGAAGACACAAGTGTTTAATTTATAATGGGGAAAGAAGAACTTTGCTGGGTTTTCCCCTAGCTCTGAAATTTTCATACCTTGAGAATGGGTAAATGATCAACCTTTATTTAAGGAATTTTTTTCTATCTTTTTTTCCCATTCCTTTTCTTTTTTCTTCTTTTTGCAAATTAGCTGCATTTTCGAAACCTGCCACCCACAAACAGTCTGAAACCCTAAAGTGTCTGCTCTGTTTCTATCAACAGACATTATTTGGAATCAGTTAAAAGGACAAATAATATGTCCACGAACCAGCCAAACAGCTAGAGGAGACATCTTTGGTTCATTTTAATACTCAGACCTCTCATCTATTCTCCTAAAGTGAGACCAAATAAGAATCTTACTTGGATAGTTTCAGGTTTGACTCCAAGATTAGGGCAGGCATCTTAAACCCAGTGATCATCACAGATATTACTTTTTGCTAAGAACATAGGAAAATTACTTAAAATACAGGACTCAATCCATTATATGCCACATTTATCAATTAACTAACCTATTAAGTCTTGGTCTCTCACTCTCAGATGTATGTGTAACTGGATTAAAGAAAAGGCTTGTGGATGTGGGGAAGCGACTTATTTTTTTATTTTATTATATTAAAATGATCAAACCTGGTTTCCTACCTGAGTTGAAAAGGAGATGCCTTTAGTTCTGTGGGGCCACTATCCGTTGGCCGGTGCTAACTCTTTTTCTCAACATGAACATATGTTTCCCTTAAAATTACTTCTTTTTTCCTACCCTGGTGTTATGCAAGATCCCTGCTTATTTTGGCGATGGAATCAAAATAAGAAGAGCCACCCAGAGTTCTCCATTCCGAAGGGAGGAGCTTCCCAAGAAAAGCAAAGTTTTGCTGTTGTATTTCCTTTCAGCACTGCCGAAAAGCAGGAGAATTCTTCTCTGCGGAAATCCAGTACAGATGAGGGAGCTGGTTCTGAAATTCCTATTAGAACCACGAGTGGCAGGTGTGGGAAGGGACTATCTAAGTTCCTGATCACTTAGTGCTTGTAAAAAAAAAAAAAAAAAAAAAAAAAAACAGGAATTAGGGGGAAAAAAAAAAGGAAGAGGAGTTAAGTAGCCCAATATGCAATAAGAAAAGGTGCTTTTCAAACACAGAATATGAAGAAAGGAGATGCTTTTTATTTCAGAGAGAGCCCAGGAAAAAAAAAAATCAACTCTCTGAAAAGGCAAACCTTGACTTCTACAATTGAAACCCTCGCAGAAATGGCCACAGGCCTAGGTGAGAGCTTTTAAAAATTAAGGAGGGGCCAGCATGCTCCTGCAAGAAAAACAAAGAGAGGCCTGCATATAGGATATTGGTTTTCAATGAGGAAGGGTGAACGCCAAAAACAGTCTAAGGACTAATCACTCACATAATAGATCACTGTGAGCAAAGCTCTCCTGCAGATGTTGGGGTTGGTGACCTAAGCCTCACACTTGGAAAGGCAGTGTGGCTGGAGCCATGATATATAAAGTAAGACCCAAGTGCCAAAGTTTTGATTTAGCCAAGCAGACGTGGCTGTTTTTGTTGGGTGGAGGAGGCATTTTTTTCACCGAGCAAAGAATTACGGTAAACATCTGCTCACCTTGACCATAGAAGAGGTGGTTGTTTTCATCCAAGGCCATGTTAAAGGAATAAATTTAATTAATAAAACCACACAGAAATAGTATCCAACCTTCCAATAACTCGGCTTGCCTGTGCCCACAGACCTATTCATTAAGGAAGCACTTTAATCGACGACGTTTCCCCACGTTGCCATTAAGACTTAAGGACCACAGACATGGGGTGAGAATTTTCCATCCCAAGGGATGCTTGAAAACCCAAGCCGACTTCGCTTCTTATCTCATTCCTTAGGCAGCCGTTTTCCTGAGGACTCTCTTGCTCTATTAGCAAGGCTTTATTATAATACATATATTATTTAGGTAACTAAAGCCCCACTTTTAAAATACAGACATTAATGGGTTGAAAGCTTGACCTCACATATAAACGTCCCTAGACTGCGTCTCTCTGTCAAACTGCCTTTTTGAAAATAACTGTAAGAATTAATATAATCCAGAACGGCTCAGGTTTTTAAAAATTCCTTTTTTGGTTCTTTTTTTAGGAAGGCATGGGGTGGCAGGGAATGTAGCAGGAAACTGAATTGTTCAGGCTGACTGTCATTCACATCCATCAAATTAGAGCTCAAAACGTCACTTTGCCTTTGAACAACCAGCCATAACCGCTCCAAAATGAGAGTCACCCACAATTATCATTATTAAATATTCCCAATTAAGAAAAAAAAAATAATCAAATTCATAAAACCCCAACTTCCATTCTGGGTTAAGCAAACTTCTGCATCTACCTTTAGTATCAGAAGAGTCTTTTAGATTAGAAAAGCCAGTTTTGCATAAACTAGATGTACCACTGAACAAAACTAAAGAACTAAGGTTTCCTATTTCTGGTCCAGGGTAAAGTCAATATGATCAATCAAAAGATATTCAGTATGTTGAATGTAAATGATCTATTATAATAGTTCCCCCTTATATAAAGGGTGTACATGCCATGATTCTCAGTGGATGCATGAAACCATGGACTGTACCCAACTCTATACATACTATGCTTTTTCCTATACATGCATACCTATGATAAAGTTTAATTTATAAATTAGGCACAGTAAGAGATTAAAAATAATAATACACTAGAATAATCATAGCAATACACTGTAACAAAAGTTACGTGAATGTAGGTTCTCTATCATATTGTAGGCCGGGCACAGTGGCCGATGCCTGTCATCCTAGCACTCTGGGAGGCCGAGGCAGGAAGATCATTTGAGCTCAGAAGTTCAACACCAGCCTGAGCAAGAGTGACATCCCGTCTCTACTAAAAATAGAAAGAAATTAATTGGACAACTAAAAATATATAGAAAAAAAATCAGCTGGGCATGGTGGCACATGCCTGTAGTCCCAGCTACTGGAGAGGCTGAGGCAGGAGGATCACTTGCGCTCAGGAGTTTGAGGTTGCTGTGAGCTAGGCTGACACCATGGCACTCTAGCCCGGGCAACAGAGCGAGATTCTGTCTCAAAAACAAACAAAAATCCAAAAAAACCTACTGTACTGTATTCACCGATTTCAGACCACAGTTGAGCACAGGTAACTGAACCTATGGAAATGGAAACCATAGGCAAGGAGGGAATACTGTATATTCTCTTTTTTGATTTCTCTATTCCCTATGGAACTAGCACATAGCAATTCACAAAGGCAAGACTTGAGTAAGCTTACGGGAAGAATCTTAAATCCAGTAACTCCATTTAGTCCAGTGGTGACAATACAGGACAGAGCCCCAGTTGCTGGACCAGCTCTAAGAGCAGCCTAGGAGCCTGGGGGTGGAAGGCTCTCAGTGTTTCGTCTTTTGCACCCATCAGTCTTCAACAAATACCTATTAAACACCTCCCCCAGGTGCCAGGTACTGTGTTCAGAGTGCATGTGTGCGTGCGTGTGTACCCACATGATGTGGGGGTGAGGGGGTACTATGAAAGGTGGGAGTGAGGGGTGAGGTTCTGTCTTTTAAATGTTACTGATATTTGACAGAGCCTTGGGGAGTAATGAACACAGATTTCAGGGTGCACCGAGTCTGGTAAAATCATTCTGTGTTTACTTGCTCGCTTTCCGCGATGCTAAAGAGTCATTTGCTGAGAAAAAGAAAGGGGCTGGAAGTAAAAACACGCACGTTGATACTCCAACTGCCCTTAAGTGACAATGAACATTAGACAGGAGAAAGGAGGGACAATAGAGGCCCCCATCGTATTTCAAGACTGCCACTGCTGTCAGCTATAAAAGAGAACCAGCCTGCTGTGGCCCACCAAATTCCCCCAACGCACTCAAGATTCATTTCTGCAAGTAACTCCAATATCAGAGGCCACCGTGGTCAGGAGAGGAACACGGCCATGTGCCACTACACTAAATTATACTCAAATAAAAATGCGATGCGTCCATCATAATTGTATAATAGAGGGATTAAATCAGTTCTAATTTTCATGGCTTAAAAGAAAATTCCAAGCTTTTAAGTATATATCCAGTGAAAGATAATGTGACGGATGTCATAAAAAAAAAAATAACGTAGCAGGAGGAAGTAATTCTTTATCCTTTTTAAATTTCCCCTATAAAATGCATCATTTTAACGTAATGCATTTCAACATACTCATCCGTAAATGTAAATTTGTTTTGATAAAATGAAGAGCCTGCTAATCCAAATTGCACAGTGATGCTTTCTACGCTGATCTGTTATAACTTAGTAATCAGAGTTAACAGACTGCCTAATTAACCAAGTCACCATTTGCCAAGATCCAAATATGGGATGAATTGTGGGCCAAGGAGAAAATATGATGGACAAGAAAATTATTAATTCAGGGAAGCATTAAAAGCATGTGGAGTTAAAAGTTCCTTGCTAAATCTCGCCATCTTTAATATCTTTAATTTTTTTTTTTAATAAAGGACATGTGAAAATAAAAAAATATATATATCCATCCAGGGCACGTGGAAAAACGTTTTTTAAAATCAACTAGTTCAATGGGCACAAGTAATTTTTAAGCCTTTGACAACTGATGAGAGAAAAATAGATGCCCAACGATAATAATAAGTAATATTCATGGGGGTTTACTAAGTGCTAGCACCATAATCAGCGTTTGACATGGCTCAAGATGTTTATCCTCTGTATCAACCCTAAGCCTTTGGAAGACACTATTTTTATTCTCAGGTGTCAGATAAGAAAACTGGACTTCAAAATACTTTGTTGCCCCCAAGAATGTAGGAATAAACAAATGGATATCCAATCCTTTCAAAACTCTTGGGAAAGTGATTATCAAAAATTCTGTCATGTGATTCAGCGACATTTTAACTCGAGGAGTTAAACTGGGGTAACTTGAAAGATGCCATGTGACTCAACTAAACAAAAATCTTTCAGCAGCAGCTATTCATCCTATCGTTGACATGACCTAAAAGACATGTGGGCATTTTAACTAGGCTAGGACATTTTATAAGCCAATTTGCCCAGGTCATCCCAAAGCAAGTCTGAGTATATAACACAGGGCTTGATCCTGCAGAAAAGATGCTAAATCCACCAGTAGGACCATCTTCCCTTGGCCGCTTGGCAACTCCTATTTCATTCCTTGAGCCCCAGCCAGGCCTCACTGCTTCTGTGTGGTTTTTTTTCCAATCTCACTTCCCCGGCCCCCTCCCCAGTCACATACACACCAGTATTCTTGCAGTTTCTCCTTTATCATGTTACACTTGACTTGCCTGTCTGCAGATATAAGTACATTAAAATCAAGTATCTTGCCTTAGGACCCAAAAAAGGGACAGATGGCAGAGGGACAGCTGGAGAGAAGAATGAATACGGAGAGCGGGGGGGGGGGGAGGCAATGAGTGAACTCTAGAATCCTCGAGGACAGAGGCACGGGGGTATTTCGGCGGCAGGGACCACTTTCAAGGTAGTCAATGACACTGGAGATGTCCAAATACTAGGCAGAGAGCTTCATGGGCGAAATCTCACAGATGACACCTGTCGTGGCTTAGCTGGGCCACCCTGTAAATTCTATGCATCAAGTAATAGCACCTTACATGGCTCACACACACAGTCCTTTTCCCCAGAATTCTGCCCTATCCTCTGAAACCAGCACCCTTTTCCCCTACTCTCCATTGTTTCGTGGAGGTCAGAGGCCACACGTGGTTTTAGAGATGGGCGTGTGAGCCACACCGCAGGCCCACGCACCCTGCCCCCTCCCCCTGCTCGGTCCTGCCCCAGCCCCCGAGAGTGCTTCAGCCCAAGGCACAAGCCAGACCCACCCCAGAAGTCCAGATTCTGTGACGGTCACGAGAACTCTTAAGATCAGATTCCTTTCTGCTGGAGTTGCTAAGAAAGCAGACTCCCGAAAGCATAACCCGGGATTTGAACTCATGACACTCATGAAAGGACTTCCCTGAGTTTCACATCCTGGGAGACACCTCCTTGAACGGATCCAAGCTGGAGCAGTAGCACAGTCAAGAGGCCGAGACTAGAGCCACCATCCGAATCCCCTCGCTCCAGCTGCCCCCAAAGCCAGTCCTACCACCCAACTTTTCAACATCACGAGCCAATTAACTCCCCTTTATGCCTAAGCTGGTCCCTCAGAACCAAAGAGATCTAGCAAATGGTGTGAGCTCCAGCATCTTAAGGCCCAGGCACGTGAAAAGTGATTTTTCTCTTTGTGTTAACAAGGAGATATTAATATTTCAAACCCTTTAAGTAAAAGCCACTTATTTGCAGTCCCTTGCGACCAGCTTTTTATACATCTTTCCATGCCTAATATTTTACTAATATTTGAAGGTCAAAGTCCTTGGCATACATAGCTTATGAATGTGTAACTCTACTGACCACAGTAACTAAAAGCCCTGTAATTCTGCTAGCTAGTGTTACTTCTAAGTACCCCAGGTCTTCACCCTGGTAAATAAAAAGCTTTCCAGGTGAATGTTTCGAAGAACTAAAGGAACATTCTGAATCTACTTGCTGGGAAAAGACCCAGGTACAGGACTGAAGCCCTGGGAAGGAGACCCTCTCTCTTACCACACTTTTTCACACAGGTGATTGAGCGGAACAAATCAATTATTGGGTGGTCAGAGGCTAACACGAAATAAAATAAGGGCTGCAGGGATGAGGTTAATTAGAATAATGTACCAGAGAAAAATGACTCAAAGATCTAGAGAAAATGTCTTCACAGGCATATATATATCCAACTGGAGATAGAAGAATGCCAATTAAAGGGTTGTCCTTGTTTCTAATCATATTGGGACATACTTTTATTTCCCATAGCTCTATGTATTAGCAAAAAAGAATTAAAGCATTTGCAAAAGCCTAGTAAGATCAAGCAGGACCACTTAGATGACGTTGAAATATAAAGACCCCATTTGTGCGGGGTACAAGCAGTCCCAGAGTGAGCAGTGTCTGCTCAAACCAAACAATGCCTGCAAGCCACCACCTCGAGGAAATGCCTTGCATGCGGAAGGAAAACCACATGGCACGGCGATTAAGAGCCAGGGTACCAGAGGAAGGAATGCCTGGGTTCAAATTCCAGCTTTGCTCCTTATAAGCAGAGAAGTCTGAGTAAGTCGTTTGACCTCAGTTTCCTCATCTGTAAAATGGATTTTCAGAATGGCAACTACCTTAGGGAGTTATTGTGAGTTAATAAATATCAAGTGCTTAGGAGCAGGTCCTGCACATAGTAAATTCTCAGTAAAGGTAGCTATTATAGAACTTTTCATAAGCTAGAGCCTTCCCCTTAACTGCTGTTTATTGCAATATTTCAGGATTAGGGTTCTTGTGAGTTTAGAAGATTCGACTGCCACCTCTCGCTACGTTTTAGGGGCGAAGGGAGAAACTACACATGCAGGGCGATGGTGACAACCTGAAATGCAAGCTCCTAGAGCTACACACATCTATACGGACTCCAAAAGGCCTGGGCATCGCTTATTCAGGGGGAAGAATTCCACAGACATTGCCATGCTTAGGGAGTGGGTGAACAATTAGCGTCACCATCAATAAATGACTGGGGACAGATATGGACGAGGATGAGGCATGAGCTCTTCCGATCGGGAAGCCCAGGGCGAAAGGTCCACTGGTCACCTGGCAGAGCTGGCCGGCCATGAGAAATCCAACCCCAGCACATCTTACCCAAACTCACCCAGCTCTGAGAGGCCGCTGCACCCACCGGACTCGGACAACGCAGCAGAATTCCAAAACATTAATGGGGGTGGGAAAAAAACCCCAGAAAGCCCTTAGCTATTATGGGGACGAGAACAGCACCAGGGCTGGGCCGGGCTATCAAGCACCCCAGGAAAACAGCCTCATCAAGTCTCCTGTTACACGGATCTGTTTTCCCCTCTCCTGAACTATTACTGAAATTATATTTGGAGACAGGGCGTTACATATTTTCAGAGACACAAAAAAGCTGGGTGCCAGCCACTCTGAGGGTTAGCGCTGCATCGCACCAAAGTTTTTCTGGACTTTGTTCATTTGCACTTTGACCGAAACTCATGAGATTTTATTTTATTTTTTTTTGCATTTTCTTTCCTTAAAAGGATATATACATACATAATGAGTGAGATGTGCACCATCTGGGGGATGGTCATGCTGGAGACTCAGATTTGTGGGGGGGGGAGAGGGAATGGGCATTTATTGAAACCTTAAAATCTGTACCCCCATGATATGCCTAAATTAAAAAAAAATCTAAAAAAATAATAAAAAATAAAACCTGAGAATGTCAGTGAAAAAAAAGGATACTAGTAACAGAAGTTGATGCCCTAAACCATAATTTAATCATGCCCCTTTATTTTTCTATGTTGAGAGGACATAAGTTATAAATTAATAAAAGAAAACGACTATTTTTAATTTCTTACATAATCCCTAGTTCTTCCATAAGTCATGTAAATAAGATGATGGGACTTGATGTATTTCATTCTTTTCCACCAGGAAGCTATGCGAACCGGAGAGAGACAGGTCTCTCTCCACGCGTGGGCTTTTACATAACAAATTCACAATGAACAACACACGTCACCGGTTGACATGATGGAACAAAATAGCAAAAATAATACATCATCTTCTTTAAGCAGGTGAACGAAATCGCTGTTAACCATGAAAGATATTTATATCTGACTCCTTTCAGATTATACAGACTCTGGTTTTCGATCAAAAGAGAAGTTGTGTGAATTTTCAGGATATATCAAGGATACATTTTATTTTATTTTTTTAAATAGAAAGGAATGTACAGGAAGTTTAAGACACCCTCTTTTGCAAGGCAGGAAGTCAAACCAGCTCTGATTAACTTAAGGGCAAACTGTGCCCCTAGCAAGGTGGGGCGAGCAGAGGGAAGCACCCCCAACTCTCAGTTTTCCCATGGTTTTGTGGACGGGGGTCAGGCCCCAAACACTGAGCCCAGGCAGCCCTGGAGGTTTATAACATGCATTACCTGCGACAGGTCACAAAAACACCCAACATCCAACATGTCAGCAATGCAAATAAAGCAGACCCCCCCGCTGCTTGTGCATTTTGTATTTTTTAGTTCTAAAGTTAATGCAGTCCGTGAAACAGGGGCAGATACAATCGGGACCCAAGGTCCCTTGACACCTTCCAAAGGAAGATCGCAGGACAGCTCAGGATGACTTTCGGCAGTGGAGCTGCCCGCAGCCTTTGCTGACCCTTCTAGATCATCAGCGGTGTCTGTCCTGTTCCAGACGCTACGGAAAGCAGGGCACACGCACCGCCTGTTGCAACCCTTGCACTAACACTGTGAGGCATGAACTCTCCTGTGAGCTGGCCGATGCTATTACCCCTGGCTCAGATGAGTAAACTGAGACCTAGAGACAGAAAATAATTTGCCCAAAGAGCCAGGGAATGAGAGTGCTGGGAGCTGAGCCTAGAACCCAACATCCTTAATTAACCAGCACCGTCCATACTATGCTTGAGGCCTAAGTGGCAATACTCTATCTTCACGGGGAAGGTGGTGCATAACCCATTTTGGGTAAGACACACAGATTACGCAGTTTACAATAAAACGTTGCAGAGAAAAGCCCAGGGCAGTGCTCTATCCCTACAGCAAAGGCGGTATGTGTAGCTTTATTCATTCTCTTATTCTCTCACCCACATGCAGTTCTCTTAGGTACCAAAAAAAAAAAAAAAAAAGCTCCAGAAATTCTCAGGGCAGTCCCCAAGTGCACTGTGCCTGATGGGACAACACTGGCTGCGTGCACGGCACATGCACTCGGCACCCCGTGGCACCACGGGGAAGCCACGCTGATGACGACAGACCTGCTCTGCTCGCTTCCTACCTGGTCGACAGGTGTGCTCAGGTGGGACAGACGCTGTGACATACGGAACAAACAAGAGGCTTGGAGAAAAGAACAATCAGAAAGGGAGGGTGTCCCTTCATGTGGGGGGGGGTGGTCAGCGAAGGCATGTCCATGAAGTTGACATTTGAGCTGAGCACTAAGGCATGGGGGAGGGACTCCTGGGAACCAAGTTCTTCCAGGCAGGGTTCCGCGGCCCAGAGAAAGGCAAGGGAGTTTTCATGGCATCTGAGCACAGTAATGGCATTTATTTTTATTTTATTTATTTTTTTCCCCCAAATTCTGTGGGTACAAATATTGTTAGGGTTACATATTTAATTACAACCCTGGCAACCACATGGCAAAAGCTCAGAGTTTCCAAGAGTCCTTCGAACGGGCAAGATCTTCAAGCCACTAGCTCTACACAGGGACCCTGATGAGTCCCATGTCAGGCAGACTCTCACGGGCACTGACTAAGGTCCCCCAAGCCCGCCAGCTCTGTGACGCTGGGTCAACGTCCATGAAATTACCACTGCAGACGCCCGATCACAGGCGGTGGGGACTCCCACTCGTGTCACCCAGCCGTGCTCAAAAAGCTCAGGAGACGGCCGTGTTTCTCAGTACTGGAACGCATCGCCACCTGGGCCGTCCACAAGCACTGCTGACGACCTTCGTCAGGGCCACGCTGCAGCGTCTGTGCACAGGTGACACTGTTCTTTGAGGGCCTCGTCCAAGAAGACGTGTCGGGGCCCCGGCCCTGCTTAGCAGGAGTGAGCACAGCGGAGGGGACGGGGGGCGAGGAGGGTGGCGTCAGCCTGCACGAGCAAAACCCTCTGGTTTCAGATTGTCACCGGCAATGCCAACTTGAAAGCAGTTAGTGAATCCTGCTGGCCAGGCAGGCCCATGGCCTGACTAAGTAAAAATCACGGAATAAAAAAAAAAAAAACCGCATGCATCTCTGGAAATCGTCCAAACAGGACCCAGAGACCTAAGCCGTGCCGGTGGCAGGGCCTGTCCAGGGGTCCTCAAAGCTGCAGGTGTCCTGGAATATGGGCATTAGGGCCACCTCCCAAGGCCCTGCTCAAATTCACAAGGGGATGCCAGGTAAGAAGCAAGGGATGGCAGAACACGCACCATCTACCAGTTAACCCACGACCAGAGAACCAGCCTCGGGCTGGCAAAAACTCCCCCCAGTCAGGGATTTGCACTGTGCCGCCCAGGGCGCCTAGCATAGTGCTGGCACCTTCTTACCAACCAGGATCTCCGGCATTTTTAGGGACCACAGTCTCCGCTAAGCTCTTTACAATCATCTCCTGAACTTTTGACAGTGAGCTGGCTTCTATTTTTATCCCCACTTCCCAAATAAGGAGGCCACGGCCCAGAAAGGTTAAGTAACTTGCCCGGGGTTGCTCAGCCAGGAAGCGGAGAAGGTGGGATTGGAGGCTGAGCCGATCTAGCTTCAAAACTGAGGCTCTCTCCACCTCGCTGCTTACCCCGTATCCGATAAATGCAAGTATCCGATAAATGTTTGGGAATGCATCAGTTACCATGATCGCCTATCACAGGCTCGGTATATTATAAAGCATAAGGAAGTCTCATTCTACTCTTGCTACGACATGGAAATTTTCGCAAGAATGGACAGGACAATCTGGAATCAAAGACTTGGACAGAGCCGGCGAGGTGGCTCACGCCTGTCATCCTAGCACTCTGGGAGGCCGAGGCGGGCGGATTGCTCGAGGTTGGGAGTTCGAAACCAGCCTGAGCGAGACCCAGTCTCTACTAAAAATAGAAAGAAATTAACTGACCAACTAAAAATATATATACAAAAAATTAGCCGGGCATGGTGTTGCCTGCCTGTAGTCCCAGCTACTCGGGAGGCTGAGGCAGGAGGATTGCTTGAGCCCAGGAGTTGGAGGTTGCTGTGAGCTAGGCTGACGCCACGGCACTCACTCTAGCCAGGGCAACAAAAGTGACACTCTGTCTCAAAAAAAAAAAAAAAGAAAACTTGGACAGGGGTAGCTCTTTTTTCTCCCCACCCCAGGGTAAGCTTTTAGCAGGGATGAGAAGAGCAGCGAATCGCAGAACTGCAGGGTGGACAGTTTTGTCCTGTTACCAATCTACATAGGAACAGAGGGACAGGGCAGAGCTGTCAGTAACATCCCCTGCACATTTTGGGGAGAAGAGAATTGGGTGTGAGTCTCAAGGACCTCGTGCTGGTACTCAAGCCTAAACAGAATCTTATATCTGCAGGAAAAAAAAAAAAAAAAAAAAAAAACCTATCAGCATCTGCAGAGTTTAAGTTTTGGTTTATAGCTCTCTTGAGAAAGAAATGCATTTTCTCAGCTTTGCCACGGCACTTTTCAGTAAGAATATTATGGTCCTAAAAATATTTACGGAGAAATGTATCTCAGCTAACAATCTAATAGGCTGAAAGTCTAATTTTATGGAAAGATAAAATTCTAACAAGACACAAGTCAACAAAAGTCAATAAAAATTAAACACATAAGGAAAACAGATACCATGATTTTATGGGAATAACCACAGTTGTTGCACGGTCACCATTTACCCTTTTCTCCCTTCGTTCTAGAACCCAGACTTTAGCTAACACCAAACTGGCCACATCTAAGGATGCATTTCCTAGATGTCTTTCTTATAATTAGGCATAGATAACAGGATGTTAAGAAGTGATTGGGTAAGCCAATCAGGGACAGTACTTTAAAGCAACCTCCATCAGCTGGGAGGACTGCTATTTTTCTCTTGCGTTTCCACCTCTTACTTTCAGGATGTGGAGGCAATGGCTGGAGACCTAGCAGCCACTAGGTGACTTTGAGGATGAAGCACCACACTCGAAACAAGAAGGAAGATAGAAAACACAGACTGATTCCCCCAGATGCCTTTATGAGACAGAATATATAACTATTTATACTTATATAGTTGCATCTCTGTAATAGTAATCAACAGTAATAGTTCATTACTATTAATAGAAACAATTCTTAACTGACATAATGATATGAAAACATGCTTAAAGACTACACGTCAATTTTTTTTCCTGTGAAGAAAAGAAAACTAGAGAAATTCATGAATTGGGATCGTGATTACCCTTCTATTCCCAAAGCTGTTTGTTTAAGCATGACTTCCCTTCTTAATTAGTACCGCTGGTTCGGGGAGGCATATTTGCTGACCCCGTCTCTGTGTTTTGACATGCAAGACTTGTAAAATTCAAACACACTTGTAGACATCCAAGGCATTATTATTTATTAAAGCCTATATTAAAGGTGGAAGATCTCACCACACTCTCAGATTCTGATGATTAAAAGGAAATTTAATCGTCCTTCATTGGCATTTGATCTTTAGCCTGCCATAATCTACCGGGATACCCCTTCATCCATACGCGACACTAAAAAGACATTTCAACTTGTTCATCAACCGTAAAGCAGAAGGAACGTGTAGACAAACCACATTACTCAGAGAATAAGAGAGTGTTCCCCTACACTCACTCAGCTCAGGAAAGCCCAGTGTGATTAAAAAGGTGAAGAAGGCGCCCTCCGCTACGGGAACCGGAATGACTGTACAGGGCCAGTGTTAGGAGTTGCAAAATTTTCAAAGTGCTTTCACGTACGTTGTATCTTGTTTCATTCCTTTCCGACACCACCTCCCAAGGTAGTCAGGGCAGGTGGTTTTTTTTTTTTTTTTTTTTTTATTCCTGTTTCTTCCAGATAAATGGTTTGCCCAAAGTCAGAGAAGCTGGTACCCAGGGTGGTGACACGATGACAGGTCAAATGACCCCCCGGGGATGCCTCAGATCAAGGGGTAGCAAACTTACAGCCTCACTGTCTGCTTTTATGAACAAAGCTTCCCTGGATTCGCAATCACACCGGTTTGTTTGCATGTCGTCTGGGGCTACTTTTGTGCTATTAACGCAACTAGCAGAGTAGACTAGTTGCAACAAAAAAAAAAAAAAAACGACCACAGGGCTCATGAGGATGTCTTTGACAAAGTCTGCCAACCTCTCTGCATTAGGCCACCTTCCTACAAAGAGGACCCAAGCTACGAACCCTCTTCTTGAAAACAACAAAGCTGTCTCGGAGGACAGCAACATTCTGTGCCTGCTAGCTTTGGTCACTAGAAGTCCAGTGCGCCATCCATTGGGCGACAGAGCCACCTCCCTACTAGCTTTGGAAGCCGTGCCTGACAATGACAATTTATCGTCTTCCCCTGGGTGACCGTGTCCACCACTCTGTCACCTGCAGAGGGGGAATGGCCATTTTTAGGGGGCTACACAACACCAGGGGGGCTTGCCACTTACCCTGAGATTTTCACGCGTCTCTCAGCCATAAAAAGCCTGGGGTCACTGGGCGGGGGCATGCAAGATGCCACGGGACTGCAACACACGGGAAGACACTGGAAACAAAAGGTAAAAAGAGGGTAATAAGTGAAGGCGCAAACCGCCATGCCTCGAATGCAACGCACACACGCGGGCCTTAAGTATTCCGTTTGCACCTCGGTTCCCTTCGCTACGCAAGCACGTGTCTACTCGGCTCCTTTATCCCTTCCCTTCTAGGAATCGGTATTTTTTTTTTTTTTTTTGAGACAGAGTCTCGCTCTGTTGCCCAGGCTAGAGTGAGTGCAGTGGCATCGGCCTCGCTCACAGCAACCTCAAACTCCTGGGCTCAAGCGATCCTCCTGCCTCGGCCTCCCGAGTAGCTGGGACTGCAGGCATGCGCCACCATGCCCGGCTAATTTTATTTCTCCATATATATTTAGTTGGCCGATTAATTTCTTTCTATTTATAGTAGGGACGGGGTCTCGCTCTTGCTCAGGCTGGTTTCGAACTCCTGACACCTCGAGCCATCCTCCCGCCTCGGCCTCCCAGAGAGCTAGGATGACAGGCGTGAGCCACCGCGCCCGGACTAGCAACCAGTATTCAATCTACCTCCTAATCTGAGTTGCAGAATCACAGCAAGAAGATGCAAAATATTACACGGCTAAGTGCAACGGCTACTCCTGACGGCCTTGGTGTCCACCTACCAAGTTTAGTTCTTTTACCTCTCACAAGTTTCTTATTTCTCACGAGAAGTTCTCACAACTACGACGCTAACACATCCTGAGAATAAGGGCAAGATTATAATGCTCCACGAGCCCAAATGATCATTGTGCAATGAGTTTTGGCCTTTTAGCTACACTCAGTGCTTGTGGCAGTAGAAGCCACAAGGAGAAATAAACATACAGACCTGGGTGACCCCTAAAAAAATCAGCCAGGTTCTTTCCTGCCAGCCAGACACAAAAATCCTACTAGCCACGGTTGGCAACTCTTCCTTCGGCTGCATTTCAAATGCAGAAGGAGGTCGTGGAGACGGCCAAATGCTTTCACAGCTTAGCTGGGTTATTAGAATATTTACCCAATCTAATTCCAGGTAAGTTGAGGCCGCTCTTGGGTTAAGTCAGCTCATCCTCAAAGCACTTGCAGCAACTTTTTGTGAATAGCTGTCAAAGGCAAGGTAGCACCTGCCAGGGTCTTCGCTGCATAGATCCTTGAGAAAAATAATGCCATCTAGACTGCCCCCAAGGTTACAGAAGGGACTCTAATAAAACTATTAAAATCATAAATAAAACTATAAAGGAGCAGAAAGCAATGAAACTATAGCACGGTAGAAAGCGTGAGACTTGGGGTGGGTGGGTCGCAACTGCTCGGGCTCAGTAGTAAATCCAGGCAGTTCTCTGCAAATGTATGTGTTTTCTAACCTAATCAGATGGAGAAGTTGAAACTAAAAAGGAGATGCGTGAAGTTTTGTGATTTGAATAGTCACGTATCTCCGGAAACTATGTGGGCTGTCTGTCTCCCAGAACTCAAAAGAGATTTGAGAGATGGTGCTCCCAGAGGGTGTCCCTTCTAGAGATGAGATCAATTCGGGCCACATTTGTCCAGATTGTGTTTTCTAGGTTTCAGTCGCCTACTGTGCAGAAACGGTTAGCCAAATATATCATGGCTTAAGAATCTTCATTCTTATTTGCGTTAAATGTGCTGTGCTGGCATTTTTTTTTTTTTCTTCTGTTAAACAAGGCAGCTTATGATAGGGACACATCCAAAATACATTCTAAGTTAATTTCAGTTGGCAAAGGCTGTAATCGTTCCAACTTAATTGGTGAACTCATTAATGAGCAACGCCACGACACGAAAGAGGACCATTGTCATCGACTTATCGGAGCAATGAGATAACGAAGTTAATTACATTGTTCTCAATGGATTTACACTTGCTGCCTTTTAGAGTCTACACATCCACACATTTGTCCGGGCACACCGTGGGTTTTTCTCCTCTTGATAAAGAACGATCCGCTGCAGGCTCCTCAAGGAAGAGTGGATAGATGGCAGCTCTTGCACCAGGGCAAGGCAATCGGAAAACTTTTCCAGTCTTTATTATCTACTTGTAAAATGTTATAAGCCTGTAAACTAGCTAATTTATGAGCCGTGTTAATAATCTGCTCACACGTGAAGGCAGGTCTTGCAAACACAGTTTCCAGGTACGTGGGAGGATCATTTGTAGGTCCGGCTTCTCTCCTAAGGGGACAATGCCTAATTTGACACAGTAGCACGGTGTTGATGGCGGGGACACACTAATGACCGTCGTCCAAGACAGGGCTGTCAGCCTGTCGTTCCGGCGGAGAGACCGGGTTTGCTTTCACCGCAGCCTGGGACCCCAGGCTCAACTAATTATTCAGACAGCGACATTAATGAGAGCCCTCGTGTTTATTTTCAACACACTAACCGGCGCTTAGCTTCCGTTTGTCTGATATGGTCACTGATTAAAATGTGTTTCATGAATAGTAAATCGGGACTTGCTACTGTAACAAGGCAGCACTGGAGAAAAATAAGGACCAGCTGATTGGGAAAAACCAACCTTGTCAACTCGACTCGCTTTTGTGCCTCGTGTAGCATCAAGGACAAAAGTGACAGGTAGCGGGACACGCCATGAGTGCCAGGAGAAGTAGAAGGAATATTTTTAATTACACACGTCTGTGGACAAGCTTGACTTCTGACCAAGGCCACTGAATCGCCCTATGGTCAGCAGCAACTTCTATGTCAAATGAATTTCACTAACTTTATGATACTGAATGAAGATTTTTAAAGTTAGTTTTTCCATGGAATGACCAAAAGGCTTGCCTTAATGTGCTTTTCCAACCTCAGAAAAGTTTAAGTTTTGATGAAACCGTCTAACACACGATCTTCAAGAACATCAGTAAATGCATTTGTGATTTTTTTCCAAATCTATTGTAAAACTATACTGCTGAGAGGTTTTTTTTTTTTTAAAAAAAAGCGTTTTTGATATCCTCTTATACATCTTGTTTGTAGTCTACTAAACCTCGTAATCAAGATCTTTGTACTTTAAATTTCTATTTTGGTATAAGTTTTGTACTTCATTTTATGGTTGATTATAATCCTAAAATATTCATAAAAATCATAATTTAAAATGAATAACTTTAAAAAAAAAAAAAGGAGTAGTTAGGTCTATCCAAGGTATTGGAAAATTGAAAAGCCTCCTGATATGGTTCATTGTATTTAATTGCAATTCGAATTAAATAACCAGTAGTATTTCAAACAAATGCTCTACTTGCCATCGTGGATAAAGAATTCTACTCAATACTGAGTATGGCTTCTGATTTTATAAAATAGCAAAATAAACATGAGTCCATGTAGATCACTTTGGGAATGAAAATGTCATTGCATGCCACATTTCCTGAGTGTGTATTTCTAAACTTACTCACTCTGAGATAGATCTGTAATTTTAGAACGCCAAAATGCCTAAATGGCACACAACATGTGGGAGGCAGATTCAGACTGCAGGCTAATTTTTAAAATATAGCTAAACAAGTGTCCAGATAAAGTGTTCCAAACCAGCGTGACTGTCTCTCAGGGCTGCTCTATCCACGGGTACCCATTACAGACAGGGTCTCGGCACCTCTGGGCAGTTTGGGCATGGTGAGCATCCGTCCTCCATAACAATCCAAGAAAATATGGCCATTGTGTGCAGAGAGACTGGGGAGATGCTCATCAAATCCATTTCCTCTTCTTTCTGGACACACAACTGGGATGTATCTTCCTGCACCCCTTGTAGTTAGGGTGGGCCTTGTGACCAAGTTCTGGCCAGATGCATGGAAGTGGAGACATGTTCCATCCCAATCAGAAACCTCCTGCGCCATGCCTAAGGCTTCCTTCTTCCCTTGACTGTGAGCCAAGAGATCCAATGGAGAACTCCTAGTTCCTGGAGATAGCAGAGTCACTGGATAGAATGAGCCAGGGTCCCTAAAAGACCACATGGAGTAGAGCCACCACCTGTGCCCACCAACCAAGCACCATGCCATGAGGCACCTAACAAACCTGCACAGAGTGAAGCCTCAGAGATTCTGGAAGGTTTGTTTGGCTGCCACCATCTCTTACCCGAACACATTGACTTTTCTAATTTCTCCCTGGCTTTTACTTGAGTCACTAGGCAACCCTAAGCAAGCAGAGGTGCTGTGAATTTGGGGAAATTTCTGATACCTCATTATTGTGATTATTGGTTCCTCTAACTAAGCTAAGGCTAGAAAAGGGAACCAACAGCTAACGTATTCCGAAATTGGCCAGGCATGTCTTTTCTTAATCTTCCCACAGCCCAGGGAAGAAGTCTGATTCCCATTTTTCAGATGGGACATTGAGCCTCTAAGAAGTGAAATACAAGCAAATGCCACAGAATACTGATCCCATTGACATTTTCTTAGTTGAACGCCTGTTGGCTTTTAATACTCGAACTTCATGGAAAATACATATTTCTAAATGAGACATTTTTGGCTGTAGCTTGCTTATAAAAGAAAAATTCTATGACATCCCCCAATTTAATACATCTTCAACAAAATACACGAGAGGGAAGTGTCGAGTTGCAATGTAGCTGTTAGCATGTATCACAAACTTCCGTAGAGGTTTTGAAAAACTAGCAACAAAAGTGATGTCTCTCAGATGTTCTCGGTGATTAAAGAAAAAATCCATATTTCAAATACAAATGGATGCCGAGACCATATTAACTGTTGAATAATCAATGTTTTAAACGTTTTTACATCTTTAACGTGATAGCTGCGAATATATGAAAGGCATTTTACTACATTCCAGTCACATTTTAGAGTGGGGTTGGCCAACTTTCTCCGTAAAGGAAAATGGAGTGAATATTTTAGGCTCTGCACCCATAAATTCTCTAATGCAACTACTCAAGTTTGCCACTGGAGTAGAAAAACAGCCATACACAACCATACATGAACAAGTGGGTGTGGTTGTGTGCTAATGAGACTTTAATTATAAAAATAGGTGCTTGGCTGGATGTGGCCTGAGGGTCAGAGTTTGCCAATTTCTGCTTTAGAATATTGATGGAGGGGAGTTGCATATTGACACATAACAACCACATTACAATTTTTCCTATGTAAAATAACGGGGCCTGGGCTCCGGTTAGCATTTTCACTCGGGATATCTGGTTGCCAGGAAGGGATTACAGATGCAAAAGGGCAGTAGCCTCAGTCTGCCCGAGATTCCAGAGATGACAGTTGGCAGGTTAGGCCACCACTGGAGGTCTCACCTCACTGCCTGGTTCTTTCTCAGAAGTCACACCACCTTTCCAAGGGCTCCCGGGCCCACACAGAGAGTTTATTGGGATACTGGGACATTCTGAACAAAAATCCAAGAAATATTTGTAACAAGAGGAAAAAGCTGGAGCTTTTTCTAATGCATATGGTTAAGCCCCTGTGTTAAGGTAAACATATTAACAGGTGACAGTTACCTTAAAGTGATCTTATATTAAGGAGTTTTCTTTAAAAAAAAAAAAGCAAAATATGTAGATTTTAAATGGCATCCCCTAAAAGATTCAAAACCAGGCATAAAGTTTCGCTAAACTAGAACCAAACAGCTCTCTTGGATTTGGAGGATGTACTTGGTTGACCAGTTTCAGGGTATGAGCTAAGAGTCCAATGATTGAATATGCCAGAAACAACGCATGAAATATATTATTCCCCCATTATTCCTAAAGCTCCTGTAATGACAATTTGGTTCACTTTTTATTTTTTTGGATGGCAAAGCTCAGAGACATACATACATAAGATGTTTTTTAAAAAAATAAATTTCAGTTCCCTATTGATGTTTTATTATATTCAATAACAGTTAAGCATACAAGTGATTTGAGACATAAAATGGATAAATTTTATGAATGTGTTTTACATAAAATGTCAATCAAAACAGAGCAAAAGTAAGTAGAAGATGCTCCAGTCTGACAAAGAAATATTTTATAGTCATTAAAAATGGGACCAGGAATGGGGAAATATGTGCAAACGCTTGTTATAATGTGACATGAAATAAGCTAGAAAAAATTTTATCTGGAGTAATTCTCACCTGTATAAAAAAACAGGTGCCAATGAAGAACAGAAAAAAATAAAATTCACATTGCTTGTCCTAGGGGAATGGGATTAGACTCTATTTTTTCTTTAGAATTTTCTGTGTTTTCCAATACAAAGTAATTGCTAAAGTACAAGTTATGCGATTTGAAAAGGTACTTTCAACGCCAAAAGGAAGAAATGCGCTGCACATTTCTTGTCATTTATTAATGGCTCTTGACTATCTTTCTTCCAGAAGTGTCTTGAAAGCAGAGATCCGTGTTATCGCTCGCGCCCCCAAACACGGTGTTTACAGTAATCTTATGTGCTCAATTAATATTCACTGAAGTAAGTGAACAGACCACCTTACTTTTTTTACGGGTCCTCTTAATGAGATTCCATAAATAAATTAAATTTTTATACTTCAAGCCTTTAAGAGAAATTAAATGATTTTGTTTAAAGAGCTTGATCGCTTGCGGATTACAACTGTAAATAAACTGCCTGATGCAAAACCATACTTTCTCCTCTTTCCTTCTTCCATGATGACACACAATAATTTGTCTTGTAATAACTTCAGACAATTCTGAGTCATTTGCTCATTAAAAACAAAATACATCTTGATCACGAAAGCTTGGCGTTTCATAAATATTTACCCCAAATGCACCGCCTGCCTTGAAGCTGGGATGGTGAGCCCCCGATTAACAAGCAACTTCTGTGCAGAAGGAGAGAAAAGACCTCTCGTGGCAGCTGGGGGCAGGGGGTCAGGCCGCCTTTGCACCCATTCTCTCCTGTGGAAGCTCTTTTCCAACAGCCAAAAAACATGGTGTGATCGGCATTCACCACCGTTTCTGTCCCCACCCCGCATTCCCTCCCTGCTTGCATCTTCCCAATGGCTCCCAAGTACTCTTAGCATGACACCAAAGGCCTTCCTATGGCTCCCAAGTCCTGCGTGTACTGGCCCTGCAGATGTCCCTGGCCCCCAGGCTAATGACACATCTCCACTGGCCCTGCCAAGCTTCTCGTTGAGCCTTGTGCTGGGCTGGAAGGATGGCAGGGAGGGACCATGAAGGCTAGATGAAGACCTCAGCTCCTAGCCTAAGAACCACCATGGTCAGCAAAAGCCTCATGAAGTACACACTCTATTATGTTTTCCTCCACTTGATGTGACACAATTTCCCATATTTTCTGGATGAAAACAAACTGAGTCTAGCAAACAAAAAAACTCAAGTCTTGCGAGCAACTTCAGTTTTCTCTGTAAGACATTACAATCTGCCCACGGCAAGCCCACAACGATGACAGGTGGGACAGGGCTGGGGAGTCCTCAGCAATAGCAGTGAGCTCTCTGTCAACTCTAGGAGTAAAAAAAACAGTGCCAACCGCAGCACACACAGACCCTGCCACGGGGGGCCACCTGTGCGGAGTCAGACTAATTCACCACGCTGGGTCCAATTCTTCTCCTCATGGTGGATGGCCAACAAGCTACAGCTGGGTCATCAAAAAAAAAAAAATCATCCTGCTACATCCCAAAGAGGAAGATGGGCTCTAAGCTGAGCTTTCAACAAAAGACATCCTCTTCCTGACGTGCAAAAATTAAGGGTATTTATTAATAAATTTTTGCAGGCTACAAAAATAGAAGGTGGCGTTCTTCGTTATGGGCAAACCTCAGTGGAGCCAAAACCAAGTCATGTATTGTTGGGGATGATCACATGATAATTAATTCCATTTCACTTTCTTCTTCCTAGGCACACGGAAGGGTTACGGTTCCAGTTCCAATCCCATTTGCGGGCATGTATGTGCTGAGACCACGTGACCAATGATTGGTCAAAGGGACGTGGGCAGAAGCAACGTGTACCACTTCCGAGCCCCCTGGCAAGTCAAGCTGTGCTCCTGTTCCTACTCCCCATTAGGTGGTACCTCAATGGCTCCCAAGAGTACTTGGGAGCCATTGGGAAGATGCAAGCAGGGAGACCCCACGGCCAGGACAAGAAGGAGGAGGGTCCACAGACATGCATTGGCATGAACAGAGCTCAGTGCATTGCATATTTATATCAAGTCACCCCAATTCTTGAGTTGTTAGTCGCAGCAGCTAGCACCACACAACTCTAAGATAGTTTACACCTCACGAGAACCCGCGTTAGGTTGTACCTCAAGTAAACACTTATTTCTGGATTTGTCTCTGCAGCTCCCATCTTGACCCCATGGGACCATGTCTTTAATAATCTGCACGTGCCTCTTTTAAGGAAAACCCACCACTGTGTCTTCCCAAAATCGGCCACTGCTGCACAGAATGACAGGCAATCCACCCAGAGCGAGAGCCCTGAGCAGAAGGTCGCTTGGTCAGAGCGACCGGGTGCCACACACTACGTGTGGGCAGGATACAGCTTGGAATCAAGACACACGACGGCACCATGAGTCAAAACAGACGTGAGCAGGCGTCAACACCAGGCCCAAAGATAATCCAACCTCTTGCCTTCTACAGTGACTTTAAAAATATAACTTGGGAGTGTCAGGACTTCCAAACCGAAAACAAGGCCAAATATATTGAGTAATCCAGAAATAAGAGAACGCAGTTGTACCCTGCTAAGTGTCTCGACGGTGTACCTTAAGACAAAAACGCTTTTCCACCACCGACAGGGAGAAAGGAGTTCTCCACGCTAAAACCGCTTTGCTAACTTTTCTGAGCAAATAGCAGCAAGAGGAACGAGGTGACCTCGGTTCACAGACCCCAGCACTGGTCCTTCTTAAAAAGCCACCTACCCCCTCCTCCTTCACCAATGTCGCGACTGTCCCTCCAAAACGAAGTTGGCTTTGGTTTCTTCTTCCACTCCGTAGACCCATCAGGAAGGAGCACTAGCCCGGGGTCGAAAGGCCCAGGTTCCAGCGGCCACTGGGGTCACCCTCGGCTACGCAGGCCTTCCCCCATGAGGGGGCTTCCCGGACGCCAGGGAATTTGGAGAGGTGGGCCCTAAAATCCTGCCACGGGCTTCTCAAACTTGAATGCTCATGGGAACCACCTGGAGGGATCATTAAACCAGCATGGCTGGGCCCCAACCCCATGGTTTCGGATTCACTGAGCCTGCGGTGAGGCCAGAGAATTTCAATTTCTAGCAAATTCCCAGGGGCCACACTGGAGCTTCCGAACCCGGCCTCACTGTGCACCTGCGTCTCCCCACCCCCAGCCAGAAGAGGGGCTTCTCCTCCAACCAGGACCCCCTGGGTCTGTCTGCAATGACACAGTGGCCTCCAGGGGTCCCTGCCCAGGTACCCAGGGACCCAGGACCTTGTCCTCTGCTCCCCCCCCCCAGGAAGCCTGATCTCGGGAAAACACCTGACATGGAAACCCATCCCCCTAGCGACAGTCCCCAAATCCAAAGGCACCGCCTCCCATGCCTCTGCGACGGCCTCAAAATAAACCCGGCCCTTTGCCATGGGACACAGGGCTCCGCTGACATTCCCGAGCCTTCCCACGCCAGCCTCCCTCCCTGCCTCCCTCCCGGCCTCACCTCCCCCCAGACCACGCTGGCCTCTCTGCGCCCACGCCACTCCAGGCTTCTTCCTGACTCTCGGGCCTGAGCCTCAACGTTCCCTCTGCCTGGAAGGTTCTTCCCCAGGCTTTGTGTACAAGGGACCATCCTTGATCTTTTTCTTTTTTATTTCAGGAAATTATGAGAGTACAAACATTTTGGTTGCATTTTGTATCTTTGCCGCTCCCTAGCACGGGTTAGAGGTATGCCCCTCCCCTGCAAAATGCTCACCGCACCCCTCAGCTGTGGGTCTACCCCCCAACCCCCGATTCCCCGGAGAACACCTCCACCATGTGAGCACCGTGGTGTTAATCGGTCAGGACCAATTTGATGGCGAGCACATGTGGAGCCCATTCTTCCAATCTTGTGTCTCCTCACTTCGGATAACGGGCTCAAGCTCAATCCAGGAAAATATAAGCATTGCTAGATTACTGTCATTTCTTAGAATTGAGTAATATTCCATTGCATACACACACACACACACACACACACACACACACACACATCCCAAATTTTAATAATCCACTCATGAATTGACGGGCACTGGGGTTGTTTCCATGCCCTGGCAATAGTGAGTTGTGCTGCCATAAACAGTCAGGTGCAGATGGAGACTCGATCTTTAGATCTTCAATCCAAAGTCCCCTTTTCCACGAGGTTTTCCCTGACCAGACTGTCTAACTGGCCTTCCCAAGGTAGGCTCTTTCCACTGTCTTATTTTCTTCACGAATTTGCATACTATGTAGATACCTTGTTCCTTCATTTCACCTGCTCTCGGCTTCCCCGCTTGCTGTGTGCCCTCCTCCCCCTGCCATCCATAAAGCACAATGACTGTCACACAGCAGGCACTCAGTAGATACCCGCTCAATGAATGACTTCCTAAATCTAGTTATTCTATGCTATCCCTCAAGTTAAAAAAAAAAAAAAAAAAGCAAATGAAAAAAGGAAAACCCCATCACTCAGAGCTGTAAATATTACAAGTTACAGATCCCAGAGCGATTCGCAACTGCACAAGACGAGACTAAGGTCACAGAAATGACACACTTATGCTGAGACTTCAGGCATCAGAAACTGGAGTGGGGTGAAGGCTGGAAGAGATTCTCCCTGGTAAGTTTCAAATCATCCTTGAGAGGCCACCCTGTCCTCGACGAGCCATCTCAAATAATGTCGACGAGCCATCTCAAATAATGTCTGCCACCCATGACTTCTTGAACTTCTTTCTGATGTCGCTCACTCCTGGGGCCAGGTGCAAGAAGAAAAGGAGGTACTCAAGTTCTTTGTAGGCTGAGCTCTTCTAGCCTGGCCGACTCTGAAAAACCACTTGTAAGTATTCTCTATGTTAACCACAGTTCGTAATTTTGTCACAGGTGTTTGACTAAAAAGGGGACAGAGCCTTTTAAGATAGGGCGCCCGTATTATGTCATTGTGTATATTCCCCACTACACCTAAAGCTGACAAAATCCTTTCTTTCTATGCCATGGCAACCAGGAAAGTTAATGCTGCATGGTTTTGCTAAGAGCATCCTAGATGCTCCAAAATGTTCGCCTTTACAAAAAAAAAAAAAAAAAAAACCATGTTAGAGTAGAATTTTAACACAACTTGTCATAAAAGCTGACATTGGTACACTGGAGAGGAAATCAAATGACATGAGTTGTACCTGGCAGTTCAACAGAATATAGGATAAATACTCTTTGTAAGGCAGCCAAAGCATTGGTTAGAAGTTCAAACGAGGAAGATGAAGTGAATGAATATTCAAAGTATACTATACCAAATGATTTTTCTATAATTATAAAAAAAAATCATTAAAATGCACTAAGCTTCACAAAAAGCAGCATGGTGGGGTGAAACTGGTGCCAATTCTGTTTTGGACACTAATTTACTTCTTGTGTGGCTTTGGAAAAGTCATGAATCCTCTCTGAAATACATTCTAGGAAGAAGATGTAATGAATTCAATCATCTCAAAGTTTATTTCTAGTCCACATGCTCTTTGAGTCTGTGCAAGTTTCTGGACATGCATCGGGGCCGGACAGACACAAAGAAAACCTGAACTCACCTCTGCCTTGCTCATTATCCAACAAATGCTACGAAAACCGCCTCCTTTATCAAAGACTAAGGTGTGGGGTGGTTTATACTCTGGTTTGTTGTATCTGTTCAAATAAAGTTATGTTTCTATTCCTGCAGGAGGGTGAGTTGATGTAGTAATTACCTGTTACTCTTGACAAGTAAGGTAATTAATGTAGCAAAATACCACTGCAATGTGTGTAAATTTAGACCACCATAATTAAAGCACCCGTCTGTTCAACAAACTGTTCAATTAAGAAAAAATATTGACGGTGTACATTTTGTGAAATTAGAAAACGTATGGAATGAATGAATCTCCCTTGGTTGACATCCATTTCTAGATGCTTTCTCGGTGGGGGGCATCCATAAAGGCTATTTTATGGAGTAACTTCCACTAAAAACACAGAAGTGTTTTTTTGTACATACACCATTAAGACAAGAGTCTCTTGTGGAAGTATTTTATTTACAATTCTCATTCTATAAAACATACACCTGTCAGAAAATGAATTCTAGGAGTACCTGAAGCCCAAAACGATTGCAGGGAGCAAAAATCAGGGAGATTATTACTATGCAACTATCCAGGTAACTGTGCCTATTGTCAAGTACCAAAACCAGAAAGTATCATTAACAATTTGTCAATTTTAAAGAGTTAGAGATGCTGAACACACTATGTGCAAATAAAATAGCTGCAAAACTGCTGGTACTCTGAACAGATACACAATGGTATCAAAGTTGGCTTCATTATTTTTTTACTTTTACTTCTTCCTGTGTCTACTTGGCCATTTCATTTCCAGACCCAAAGGTTAACATTTTGAACAATGCTAACTGCCTCTTCCTTCACTTTACAGCAAAACTTGTCTCCTTGCAAATCTACTCTAGAAAAATCTCTAGCCACGCCAAGATTGTTAAATATCCAAAGAAATTAAATCAGAACTGCCGTAAGACTAAGAAGAGAGAGAAAAAAATCTGCTACCAGTTCAGCAGAAAAATGGTTACCTTTAAACACATTCATGGGGGGGGGAAAGAAAAAGAAAAAATAGAAAAGTGCTTCTGATATCTACACAGTGAAGCAGAAAAATGGTCAGGGTTTCTCACAGTTTGCTCTGAGAAGGAAACCCCAAGGGTTTTTTTTTTTCTCTAATTATTCTACTCAGATAAATTCAGAGGAAGACACAACAAATTGGCCAGAGTAAAGAAACAGCTGGAATTCAGACTAAACAGTGTGATATGAGAAAGAAATGGTATATAATTTTGATGTTATTTAATGATGTATACACTTGGAGGTTTTTTGTTTTTTTTTACATTTCTGTGTAGCATAGCTTACCTTAGGAGATGGAAAAGTCTAGAGAAGTAACTAAAAGGTAACTTCAAGTAAATTCTCAGCCTATCATAGTGAAATTAAGTCCTAAATGTTCCATATCTGAGAACTTGGATATATCCCCAAGTAAAGAATACAGAGTACAAGGAGACATTCTAGACTGAAACGCAGTGAGGAAATGAAATGGAAAGTTTCTCCAAGTCAAATACTCCAATTTCACACTTTGAAATAATAACAACATCATTAAAAGACAAGGATGAAGAAATCACTTGTTCTAGCTGTTGATATAAACAGAACTTAGACAGTCCTCGCAGGGAAGATGGTTTTAGAAAAGTAGCCTTAGAATTTTTATTACATGGTGGCATTGGAGTGTTAACTTCTAAAATGAGGATGTAAGAAAAATTCTGTATGGTTTCAAAGGAGGCTAAATTTAATGTTGGTAGAGACAGAAAATAGAGAGACATGATTTGGGGTTCTGATGTTAGATCCATGGACTGCAAACTAAAATTTTTGATGCTCCAAAGAACAGAGGGAAAGCCAATCCTGTTTTGTCTCACTGGGTAAATTTATGGGAGATGAAATCTCTACAAGCATTCATTTCAAAGATGACATCAAATGGCATCTGATGGGCTATGACAATATTACAAAATATGACTAAACCAATTCACAATCATTCTGCCATTTATCCTCACAAACTATTGAAGTAAGATCAATCCCATCTTACAGACTGGTAAACTGAGGCCCAGAAACAGCTAAATGGTGTGGATGGGTTCCCAGAGGCTCAAGTACTGGAATAATCTGTTCTCCCTGGAAAGAGATAAATATGTCTCTTATCCGCATTCAATCATTTATACAGAACACTTCAATGGTATGTTTGCTTTAGTACTTAGGGTTCTGGCTTGTGTCTTAAAAATCATACCTTAAAATTACCAGGGATAGCAGTTAATATATTCAAAAGCAATGGTGGTATAAGTTGTTAAGTAATCACCCAAGAAGGGAAAAGAAAAGATCTGGTTTCAAATCAGGCTCAGCCATTTAGTAGAAAAACCAGACTGGAACTTGTGACCCTATGAACTCAAAATAGCTTAAGAAGCCAGTTATACCTAGAATTTGCTTTGCCCCTAAAGAGGACTCAAGGGAAAAAACCACCACCATCTTCAATTTCCAACTTTACATAAATCAGTTCTTAGTTTAACTTTCTTTTAGCCTTTTTTTCTTGACCCTTTAATGGCATCATACCATGGTCCTCTTTCATCTCAGAGACAGAACCTGAGAACCACGGAGCCGGGGAATGGCTGCTACAGGTCACGGACAGGCTCCAGATGTGTAAACTGGTGCAAGAAATTAAAAAAAGGTGAGGGCAGACTGAGAAGGGAAGAATTATCACAGCAATATCTGTAATATTTATTCATTTTTTTTTTTTTTTTTGCCTACAGAAACTTGAAAGTGAGTAAAACGCAAAATAGACTCTTCATCCTTTGTTGTTCTCAAAATTAATAAAAACTGGAGGAAAAAACCAAATGGCGACCGGGTAAGCTAGTGCAACTGAATTGATATTAAGGTGTTAACACGTGTGAGTCAATGTTTCCTTGGTTTAAGCAAATTTAAAAGTGTTCAGTGGGCCACAAAGATTCACCCGATGTGAAGTTACCCAAATTTTGACATATATATGAACTTCATGCCTACTGCCTTTGACATAAGGGAAAATTATTTTAAACTGGACATGAAAAATGTGGCAAGATGGATATGTAAAGCACTGTCAACTCCTTGAGTTAAATGTCCTCTAATATTTTAACTCTAGCTGAGACACCCAGCAAAATAATAGTCATTTGAAATGCTTTTTATTTAATTAGGCATATAAATATCATGTAAAGGGCAATATTATTTTTATGTGTCATGCACTGCACTGAAAACTATTTTGACATAATCTCACTGACCCAAAGGGTATCTGATAAAAACCATAATATTTTCAGCTCCTACAGTGAGGTAGGTGCTTCTTCACCCCCATTTTCAGATGAGAAAACTGAGGCTTAAAAATATTCCAGAACTTTCTCCAAGGTCATAAAAGTTACTAAGTAGCTGAGCCAGCATTTGAAACCAGATCTTTTTCTTTTTTCTTCCCCCCCCAACTTGGGTAATTATTTAACAACTATACTATCACACTTTAGAACATATCAACTAATATGCCTGGTATAAGGTTTCTTGGTTCATGTTGATACTGGAAAGTAATGCAACTTGAAAAAACAACTTTGTTTTAAGAAGCTGTTTTGCAATGAAAAAAAAAAAAAAACATTTTTTTGAGCTGGTAACATGAAGACATTATTTTCCAGGTTATGGTAATAACAACTGTTACCCTCTGAATGTTATACGCAAAAGAATACAAAGCAAAATATTAGAATACTGTGAACATCTACATTCTTCAGAGTTATGAGATGAAGCCACTTTGGCCCTGGTTTTTTATATAAGTTTGTCAAGAAATAACTCAAGAATTCCTGTGTAAACCATATACAGCGTGGAATCAATGCAGGCCAAGGGGGTTGGGTCACTAGCTTCTCTCGTTCTTTCTGCTAGGGGAGAGGGAATATTAACGTCAGACGCGAACAGGACAACATGACACACAAATACCACCAGGGAGACAGCTTAATAGCATGCAGGCATCATACACTACGGTGCAGGAGTCCCCTCTTATCCGCAGTTTCACTTTCTGTGGTTTCAGTTACCCCCAAGTCAACGGGTCTGAAAATATGAAATGGAAAATTCCAGAAATAAACAATGGGTAAGTTTCAAATTGCACGCTGTTCCGAGCAGCGTGATGAAATAATCTCACCAGCCAGCTCTGGTGTACCCTCGACATGAATCATCCCTTTGTCCAGCATATCTGCGCTGTCTACACCACCTGCCCGTGAGTCACTCGGTGGCCCGTCTCAGTTACCAGATCGACTACCGTGGTACTGCAGCAGTGCTTGGGTTCAAGTCACCCTCCTGCTACTTAATAGTGGCCCCAAAGGCCCAAGAGTGGTGATCATCAGGATTACACCAACTGTTACAACTGGTCTGTTTTATTATTAGTTATTGCTGCTAATCTCTGACTGTGCCTAATTCATAAATTAAACCTTGTCACAGGTATGTACATATAGAAAGCAGCACGGTGCATACAAGGTGCAGTTCCATTCATGGCTTCAGACATCCACTGGGGTCTTGGAACATATCCCCAAGGGTAAGGGGAACAAACTACTGTACTATATAGGACACTATCAGAAAGAGGAAAGAGGGGCATGGATTGGTTGCAGAAATATTCCAAGTTTTTGCAAGCTTCTGATCTCAAGTTATTTTTTTCTTCTTTCAGGTATTTGCTCCCTTGTCAAAACTAGCCATTCCTTCCTTCCTTCTTCCCTTCTACCCCATCCATCCCTGGTCTTCCCCATTTCTGGCTACAATGTTGCAAACTCTTCCTTTCTCTGCCTCTCACACTTCATGCATGTGCTACTTGTATCTCTCTCTTCATGTGACTACAGGTGATGGTTAGGGGAACCGGGTAAAACAAACAGGCAAAGAAAGGCAGGGTTCCCCAAACTTCTGAACTTGAACCTCTAAGGTGATTTTAGGTGGTGCAGGCATAGCAACAAATTACACTGCACTGCATACTTAGGAAGCTGTTCTCTTTCTCCAGTTGCATTTCAATCCTTCCAATCATGTCAGGGCCACAGTCTCATTTGGGTGTTGGTCTAACACCTAATGCATGCTACGGTCCATTTCTAACCACAAGAGAACCTCTCCAGCTCAATACCTTGGGGACAAGTGGCCAACGGTCTGCAAGAAGTTGTTTATGCCAGCCGTCTGCACATTACAACCCATGGGCCAAACCCAGCCTGCTGTCGATTTTTATACAGCCCACTTGCTGAGAATGGATTTAAAAGCCGGCCACGGTGGCTCACACCTGTAATCCTAGCACTCTGGGAGGCCGAGGAGGGCGGATTGCTAAAGGTCAGGAGTTCGAAACCAGCCTGAGCAAGAGTGAGATCCCGTCTCTACTATAAATAGAAAGAAATTAATTGGCCAACTAATATATAATTGAAAACGTTAGCCGGGCATGGTGGTGCATGCCTGTAGTCCCAGCTACTCGGGAGGCTGAGGCAGGAGGATCGCTTGAGCCCAGGAGTTTGAGGTTGCTGTGAGCTAGGCTGACGCCACGGCGCTCACTCTAGCCTGGGCAACAAAGTGAAACTCTGTCTCAAAAAAAAAAAAAAGAGATTGGATTTTACATTTATAAATGAGAGGAAAAAAATCAAAAGAAGAGCAACATTTCACGACACTTAAAAAAATTACAGGAAAGTCAAATTTCGGTGTCTGTAAATGACGTGTCGTTGGGACACAGGCGTCCCCGTCCATGCACGTATTGTACGCCCTGTGAAGCCGAAAACGCGTGCTACCCCACCTGTACCAGTTTGTCAACGCCTGTCTACACCATTGTTCTGCCTTCATGGTATTTGTGTTAGGTTACAGTCTAGCCCTGGCAACTGATGCTTTTTTTTTTTTTTTCTTTTTCTTTTAAGGAACAATGTAAAGTCTTCTCTCTAAACAGACTCATTTTGATGCGGAAAATGTCGGGCACCGGGTCGGCCGATTGCCGCCTCCCTCCCCGTAGTTCCGCATTTCCGGGGGCCAGTGCTGCGCGTGGCCAATTAGAGGCACGCTCGGGGGCCGGGGCCACGGCACCCAGCCGCCCAGGACGCCTGGGGCACACTGCCGCAGGGACCTCGCGTGCCCCAATGCCCCAGGCCCACGTGGGGCCCCTGTTTCCCGCCACGCTGCTTGCGTGATCCTGATTGGGTAATTTTTGAATCCTACTGTTTTTGATTGGATGATAAGGCTTGTTGCTGATTGGATGTTAAAGCCTGTTGCTGATTGGATGTTAAAGCTTGTTGTTGATTGGATGTTAAAGCTTGTAGTTGATTGGATGTTAAAGCTTGTAGTTGATTGGACGCTTCTTGAGCCCTACCAAGGGTATAAAAGCAGGGGCCGAAGGGCAGGAAGGGGAGAAGATGGGAAGACACCTGTAACAGTAGGTTCGCTGAGCCTGCTGTAGAAGAATAAAGGCTGTTCTCCGACTCTTCGTGTGCCACTCGGTTCTTTCCCCAGTCAAATGAATAAGAGCCCTGACAAGGGCTGTAACACTGGCTGTCCACTCTGCCCCAACAATTTAAGTTCTGACGAGTGAGGGGACTTACGGGGACAGAGAAGCAGGTTAGAGTGCACGAGGTATTTAGAGCAAAACCATGGAAGCCACAATGCCTGGGCATGGCGAAACTTGGAAGAACGATACAGCATGGAGGTAGATGGTGGCAGGCAGGGAGGAGCCGCGATCTTAAACTAAAGACCATGTAAACAAGACGCCCGACGTAGCACTCTGTCTTCCGAGGTCAGAGTGGAGTCTGCAGTGTGGACCCCTAGTGCACGGAAGGTCAGGGAGGTTACCCAAGAACATCGGGTTGGGCCAGCTTCGTCACCCAAAGCAGCGGGTTCTTGTTTTGCATCCAGCAAGACCCTGATACACTTGGCCAAGAGTCCCTGGCCGTCGGGCGGGCAGTCCGTCCAAAACAACCAACACTCTGCAAGTCAGGTACAACAAGCGGCAAAGGCCAAGAGACTCAGCATGCGTCTAGGCCAAAGGCTTCCTGGAAAACACCCCTTTCCACTGGTATCCTGTCCAGCGTGACTCAAGAAGGATCCCCTTTGCTTTCTTTCCCTCTGACGGAAATGTCGTTTCCAAAATGCACCGAGCATGAAACCCTTTCTGCATCTTAGAACACGTTCGCATCACCGTCGGCAACACTTTGCACTCTTCCACGTTTGCTATGCACGATGTTTACTCTTTTTAACAATGAAGTTTCCCTCGACAGTTTTGACTGTGCTCTTTTTTAGAAATTTCTTCTTGCAAAGCAATCTTACGTTGCCGTGTTTGCCTCTCCTTACGCTCACTGAATATGCATCTCTTCTGTGGCCTTTCCACTAAACATTCTTCCCCCCCAAGACAGAATTGTTTTCTGGTGATTCCTCTAACAACAATTTCTGTTGTTGAGTCATAGACGCTACGACAGCAGAGTTAAAATGCATCGACTTTTTCTTTCCATATGATTAATGTTTTTCAAACATGCTAGTAAAACTTAAAGCTTAACCATAACTGAAAAAAAAAAAAAAAGAGAGAGACCTGAAATGTTGAATTTTAGATTTTAGAAGTAGGACTAGTCCAAAGGAGTGTTATTTTTTTCCACATCTGTGCAGCATTTACACTGGGTCATCACTTTTAAGGTAAATTATAATTAGTTTTATCTGTTACTGACTCAGAGTTCTGAGACAAGAGATTCCCCAATTTTTTTTTTTTTTTTAGCCACAAAGAACTCCTTTTATTAAATTCTAAGTGCTCCCACCAACACAGATGCTAGAAGACTCTACCAACTAACACTTATTTTTGTTAAGTATTATTTAATCCATAGGGAACATCTATCAAATGGCCCATCAGAGCTCACAGATTAAAATATTTATGGCTAAAAGCCAAAGGACCTGGCTTTGGTTAATCCCAAAAGTCTTACTCGTGCAAATGACTGAATGAACGACGGTGGTGTGTGTTGGAAACCAGTCCGACCACAGTTTCAAGAATTTTTCTGAAAATGTAAAGATTCCCTCTTCCTCTCTCCTGCTCTCACATGTGCTCGGCAGTTGCTAGAAGTCATCTTAAGATTGCATGGAGGGCCAGTCTAAAGCCAGCACCACAGAAAGCAGAACAGAGAGGGCTGGATCAAGTCCCTCCTTGCAGCCTGCATGCCACTTACAGTGTTTCAGCCTGAACTGGACTTTCTGTCGCATGCACCCAAACTCATCCTAACTTGAATATGGAAAAAGCACTTATGATTACAACTCCTAACCCTAAGAATACAACTCCTGGGATTTTGGAACCCCAGGCATTGGGAAACACTGCTTTAGTGGAAAAATAGATTTCAGACATTTAGATGTGGGTGGGTATCAGACTTCGTAAAATACCCAAGTAGGGTGCACTGATTTTCGAGCTTGGTGGATGTTTTTGTTTTTGTAACCGCAGGTCAGGCCCATCACAGTAAAGACGATGAAAGATAACACCACCAGGAAACCGCCTAATGTCGCTCATCTAGTGATGAGATGGCCATGCTGGCCGACGTCATTATTGGCAAGGGACATGAGGAGATGGGCTGACCCCAGGTGGCTGACTTAGAGGCAAATGCTTTCTAGCATCCCCGCATCAAAAAGCGCCACTTAACCATTTCATTAACATCCTTAATTCCTAGGGAAAGGAAGAGAAGTCATTATCACAGAAGACCTGATTAAAGAAATGACATAAACAGGAGGCTGAGGCAGGAGGATTGCTTGAGCCCAGGAGTTGGAGGCTGCAGTGAGCTAGGATGGTAGTACCACTACACACCAGCCTGGGCGACAGAGTGTTCTCAAAAAAAAAAAAAAAGAAAGAAAGAAAGAAAAGACATATAGAGTGTTAACCTTTACAAGGAAGGTTAGGTGGCAATCAAAGGCACAAATAAAATGCTGTGAGACGGAGATTTTGTGGGGTTTTTTTTGCCCCAGGATTTAGAGGAGACAGATTGCTAATTATCAATGAGAAAATGCTGGTATTTGGGACATGCACTTTGAATCAACCTATTTGATTAAAGGGAAGTGGTCCGGCCAGCACTGGAATGAAGCCCAGTGTGTCTGTCTCTATGCAAAGTAGTCTCCGCTCCTGCTTCGTGCAGGGGGAGGCGAGGAGGGGGACAGGAAGTGGGGTCTGCACCTGCGTGTGAATGAAAAGATGATCCTTTTACCAGTCGTCTCCTCCCTGGAATGCGGCTTCCAACACGGAAAACCGGGGCCCCCCTTGCACCAGGCCTGGAAGGAGCCGGTGAGACAGCGAGAGAAAACCAAACTGCTATTTTTTTTTTTTATTTTTATTATTATTTTTTTTTTACATGATTAGGGTATCCTTAGATCAAACTGCTATTTTTAAGAAACGTGAGCAGGTAACAGAAACCAGGGGCAGGAGAGGCGAGAAGACAGCCGAGAGGAGAGAGGACAGGCAGGGCCAACCCGGAGGTCACGATCTAGAGAGAAAGCTCTTTGGGGACAGCTACTAACTACGCACAAGCAAATTCGTGTTGCAAGGACAAGGCCGAGGAAAACTCGATTCTGGATTTCTCTGATGCAAACTTCCCCCCAACTCCCTCATCTCTCTGATGCTCTGTGTGAGTGGCATGCAGGGAGATGATGACAAGAGCCGGTTTCCAGCCGATTTCCACAGGAGGAAGGAAGAGCATCAAGGGTTTTCTTAAGCCAAAATCAACCAGGAAAACGAGGCCTCCAGGAATTCTCACCGGAATCCCCACGGGGTATAGGATCAAGGGTCAAGCCAATTTTATTAGAATCTCAAAAGTCAGAGTGACCTCGGTGGGACAGATGACATCTCCAACTATTACAGCAAAAGCCCTCAGTAATACGGCCAGTTGGAGACTCTCGGAAGAGAGGTTGACAACAGTGCAAGTTGACGGTGGCGTTGACAACCTGTGCCATTCTGCAATATGTATTTTTTTTTAAACGAGTCTCAACAATCGCGAAGGGTTTCCGTGCATTTCACATTACTGGCGGCCTAAGTAGCTTTTTACTTTTAAGGTGTTCCAAACAACTCTAACCACTTAGTTAATGGCCATGCAAGGCGTCGAGAAGCAGGAGTTTAAGGCAGTTCTACCACGGGAAGGTAATTTTTGTCAGGGTGACATTTTCTAGAACCCTAAAAAGCAATCGCTTAATGGCATCTTGCAAAAGGAAAAGAAAAGGGCACTACAGCCCCGCTCCTCGATCCATAAACACAGAAACAGACTTGAGCCGTCTTCCAGCATCTCTTTGGAGGGAGGAAAAACAAAACACGACATTAAGGACCCAGAAGTGTGCACTGTTAACCTTTTTGGTAAATTAAGAAGGAGCAAGGTGAAGGGAATTTAAAAAAAAAAAAAAAAAATTCCTAAATGCAATATTTATTGGCAAAAGCAACGAGCCTCTCCTATGGGCTTCTGCAGATGACTGGGTTTTCAAAGGAGAGAAATATCAGCCCAAAGGAAGAGTGAGCACGTGTACTGACCACACTCTTAGCCCTTATTTCATGACATCATGGCAATCTCGTTGAATTCTGTACGATCCTATTATAAATCGGTTAACATTTACCAGAACATTTAAGGCTGCCAGGCTTCTGTGTGGGAATGCATTTTGGGGGGGAATACAATCCTGCCTGTTGGCCTGAACCCCACACACACGCTCAGAAGTAAACCCCGCCGTCTTCCCTCTCCTGCTCCCAGGCTGCAGCGACAAGGAACACAACTGTCCCCGTCGGGCTGCTCGCAGGGGAGACTGCCGCCCACCCTGCCCCTCCACTCCCCAACTTGCTAACTGCGGTGTGAAAGGCTCCCAGGAATACATATGTGAGCTTAAGAGAACAGCGCATGCTCATGAATAAGATACATATACAAATACACACAGCGATCCATATGAATGTATATGGGAATACATATATAAATATGTACATGAATATGTATACAAACATGAATATGTATAGGTATGTGTCTGAAGCATGGCCTACAAATCTGTCATCTCCAATGTGCAGAAAGATTTTTCTTTATCTCTTAAGGCTGATTTATACCCTGGTCTCCTCCTCCAGCCACTGTCTTCTTCCCACCCCCCCACCCCCCAATCACTAAATGTACCAGTGTCCCCCTCTCATCTGGCTTCCGATCCCTGTCTCCAGCCCTGGGTACCCTTCACAATCTCCAGTTCTGCCTGTAGGTTGTGTCACTTTCCAGAAAGACGATGCCCCCTCCGGTGGCATCCAAACCTCAGCCCCTCTCCCCCCCCCCCCAGCCTGCCCTCTCTCTTCTGTTGCCAAGTGCTAAGAATACCAGCCCGATCCTTCCAGCCATCTATGTCTTTCACACCAAGTCCAGCCCAGAAAGAAAAAGAAAAAAAAAAATGTTAAGGATCTTTGGAGCCCTCCACCATTGCCTTTCCCATCCCTTCCAACACCCTACTGCGCATTCCTATTGAGGCGCTCCAGAACTATCAGTTTCCTCTTGTCTGGGCCCCTCACTGTGTTTCTATAAAATGATGACAGATGAATTATCCCGGAGTGCAGCTCTGACCAAGAGGATTCTGCTGCTGCTCCGAAAACCCCAGTTGTGCCCCTGGCAGTGTGGCCAGTCCTCAGATGGCTGGTTCTTAATTCCCAGAGTCTAATTTGAAATCTTGGCTCCATCTCCCTCCTGAGTGCCCGTGGTTAAGATGACACGACCTTCTCAAGTCAAATTCCTCATCTGTATTGTTATCCATGGATGAAAACAGAAACCCCTTTCTTGGATGCTCATAAGGAGTAAAAAAAAATACACAACGCATGGTCAACCACTGACCTTGATGTCTTGCCCATAACAAACGTCATCTGCCGTTATTAATATTACTTAATGTTACTGAATAAATTCCTCACTTCTTAACCCGAATTTGATGGCCTCCGTGGTCCTATGCCAGCTACCTTTCCAACTCATCTCCTCCCTCCCTCTCTAAATGAGCTCTATGTACCAGTCAAAAGGAATTGTTCATTGTTCTCTTTGGGTACCAAGCTTTTTGGCCTTTGTTGCCCATTCACTCTGTCGCTATGAGCCAAAAAAAAAAAAAAAAACATCTCCCTTCCTTTTAACCCAAATATATAATGTTTACATTTCCAGCAAGCTCCAGCTTAAATTCTTCATGGGAGCAAAGAAATAGCTCGCATTTCTCTCAACACTTTATTCCTAAGGACAGAATTTGAGTAGGATAAGAGGTGAGGGAATCCAACGATGGTCTCATGTGCACAATGGGCTCTAGAGCTTCTCTCAGAACACCAAAGCCCAAAACTGGGTTAATAATTTCATCACCTTGAACTCCTCTACTATTAGGCACTCTTTCTTGGTTAATTTATTACTGATATAATTGAAATAATGAATGATTTCATATCTGAAACATCTAAAATTATATTTTTCTTTTCCCATTATAAGGAAGGATTTTAGATGCTTTAATGAGCCATCAGAAGAAGAAGTTTGAGCTATCAGTGAAACCACTTTATACCTAAATGACTTAATATTGCCTGTAATCTGTCTCTTTGAAATCGTATTGTTTATCCCACAAAAAAAAAAAACGTATCAACTTATCACTGTACAGTATGAACAAATGTATAACAATTCTTAAAAGTGACATCTGCATCTATGATTATCACACATTGTAAACTCAGTAACCACACCCATGTCACCTTCAAATGGTATTTATTAAGGCCCCATATGTTCATGCTGCATGACAAAAACAAAGCCGTTGTTCAATCCGGCTTCTATTTATTTCAACATCTAATGCTCTTAAGAGAATGGGTGGTTCTCTGTGATTGAAAAAGTTTGTAACTGTCAAAACAAGAAACTGACTCGGTTACAGTCAGAGGCTTGCAGTGCCAATACCAAACCAACACCAGAGCACATAATAAAAAGGAAAGTTCTGTCGATGTTTCCTGAAAGTCTGTTTCTATGCATTGCCCATAGATCCAGCCAATTCATAAAGGGATGAAAAGTAAAAATTCTCTGCTGTAATATAGCCAATGCAGCCAGTGGATTTCCTTTTCTAACTTTATTTTTTTTTTAATGTCCTGTAGACTCATCGTAAATCATTTCCAATCTAATTCTCTGGCTTCCCAATTTTAACTGTCGGCCTTATTTAAAGAATGGCCTCTATATATTTAACAGATTCCATATCCATTCTGAGAGCTAGTAGGCTAAAAAAGAAGATGTTCTAAATGCATCATTCAACTGCATGACTTTTTAAGCAGCTTAAATGTGAAACGGCCCAATTGTCTTACCTAGCAGTGATCTGTAAACTACATAGATGGTTTTCCACTAATGAGGAAAATTATAGCTTAGTGTACATTTGACAGCTCGCCCTTCTAGGCTTCAGGTAAACTGTTTTTATAAATGTGTATTTCCTAAATCCACCCAAACACGCATTGCTTCATCACTGACAGAAAACAAAAATTCAAAAGAAGAACATAACTGCAAATTTTCCTTGTATCTTAAGATATGCATTTTAACACTGGTGTTTTATTTTATTCTTTTTAAAAACCCGGAGACAATTAGGGCTTTTATTAAAATTAAAAATTAAATGAAGTTTCCTAATGCACAAGGTAACAGTTTGATTCTTAGGTGCTTTCATGGGTCCTCAGGGGAGAAAAAGGGAAGAATGAGAAAAAAACTGTAGTGGCAGTTACAACAAATTAACAACATATAATAAAAATGCCATAAACATGCGGCATACATAATAAATCTAATCAAGTCTACGAGGCGGGCAGATAAAAATGATTAACTGCCGCTATCCTTGAAAAGAAAAGAAAAATTCTGTCCCCTGTTATTCATCACAGCTAATGTTCTGACCCTAAATCTACCACGGAGATCGAATGGTCTCTGGAGTGAGTAACACACTGTACCAAGTAGAACGGCCTTTTCACTTCCTATTTTATTTTCTCAGAAATCAGGATAACAAAGATGTCAGAGGGACTTTTTAATTCAAGGTGTGGCTTTTGGGGCGGTGTTAATAAAGGTTCTTAGAATCTTTGTGTGTATCAATAGAAATTTTAAGGTACCCCCCCCCCAAAAAAAATCTAGTCTTTGTGTCTTGAGAGGACAAAATTACTACCTTATCTTGAGGCAATACTCAATTGCTTTTTATTGGCCGCCTACATTCGTTTCCTGATTCTGACATGGTGCAAATTCTAGAAGGCCTACAACCACTTAAGAACCCATACGCTAAATCCGTAAGGTGTGCTTCTAAGTTTCACCTAATACCAATGAAGCAAAATGGAGGCTGGCCTAAAAGGTGGGTTCTGTAGCTAACCAAGACCTGGCCAACTTCCCTGGGTGACACTCAGGTGCCTCCTGACAAAAGATCACTTTGACAGCCAGTGGTCTAAGACTGCTTTGCTCTTAGAACTGCCGCGACAAGAAGGGTCACCTAAAAAGCGAGGATGAACATTCTGACACGTACAAAATAAATAAAGACGTGAAATAAAATAAGATTAAAAAAAAAAAAAAAAAACTGAAGAGGTTCAAATGAACAAACTCCTACTTATTCCTCTAAGGAAAAACAAAGAGCTTTCAGAAACATCTCCTCTGAGACATGTAATAGAATATGAGTAAATTATAACAATTAAAAACCATTAAAGATAGAATAATTGAGAATACCTGTTTGGGTAACAATGACTTTCTTGAATTCCTCATAACAGAGGGTCTATTTTTAATCACTCTTTTTGTAAAAAAAAAAAAAAAAACTTGCATAATTTCACAATAATTGCGGATTTTTAATTTTGATACATTCACAAGAACATAAAGCGAAAACCATAAATTATACTAACTCCAGCTGTTAAATGTTGGCATTTTGTCTTTAAAAAAAAAAAAAAAGTGGAAAAATCTGTTTCCTTAAACCAAGGAAATGTGGGAAAAGGCCATCTTGCCAGTGGAACCTTCGGCAGCAGAAAGCTCGGGCTGTGGTTTCTTGCAGAAGCAGCAACTCCACTGAAGAGGTTGCTGCCAACGCAAATACTGTTTGCTTTCACACCCAAGAACAAACTGTGTGCACGGCAAAGGCATGGAAGGGCTCGGAGCAGCTGGAGGAGACTGCAGGAAGGTAGCAGTGGTGTCAGAGCTACTGTAAACTGGTTCTCACCTTCCTATCAGCAAGTTGGCTCCCAGGAAAACAACGCAGTACCTTCACCTTGGGTCCCAGCAGCCCGCGGGCAGGACCTGCTAGAATTCAAAACCTCCCTCTTTCTAAGTCAACAAGCCAAGAGACTTTTCAGAAAAAGGAAAAATAATAATAATAATAATAATCACCCAAACAAATGAAGCATATATATATACTCCCCATCGGTGGGATTGTAAAGGGCCAATGAGGTTGAGGTTTAAAAGGAGTCAGGAGGAATTTAATTTCCGTATCTCAATGCAACATGCAACCCCTTCTCTGGCAGCAGGAAATGCAAAGGAAGTGTGTTCCCTGCAGCCTTGCAAACCAAAGGCAGAAAGCTCTGCCAAAGCAAATATCACTGCAAGGAGAGACCCTCCTCATTATCCTCATGCCCATAGGATGGGCGACAAGAGGGGTATGCCAGGGGCAGGCAAGAATTCCACAGGAAGAGGGAAAAACCCTAAGTCTCCAGAAAGTAAAAAAGGTTCATTCCAGGATGCCTGTCTGTTCTAGTTTCATGTAAACAAAGGTCAACTTCTCGTTGGGATGGAACCATTTCAGTCCCAAGTTAAAAATGGTGAAATAAGAAAGGTTTTAGAATGTCCTTTGCCCATATCGCTGCAAAATAAATAGTTAAAATTACTGCGCAATGTCATGTAGGTGGGAAGACAAGAGCCCTCCCTCTGAGATGAGCTTCGTGTTATCAAACCCTGCCTCCCCATGGCTGGCCTGCTGCATGTCCGAAATCAAACACAGTTATTTTAAGGGAAAAAAAAAAATCCTTTTCAAAGTAAAAAATCGAATTGTTTGCTTACAAACCCTTGCTCTCTCTAGGTTCCCCTGGACACTATTACTTAAAAGAACTCACAAAAATGTCAGGGGCTCAAAACATGCATAGGAAGGAAACAATGAATCTATACAAATGGAAGATCTAAACATTCCCCACTTGCAACGATCAAGTTTACTTAAAAGCAAAAAATATCGCATATTTCCAATTCTAGATCGGGACCTCATCAGGTTTCAATCTTAAGAGTCAACTTTATTGACTTCCTCTAGTTTAAAATTAGAAACCGTTTTTTTTGGTTTTTTGTTTTTTTGTTTTTCTGACTGTTGTAACCACCCACCATCGATGGCCCCCACTATGAAGAAAAGTTTTATGGTTTAGACGCAGGTTGAAAAAAAAAAAAAAAAATCTGTCCCACTAAACAAAGACTGCCTTTCTTTCCAAATAAAAAGGAGTCTAAGAATTTTGCCTACTGTTTCTCCCAAGACACAATCGGACACTGCAAAGTCTCCCGGCCTCCGAAATGATTGATGTGATACCACTGCTTTCTTTCATCACTCCCTACCTCGTCTGGTCGCTGGTGAGAACCATGGCAGCCACAGAGGCGTGCTTCGGCCTTCCGCTCGTGCAGCCCTCAATTCTCCAATGCCAGGTTGCTGCCAATGTCCTTGCAGTCAACAGTAAACAGGCCACCAGGTTCAAGTTAACTGCAGAGCGTTACTACACTGAACATCTGGTCATGAATGAACGGATTGCCCACTAACTCTCAGCATTGGGCAGCTGATGAAAAATTCAACATTTTCCTTGTTGGCACAGTTGTTTTGGAGAATTCTCTAGAGCTTCCTGAATTATATTAAGAAAATTTCACTGCAGCAATCTCTATCTGTGAGAACAGCTGGTGTTGTAAGGGATTTGCTGGTCTCTCTCTGTACTGGGGCACCTCGTGTTGGATCAGGACACTTTTACTACGTTTGTCCTTGAAAACTTAGCCTTCCCGCGAAGGGACTGGGCAAAGGGACTGGCAGGAAAGGCAGCTCCCAGCTGCTGGACTCAACGTGGCCGACCATCTTCACTCAGACTGGAAAATCTATTCCCCACCTAAGAGGACTTTAAGATCAGCATAGCTCATTAGGAAAAAAAAAGAACTGTCTCGGAATTTTCTTTGGGAAACACGTCTACATGGTAATGAAAAATATTGTTGGCCTCCGAGATCAGATTGGCCCTATCAGCACTATACATTGTCTGAAGATTTTCAGTGGAAAATAACAGTCCCTTATAATAAAACCCAACTAGACGCAATGTGTCCAAACATTACTTTCCCACCACATAACTAATTTTAAACTCAGCCAAGCCTTGGATTAAACCTAAGGGTGACACAATTAGAGCAACTCAGATGTAATATGTCGTATTCTGCTCAGCAATGGAAGAGGTCACAGTGACAGAGGCGGGTGTCCGGTGACGTTTAAGAAAAGAAATTCGCTCAAAACACAACGGTAGCATTTAAAGAAATTAACTTGTTAATGGATATATGTGATATATTATTATTCTTTTTTGTTTAAAAAAAAAAAAAGGAAGTGGTAAACTTAAGTCAAGCTAAATTTAGGCTATTATCTATGCAGCATAAATTTCACTTCTGTGTATAAATGCTAACTTGCATATTTCTCCATGGTAACTAAACTATGATTAAAACAACAGTGAAACCAGCCTTTAAAGCCACCTGTTTAACTAGGAACAACCTAATTTACAAAAATACTTAAACTTCGGAAATTTCATGGGCATCTATACCATGCTTTCCCCAGTAGAAAGCTCACATTCCCATGAACACATAATTGCAATGTGCTTGGCCTAGGTCGTAATCATTCTTTTTTTTAACTAGTGTGATTTTTTCATGTATTGTTCATTCTAACATAAGTGGTATTTAAGATTATAAAGAATAAGACTCTAATAACTCTTTCCAAAAAGGAAGTTATTTTACCGCTTGGAAGGGATTAATTTACCTAGAAAGTATCTTCACATTTTATAAAAAGAACTAATGAAAGAAGTGGGAAAATTCTAAACTGAAATGACTATTTGAGATGGCAAGACACATTTAAACTAATTTTTTCTTTTATTGAGATAGCCCTGTAATTTACTAATGAAGAAATGGGCTATTTTATTGGTGAAATTAAGGAAATAATTATAATATGTCCAAGAATAGTAAAAATGTAGGTATAAGCAGTATTTTCTTATTTAATTATAAAACATAAAAGTAGATTTGAATGTGAATCATTTTGAGACCCTAGAATTAGGTTTCGAATTTAAATACTGAAAACCCCATGAAGTTGAAACATAATCATAATAGGTTAGGTTTGGTGTGAAAATCATGACTCACATTCATGACACATATTCAGAAATGCCTCATACTAAAACTTTATTATAATCAAAAATTGATTCTCAGTTTTTTTGTCTCCTGGTCTTTATATGATGTAATGTCTAAGGCTACATTTCACACAGTTAAGTAATGATGACTATGTAAGACTCATGATTAAAAAAAAAAACCCTCATAAAATATCACAATTTATAATTTTATGTATACTTGCCTCTCTAATATCACGTACATTTACAGAGTAGATGCTAATTAGATAACAATGGAATTACTATAATGTCTATAAAACCTGCCTTTAAAACCAAATTCTGTTAAAAATAGTCTTTTCAACCTGACATAGCCCATTTCCAGGGTCATATTTAAAATAATTAGCACCACTGCTAGTAAATGTTCTAATAAAACTCAAAAGTGATTTCTAAGCAGAATGCAAAATTCTCTAAAACTTAACAATAAAGTCTTCCAGTAATCTAAGATAATCTTTTCCAAGGGGTGTCTATGAAATAAAAGAAGTGTTAAGATTTTAGAATTCAGATTCCCTGAGGCCACTTACATAGCTCCTGAAAGCTAATCTTGGAGAACTGGAAGGATGGACTCATCATCCCATCTGATTCTTTGACACATACAAATGTTCTTCTGCCGAGCAGAGCAAGAGTTTCTGAGAAGCGGATGGAGACAAAAGTCTGCTCTTGCATCAAAAAATGTCATACCTACAGGGCCCCAATTTCCAAAAGAGTTAGCAGCTCCCAAAGAACAGCAGATAAATGTTCACATCCACCAGGCCAACTCCAAGGCACTCAGCAATTATTTTTAGAAGTGCTAGATTTGTGTCTTATAAGAACAATTGTGAGGCTGGGTGTGGTGCCTCACACCTAGCACTCTGGGAGGCTGAGGCTGGAGGACAGCTTGAGTTCAGGAGTTCGAGACCAGCCTGAGCCAGAGCAAGACCCCGTCTCTACTAAAAATAGAAAAATCAGCCGGGTGTGGTAGTGCATGCCTGTAGTCCCAGCTACTAGGGAGGCTGACACAGGAGAATCGTTTGAGGCCAGGAGTTTGAGGCTGCTGTGAGCTATGATGATGCCACTGCACTCTAGCCTGGGTGACAGAGATCCTGTCTCCAAAAAAAATAAAATAAAAAAGCAATTGTGAGGCTTCCTTTTTGAGACAAGTTTTTAAAACTAATAGTCAACCCTCCTTTTTAAAGAACTGCCCCATATTTCAAATCCAGTCCAGCTAAGAGACAAGAAATCTCGGAGGAAAAATTCCATAGACAGTGGCCATCTGCTCCGACATCCTGGACCTTCGAAAAGAATGTCAAACAGGTCACCCCTGAGTGTGAACCAGTATCTGACAATGATTTAAGGAATAAGGAAACTATATCCATCATGGATTTGTCTGTTAAATTTCTCCAAAAGTGATTTAAAGTCTCTTTAATGGATAAAAACATTCATTTTTAGCACTTTGGGGGGTGGCCAAAGCGGGAGGATTGCTTAAGGCCAGGAGTTCAAGACCAGCCTGGGCAACAAAGGAAGATGACATTTCTACAAAAAAGTTAAAAAATTAGCCTGGCATGGTGGTATGTGCCTGTAGTCCCAGCTACTCCAGAGGCTAAGGTGGAAAGATCGCTTAAGCCCAGGCATGCAAAGCTGCAGTGAGCTATGATGGGGCCACTGGACTTCAAGCCTGGGAAATAGAGCAAAGACCCCATCTCTTAAAAAAAATGCATTTTTATAATTAAAAAAAATAGGTATTATTAATAGGCAAGGTGATCAATTGAAGAATCATTGATAATAGTGACCTCATAATTGTATACGATTTTATATTTGTCAGGTGGTTGCAAGTCATTTCATCAGAGCAATCCTGTGTCAATTATCAGTCTTGCAGATGAAATAACTCCTCGGAGACACTAAATGGCTTGTCCTGGAAGTGTTAGGATTTGCTTTGGGACTCTAGTTCCAGTGCTCCTTTCAGTATTCCACCTCTTAATTAAAGAACTGAACTGGCTAATCCAGACAGATCATCCACTTCCCCCTACTTTGTACCTGAAGACGGTTTCACTGATTAAATTATTTAGACTTTGACTGAACGGATTCCTGGTTCCCTTTTAGCTTGAAAAATCACAACTAGAACGACAGAGCTCAGGGGGTCACAGGACCCTCGCTACCTCCTCTAAAGTGGCCCGGAGATATCCCTATTCCATCCCTCTATTTTTCTGCACAGCCCTTTTCTCAGATCCTGTTATGCTCTTTGTAGTCTCTTTAATACCTGTACCCTACTAGGATATCAGCGACTCAACAGCAAGTTCTTGGCGGTCTTGTTAAAAGTTATATTCCCGGTACTTACAAACACTGCTTGGCATGCAGAAGGTCTTCAATAAATAATTGGTAAATGAATGAATGAATCATATCCCACATCCTATCAGTCTCCAATAACGTACCCTCCCTCCCCAAGAGCGTGAAGGCCTTTGATATGGTCAATGGTTCGCAAATTTCCTGTATGAATGGGGTGGGGGTGGGGGGTTAGTTATAGATGATTTGGCTGCATTAAAATGTGTTGCAAATGCTCTGCAGAGAAAAAAAATATTATATCGAGTAAGAGGCATCTTTGAACCACTGGGAAATGCAGATGGGTTACAAAATGCTACACAAATCCTTTCCATGTTAATTAATCATCTAACATAAAGGAGGAAGCAGGGAGAGGGTGGGAAGGAGCAGCTCGGGCTTCAGTTAGGAGGAGGGAGAGGGCAGGGCTGAGTCAAGTCTTGGAGAGTTCAGTCTGGGTTAAACTCAGGCACCACACTACACAGAACCTTGGGCACTGGCACCTAAGCGCATCAAAGCATGGGAAGAGTCCTGCAAGTTCTATGGAGCAACGACCAACAGCAGGAAACTTGGTAAGTTTCAGGGGTGACCAGAAATCTGGTGCCCAGTGATTGCAGCCATACCTAGCAGGGAGTGAGTGCTCAGCCCCAGCCTTGCCCCTGTGCAGCCTGGTCTCATTTAATTCTCAACTCAAGCCCAGGAGGGAGGGTATCACTTCCATTGTGCAGACGAGGAAACTGGGCTTAGAAACTTCTAGTAACCTGCCGAGTTGCAGAGCCAGGATCTGCCCCAGGAAGTCTGAGTCAAAGCCAAAACTCCTAACCCACAGGCTTGTGCCCCGGGAGGGCAGGCCTCAGACCGGTCACTATAAATAAAGCTTTTAGGAGCCACAGTGAGGTGGCATCAGGCCCGAGGCAACCCACCTTCAAGTGACACAAATTCCAGTTGGGTAGGGAAAGTCAGGCACTGGAACATTCCACGTGATGACATTGACAGACAGAATACACACGCTTACGGGCAAGACTGACGGCGTCATTGGTGGGGCCCGGTGCAAAAGGAAAATTTGGAAGCCTTTGTTCAAAATTTCGGGGAAAAGTTTAGGGAGACAGCAGCAGCGGAGCATGGGTCCCTTCTGAGCGTGGGGTCTGGCGGGAGGGGACGGGTCCCACGCCCGTGGTGCAGCCCTGCTTCTGCGTGTTTTACTTCTTCGAAACTTTACTCCTTGTATTTCGGTTTTGCTCGTCTCTTTATAAGGTTCAAAGTATGAGTCATAAAGAATATATATATATATATACATTTTAAAATGGAGCAGACAGAGGCAAGGAGGGGCGGAAGCATGGGTCCCTTTTTTTTTTTCAGAAAGACTCCGTGCTTTCGGCTGTCTGAGGGTTGGGTACCAGCCATCGGGTGGCGGTGCCTGGCATTGCACAACCAGAACTTGGGAGGCAAAAACCCATTTGGAAGGAACCACATCTAACTGGGTTCCAAGGTCTCAAACTTTAAATTGAGAGGATTGCAAAAGAGCCATCTAAACTGCTCCATGCATTACGTGGATAAGTGTCTATAATTTGGGAAAGTTTCATCTGAAGGGACTTGCTAGTGTTTTCCATGCGATATCCCGGATGTAGGTTATTGATGTGTGTGGATTCTTTGGATTCATTCAAACACGTTTCGAATGTACGTTCTGTGGCAGGCAATGCGATCGGCCTTGGGGACACAGTGACGGTCTCTGTGAAACTTATAGACTGGACCCAGGGCAACAAACACCGAAGGACTAAGTGTTGCAAATGCAAGTGCAATCACCAAGCACGGTGACGCCTACAGGAGCCAGCAAGCCTGCGCCACCATGGGAGAAAACAACAGGAGGACAAAGAAGGTCACAGTACTCTGAACATGCCACCAAAGCTCTTGCTGGCCTCAGGGTTAATCTGAAGAACTTTGATGTCTTCAACTCACACTATTTAAAATAATTCTTCTATCCACACTGGAAGAGACGGGAAAGTTCCTCTGTTTAATAGAATTCCAGGTCGCAGTCTATATAGACCCAGCCCTGCAGTGTCATTCTTCTCCATATAAAATTTTAAGAGAGAAAGAGAAGGAAGAAGGAAGGAAGGAGACAGGGAAAAAAAAGAGAAACAGAGAGATCACTACCTTTTGACCACAGAATAGCTTTAAGATAGAACCATTTTCTTCTTTTTTCCCTCCTCCTCCTCCAAAAGCCCCCAAACACTCTTAGAACCACTCATAGCTTCTATCACTGCAGTGTCTTAACACTATTTTAACAGAGCTTTGTGTGTGCAAATAATACTAAAACCAGAAATTGTGCCTCTTTCCTGAGAAGCATCCATCTAATCTGATTGTATATATGTCAAGACGGTTTGTGTCAACAGTGCTTAAATAATATCTTGTCTCCCCTTGCTTCTGATTTCTTTGAATTCTCATATTAACCTCTCATTTTTTATTTTTTTTTTTTTTCTGAAACAGTGCTGGGATTTTCCCTCTTTGAAACTTGACAGACACGTAAGATATTTCAGTTCTTGCTATGAAGCACTGAAAGCAAACTGAAAATATCGCCAGCCCTTTCGTCTCATTAGTTTCCTTTAAACACCTACTTTGCTGGTATAAGCTGATGTGAACCTTTCTCACCCTGTTTAAATTCCGACATGAAATTTGTACACAACAATAAAACATGTGGCTCGTTTGTCATGCTTCCATGAGCAACTATGTCGCTCCCACCAAGAAGCACAGGCTGGGTGTGCGGAGTGATTGCGTTCCCATTTCACATCACTCAATTGAGCCTTCTGGAAGAAAGCTTTTAACAACCACATCTGGCCTTTAATAAATCACTGCACTTTGTCTTCCTGCCAAAACTCCTCCTTTATCTAACTTACATCTTCATGATGAGATAGGAAATCACGCATTATGGTGGTGACAAACAATTGTAATTATGTCATTAGTAGCCATTTAGTCTACAAAGGTATTCGAAAAGGAAATACAATGCAAAATGAGAAATATAGGATAATACACTGATCACAGTTCTAATCCGCTTTGACTTCACGAGTGTAAAAAGCACAGCAGGCAGTAATGGCATACCACTTTACGAACTATGCAGCTATTTTATTCCCCTATCTACTTAAAAATAAAAAAGCATTTAATAGCTTGATTTAGACATAAAAATTATTTGTGATGCCTCGCTGATTATAATATTTATGTTTCAACTGTTCGCAGAAGTGACTTTCTATGTTAGGAAAGAAACTTGAGTTATTTGGGTTTAGAAAACTTAACAGCCACACATACGTGCACGTTTGTACATATACCGCATGTATACGTGTGGATCTATATGTGTACCTATGTATAGGTGTGTATATATGTATGTGTGTATATATTACACACAAAAAAACACACACACATAGATATTCCTAAAGGCATCAAACAACTTCATAATATACCTTCCTAATGATCCCAAATCGTGAAGACAAAGAAAAACTACAAACTAGAGATTGATGAAAAAGGTGATTAATTATACTTAGGGATAAAATATCCTTCATCCTATCATCTTTTGAAACCAGTTTCAAAATAAGTAATTCCTGGATGTTCCTAAAGTTCTAAAAGCCTATGCACTTCCTCAAAGTCCGTAAAAATCAAATGCACAGAGCAAAATTCCAACACCCACCCAGGAGGAAGCACCAACTAACAAGTGGGTGCGGGAAGGGGGCTGAGAACCTTTGATGACCTACACCCTCCTTAGACGGAGCATGATGAAATTTCCTCTTACCACATCGCAACCTTTGAAATGCACACATCTAAAATATGTAAGAGCAATGAATCAGACGGCCCTGTGGTCAAACTTTAACGAGGGCAAAGTCATTTCACATGTAACTTCGGTCTGCTACTCCGACCTCCGCACTTCTTGCAAACCTTCATTTTCCCATGAAATCTCTACATGAGACCCTGCAGATGACTCTCCGAGTCATTCAAACATTTTTCTTCACCTGTGAACTCAAAAAATATCTAGCAACTGCCTGCTATGGTCCACGTCAATCTGTTAACCTGAAGATGATTAACATGAAGACACAGTGACAAAAAGTTGAAACTTGGAAAGCAGATGCCAAATTTGATTAACACATGCTAATGATTATGATCACTATTTGCAGATGCATACATTTTTCTTAATATGATAAGCTTTCGTTTTTCACTTTGCACTGGGCAGCGTATGTTTTCCTGAAAGAGTTTGGAGGCGAACTCATCTTTTAAAAAAAAAAATGCTTTGCTAAGTATGTGAAATATTATGTATATGTCACCAATATTGAGGTAAAGCTTGTCAATATCATTAACCTGGCTGGATCAACCCAGGGTTGGCATGAATGCAATGAAACCATTTATTTCAAAATGTGTATCAATTTAATCGAAAAAGTAGGTGGTTAACTGGATTGAGTGTTTATGAGGCACACACCTTCTCTGTTTTATCAATTTATGTATAATTATTCCTCCACATTTACTTTTATCTGAATATAAGACCTCAGATTTTCAAAAGATGCTTGGGAAGTAAACGAAGCTGAATTTTTTTTTTTTTCCATTAGTTTTATTTATAAAGAGAAGAAACTCCCAGACCGGTAAAATTCATTGTGTTAGATGTAGACACCTCCCCTTCCCCATTTTTCAATTCACTTGGGGAAGAATTAGGAAGTGGCTATTTCAGACCAAGAAAGTAAAATCACAATAATAAACAGAGGCTTCAGAAGAACATATCCGGTGGAGGGGGGCGAGGGTCTAAATTTTATAAAAACAGAATAGTCTTCAGCCAAATTTACCTGGCTTGGTTTTCTGCTAATCGGTGTGTCTCATGTCTAAGGCTGAGAGTCCTTTAGTCTTAGAGTCTCCCCTACCCCAGACTCGAAAAAACTTTGACATTTAGAATTTTATTTTTTCTAAGAAAAGCTTATCTGAAACTCACATGCTTCTCTGGTTACATATGAAAGAAATTGTACTCACATCAACATTATCTTTATTTATCAACTCCCCTGCACACTGCCCCCTGGGTACCAACAGTTCAAAAGTTCAAAAAGGTTTTTTGAAAATAAACCAAGATAGAAAACAGGCACCAATGCCTACTTGGAACTTACATTCTCGTGCCTTCTAGCATTTTCCAGATGCTGGATCAAGAGGAATGATAAAAGAGAGGCAGCTGCCAGGGGAGGGTATCAGTTGGTGGAGATGGCATTTCTCATATTGACTGAAAAATTCGTCTTGTCCCCACAAGCTGTCAGGCCTAGGCATGCACTCAGAAATCCTTCCTCCCTTTTATCCTTATATTTTTTCTTCTCTTTTCTTCTATTTGTATTTGCTGTTGCTCCCAGCATTCCTCTCTGGGCTTTTGTTAGCTTCTCGAAAGCAGTGGTGGAGAAAGTACACGGACAGGTCTGTGTGCTGGACAGCCTTCCCTGGGCTCTCGAAATCTCTCTGCTCTCGCCCTGGACTAACTGGCTGATGCCTTCCTTCTCTACATCTTGTTAAAAACCCGCAACTATAGACGAGGCTCCCCTTCCAATGGATAGAGTGGACGGACACCACGATGCAAATCTGAATCCATCTGTCATTAGGCACTGGGACCTAAAACAGCCATCGCTTCTTCCTCGGGGCACCGATACACCCCAGCCGGAAGGCAAGAGTTATTCTGCACACAGAGTCAACCCCCAGCTTCACCACCAGGTTGTAAGCTCCTTGAGGGAAGGAATGATACCTAAGTATCTTCCCCACTTGGTGCGCTGGCAGGCTCCAAGCTGGGGCTCGATAAACCTCAGGAGGTGCAGGGAATTGTCACAGTAATTCTGCTCCTGAGTATTTACTCTAAAGAAATTCTTGTGCATGCCAGAGATGTTTACTGCAGGGAAAAACAAAATTATAAACTTCCATCAACAATGGAATGAAGAAGCACAATCCATCGTCCAATGATGGGATACTGTATAGACTTCTAGCAGGGTGAGCGAGAGTTAATTGACGTTGTATCTTTTTCAAAACCAGTTGCTGAATTTAAAAAGCACGAGGTAGTTAGGATATAATGTAGTTTGATAATTGTAAACTTGTATACTTGTATGGTTTGATACTTGTATACTTGTATAGTTTGAAACTTGTAAACTAAATGCACACTCTCCCCAAAAAGGCTACCTATGCAAGTAAATGTATAAAATTGGAATGGAATGAGGTACCCCAAACTCCTGATGGCATTTGCTTCTGATGGAAGAGGAAAGGCAGAGGGGATCTTAGCTATCGCTGTAATGTTTTATGGCTTTTAAATCCATCTAGAAGCAAACAGAACAAATATTAACAACTGTTCATTTAGGGTAGAGGGCGTCCAGATGACTGCTAATCCTTGCATGCTCCTCTAACTTTTTTTTGCATGTTCTGGACTCCCCACACTCCCCCCACTCACTGCCAACTTAATTCTGGAGATGGTCTGAAAATCTCTCCATCAACTGGGTTGTCTTTGCACACACACTTAGCCAAGTGTCTTCTTCATTAGATGAAAGATTTTTTTTTTTTTGAGACAGAGTCTCACTCTGTTGCCCAGGCTAGAGTGAGTGCCGTGGCGTCAGCCTAGCTCACAGCAACCTCAATCTCCCGGGCTCAGCGATCCTCCTGCCTCAGCCTCCCGAGTAGCTGGGACTACAGGCATGCGCCACCATGCCCGGCTAATTTTTTGTATATATATTTTTAGTTGGTCAATTAATTTATTTCTATTTTTGGTAGAGACGGGGTCTCGCTCAGGCTGGTTTCGAACTCCTGACCTTGAGCAATCTGCCCGCCTCGGCCTCCCAAAGTGCTAGGATTACAGGCGTGAGCCACCGCGCCCGGCCAGATGAAAGATTTTATAAGCAAAGCCAAATCCGTGTCTCAAGAGAGGAAGTTTAGTGTTTTGTTTTGCTTTGGGTGGAAATATCATCACCCAGATTATCTGGAAATCAGCAATAATGATTTCTTCCAGCTCGGAAAACCCTAGTGTGACCATGCATGGCCTGTGCATGTCCCCAGACTCTTGAAATGAGCTGTTCTGCTCAGTTCCAGCTGGGACAGCAAGTGTACAACCCTGATATGACAAAATGCTCACGTGGACCTCCAAAACCTGGAGACAGCGCTTTCAAAAAAAAAACATGTGGCTCACCCCTGAAAGCTTTTGGGCGATAGCTGGTAGAAAAGAAGAAATAGGACATGAAAATGAGGGAACAGTTTCAAGATCTGGACTAGGATTAAAGGATTATATGACATCAATAATCCTTTTATATATATATATATATTTGTGTATGTCTGTATATATACATATATATCTCCCAAATTTATAAGAAAGAGTTTATTCTCACTCTGATAAAAAAAAAAGTGAAGGCCCCAAGGAATGATAGAATTCCAAAGACAACAAAACTGCCCATCAAAATAAATACCATGTGAACAGAAAATTTTGAAGACGATCGATTTTATTTGCTTTTAATAATACTAATGCCAATGATAACAAAAGATATTGTATTTCTAAAGCAAAAGAGACTTAATGGTGCTGACCTCCAGATAATTACCTTAAAAGAGGGGAATGGCCAATGGGGACCCCCAAGCCACTGGGCTATTTCTTTTGGAAACAGGCCTTGGTTGTTACCTGTGACATTGTTAACTCGGTTCCCTGTAGTCACAGGGCCAAGGTGCAGGTTTTTTTAGTGACACTTGACCAGGTTTCTAAAAATATTGTACAAAAGGCCATTAAGCAACCCCCCCCCCCAAAAAAAAAAAAAACCTGGAAAAAAAAACCCCAACCCATAATTGTTGACTTTAAATATGCAGGCAAAAGTCAGAGTAAATAACAATAATTTGCTTGGAAGATTGTTCCATACAGCATTTCACAGAAACCCAGCATACAATTCGCGAGAAAGTGCAGGCAAATTAATTGTATACTTTCACCTTTTCTTCTCGACTCACATATGAGAAGAATAACATTTTACCCCACACAGAGAAGCCCCATAGGCCTCACAGGGTTTTGAAAAGAAACTAATCAATAGTATCAACTGAACCCGAGATTAGATTAAACGGCAGACTGCTAAGAGTCCTCATGCCCACGGCTTTCAAGCTCCTTTTCCCTGACGGCAGGCACCGGGGCCACATGGTTTATCGTGCAGAGACTGAATCTGGGGCCAAACGCCACCCCCAGCCCAAGGCCCGACACTGGTAATGGCCTGTGCTGCACCTGCAAGGCCGCTGCACCACCGGGCACGGCGGCCTGCCATGGAGGCCTACGCAAGGACAAGGGGGCGAGCAGGCGTGGCCCCGACGTCAGCGAGAGCCCCAGGTTCAAGTCCGGGCTCCTCTGCTCAGTACAGGAGCGACCGTGGACACGGGGCTGAACTTTCCCAAGGCGTGCCATCCTCCACTGCGGAAAGGTGTACAATAATAATAGCAGCTACCTCTGAACGCAGCTGCGAATACAAGGCGTGGCCCTGTGAATTGCCCAGGCCCTGTGCATACTATTATCTCGTCAAAGGAAGCTACGTTCTGTGCATCCAAACCATCATCGTGATAAGAAAAGAAGCAGTAGCTGCCATTTAGTGAGCAATCAGCACGAGAGATGCACAACACCTGCCCTTTCCGGAGTGCACAAGCCTGAGTAGGAACTCACAGCACCCCCATTTTACAGATGGGAAAACTGAGGCCAAAGGAATAACTTGCCCAGACACCCGGCCAGCAAAGAGCAGATGTTGGATACTCATGCCACGGCCTTAGGCCCTAAACGAGTGTCCAGTTGTGTCTGGCCACACATCAGAATCACTTGGGGGACTTTCAAAATGCCGATGGCCAGCCCCCCCCCCTCCAGGCCAATTAAACAGGAATTACTACGGTGGAGGGCCCAGGCATCAGTATTTTTTTTTTTTTAAAAGCTTTGCAGGTGATTACAACCTGCAGCCTTGCTTAAGAACTACAACACAAGGCACGTGGTCCTTCCCCAGTGAATTCGATTCCTCTTGATGCTACAATAAATTGTCACAAATGTAACAGCCTGAAAGAACACACATTTTTTTTTTATCCCACAGTTCTGGAGGCCAGAAGTCGGAAATGAGCTCTAGTGGGCCGAATATCAAGGCATCCACAGGACTGCAATCTGTCTAGGAGAGAACCTGCCTCCCCACCTTTTCAGTTTCTAGAAGACTGTCCGCATTCCTTAGCCTGTGGACCCTTCCTGTCCATTTCCCTTTTCCCCTTTTTTCGCTTGTTTTTAATTGACACGTAATAATCATGTGTGTGTGTGTGTGTATGGTACAGTGTGATGTTTTCATACATGTACACATTATGTAAAAAATCAAATCAGGGTATTCCACTTTGAAAGCCACCGGTATTGGGCCAAGTACTTCCCAAGCAATGATCCCATCTCTCAGGCTCCTTGTCTTCACCCTCTCTCTTCTACTTTTTTGTCCTCTTTTTTTCTTTTTTGTGACAGGGTCCCTGCTTTGTCACCTCTTAGGCTGGAGTGCAGTGGCACAATCGCAGCTCCCTGCAGCCTCGAACTCCTGGGCGCGAGCGATCCTCCTGCCTCAGCCTCCCAAAGTGCTGGGGTTACAGGTGTGAGCCACTCTGCCCAGCCCCTCCTCTACATTAAGGACCCTCGTGGTTCCACTGGGCTCACCTGGATACTCCAGGGTGGGCTCCCCATCTCAGAAGTCAGCTGATTAGCGATGTTAATTCCATGTGCAACCTCGACTCCCCCCCCAGGCCATGTAACTGTCATGTTCCCAGGTTCTAGGGACTGCGATGCAGACTTCTTTAGGGCACCATTGTTCCGACCCCCCACACCTGACAATTCTGCCTCGAGGTCACGATGATCGTGGGCAAAGTGACACATTCCAAAGGTGCCTTGAAGCCTCCTGCTTGCTTTACGGTCTCAACAGGACTACTGTACTTGACCCTGAAACGCAGGTGTCAAGTCCAGCGCTCGGAGCCTAGAAGGTGCTCAATAAATACTCGTGGAAGGAAGGAAAGAAAGGATCTTGCCTTTCTCCCGCCACGACATGGCACATTGGCCGTGCTACCATGCTCCATAAAGAGAGAGCTAACCCGGGTTGTTTCTAATCGGGTAGTCACGTGAGCCATCTCCGCTTGGTTCTAAATGCAGCGACGCCACAGTGCTCCCTCGCTAGGAGCCACACGCCACCCAGCTCCCCAGAGCCCAGAAGCCTGCATCTAATTTTACAAGTAGAGCTTGGAAGTCATATGTCCTCCAACTCGAATTTTCTTTGCCAGTGGCCACCACAAAAAACAAATGACTTTTTCAAGTCGGGTGCTTTGCACTGGGTTTGAGTGTTGGGTTGTTTCTTCTGAGGCGGGGGTTTGGGGGAGGGGGTATGGGGGGAGGCACTTATTAAAAAAAAAAAATCATGCTTCTAATCCTTAAAAAGACTAAAATAGTTTCATCCTTTCATAACCTGTCATCACGCATGTTTTTCTAAAATTAAACACATATGGCTCAAGCCAGAGTTACAATTATGCACCATATTATGTAATTATCTTTTCAATTTATTACTCCTCAAAATAGAAAAAGATTAGTTCATGTTTCTTAAGTCTGAAAACATATGGCCCGAGGATTGTAAATGACATCCTATCTTTGAAAGAAGTTCCAAGACTAAACAACACACAATACTCCCTTCAGAAAGGCCATATGTGGTATCAGGGTTGGGAGATACAGAGAACTCTGTGTGTGTGTGTGTGTGTGTGTGTGTGTGTGTGTGTGTATACATCTTTTTGCTTTCTGGCCATGTCTTTGATGCCGTAAAATATTCCTGCTGGCAGATCATAAACAGCACTAAAATAGGGACCAAAAAAAAAAAAAACCAACAAAATCTCCATTTCAGCATTTCCTATTAGCCTGGTGCACTTGGGCCCTGTGTAATTCACAAGGCAAAGATTCCTGCTCATCTGGATGTTGCACAAGCCAACATGCATCTCTCTCTGCAACTCAGGAGCTCTGTGCCTGCTTCCCTGGCAGCCGGTGTACACGCTATTCTTCCTGTGACCTCCTCTGAGACCTTCCGCTTGACCCCTCTCCTTGTCTTCCTCCATCGGGGAAGGGAGGAGTCAAGCAGGGATCTTCGTGGCTGCCAACGACTCCTGGGCGGCTTAGTTAAGAGCTTGACAACATTCCCACCCTCAAAACCGTTCTTCAGGGGGCTTTGCAACTTGAACACTTTTCATTTGCAACAGGCGGAAATGTTTGCATCGGGCTGCCAACCATAAAGGAGATATTTCAGAGACAATTCAAACTCAAATCAGTTTAACTGTTTATTCTGTGTCGATGGATATCAGAAACGAAATGCTGCAGTGAGTGCGTTTCTGATGCCTTTATATTTCCCCTTAGCAAGAAAGGGTGATTTTTTAAAAAAAAAAATAATAATAATAATTTTTAAGAAGAGCAAGCAAGTTGCAAACCAGCTAATCAGGCTTGCCCAGGGCCGCCAACTACCATGCACGCATTCACAAGCTTTTTAGATATGCATCCTGCCAGGGATGTCCGGCAAGAAATAGTGGATTTCAGAATTCTTTTCTGCAGGAAAATATAATTCCCCGATGGGTCGATGCCAACAACTTGCAATGGTGTTTGTTGCAAAGCAAATTTTAAGAACGGAGCATCGGATAACATTTTTATTGATGCAAGTGGAACCTTTTAGGTGAGATATAGTAAAACGGTTCGAGGAGATTTTGCTCTGCCATGATGCAAGAGTTACTCATTTTTCAGAGCACAGAGACAATCCTCCCCGTTTGCTCTGAATGGAGAACTAGAGGCGGGGGAGGGGGGAGACCGGATCCCCAGCCTATCATATTCATTGCACAGCCAAATACAGAGAGCCTGGTTTCTAATCACTGGGATGACACTACAGCCCAGTAAAAATAAACCACGAAGTTGGCTAGAAAAAGATGTGTCTTAAGACCGCAGAATCAATGAACAGATCTTTTGGGCTACATTCTAACGTTTACTGAAGCTTTGGGACCAGAAATGCCCTGTTCAGGTTTTTTGTCATTCAATGCAGATCAACACTGACATTTTTTCCCCCAGCAACGTGTAACAGTCCAGTGAGGAAGGAAAAGTGTGGCTGCAGATTAATACGGATGGCATGGGGTCTCTTTCTGGTGGTGGGTCTCTCCCTGCAGGGCCGTTCATTGTACTCGCTTGTTCTCCTTCTGGAATGTTCTTCCCGCTCAGATGGCCTCGTGGCCCCCTTAAGACTCGGCGCCATCCTTTTCTTCCTTATCCTTCCTAAGTAATGATAGCACGTTCCTCACTTACACTTTCCATTTCTTCGCCCTGATTTATTTTCTCCATGCCACTTCCCAACACGAGCCACGTCGGGTCTCGTTTGAGTTCTGCCTCCCCTTCCATACATGATGCAGGTGCCACGAGAGCAGGACGTGGCTTTGTCTGCATGCCCAGCGCGGGACATAGAACCTGGAGGTCACCAGCAACGAGGTAGTTTGTTGAGCGAACAAATGCACAAGCGGATGAACGAATGAGTGAGCGAACAAATGCACAAGCGGATGAACGAATGAGTGAGCGAACAAATGCACAAGCGGATGAACGAATGAGTGAGCGAACAAATGCACAAGGGGATGAACGAATGAGTGAGTGAGTGAGTGAATGGGCTGACACCACAGGCTCTGTGTCCCCTTTGGCAGGTAAAGCTGTCCCTGGCTGGACAATCTCACTAAGGCTCCTCTAGCTTTTTTTGAATGAAGAGAAGCCTGAATCGAAATGACTGACCTTGAAAGAAAAGAGATCTCAGGCTCTTTCTGAAATCAACAGTGGGAAAATTTAAGACAAAACACCTTGAAATAAAAACAACTTAGTCCAGCAAACAGTTCGGCATTCCAACTGTGGAGTGACAATGCCTGGGTTCGAGTCTCAGTTCCTCCCGTGAGAGCAGTGTGGCCTAGCAAGTTATTTTCTCTCTCCAAACCCCAGCTCCCTCGCCTGTCAAATATATGGTTAATATCAGGGACCTGACCACTCGGAGTTTGGGAGAAGACACAATAAGGTACTGCAAAGAAAGCACAATGCTCACACTCAATTGTGCCTAGGAGTTATTTTCCATCTCAAAAAAGCAAATAAGTAGGCTGAAAAGATTTGAGATATATTATTGATCTTGTGATATTTTTTACTGAATTAACTGCCCACAATTTTTCTTAAAAGGTAAAAAAAAAAAAAATCCGTTTCTGTATCACAGCTGATTACATCATTTATAGATTTCAGGTGAATTATTATTATTATTTTTTTTTTTTGTTGAGACAGAGTCTCACTCTGTTGCCCAGGCTAGAGTGAGTGCCGTGGCGTCAGCCTAGCTCACAGCAACCCCAATCTCCTGGGCTCAAGCAATCCTCCTGCCTCAGCCTCCCGAGCAGCTGGGACTACAGGCATGCGCCACCATGCCTGGCTAATTTTTTGTATATGTATTTTTAGTTGGTCAATTAGTTTCTTTCTATTTTTTAGTAGAGACGGGGTCTCGCTCTTGCTCAGGCTGGTTTCGAACTCCTGACCTCGAGCGATCCCCCCCACCTCGGCCTCCCAGAGTGCTAGGATTACAGGCGTGAGCCACTGCGCCCGGCCTGAATTATTTTTGTTTTGAAATTTTTTTCTATTCCAAGAAATGATGGTGTGCTTTCAGCTGTAGCTTATCCTTCCTGATGCAAAAGTAATTATTCACAAAAGGCTCTGCCTTCCTCATTCCCCAAAAGTTGTGTCCCCGTGCTTAGTCAAAAGGGGCAGCCATGTGTTTTTAAACTTGCCTCCCAAACTGGATCAACGTTTCCCGTGTCCTCCCCCAAAGGATTAATGAAACAAATGTCAAACACTGCTTTGATACATTTTTAAGAATTCCCCCCCCAAACATCAGATTTTGCGTTTCTGATGTCTCCGAGGGCTGTATCATGGACTAATCAGGACTTCACCTGGAATATTATTGCTTTGTTCCATGACAAAGTTGAAAGACACATCACATTTTTGTCCTTTGCATAGGAAAGCAATAAATGCCTTTTCCCCAGAACATTTTTTTATATGGCTTTTTTTTTTTTTTTTTTTAAATGACTGGTGTGCATCTATTTTCTCACCTAGCGCTCCTGTTGGGAGCTGACTGGAGGTATCATGTCATATCATGCATGGCTTCATACATGTAGCGGGCAAGCCACTGAATCCTGGAGATGCAGGTTATTAGGCCTTGCTTTAGGGGCTCCAAGGTTAGTTGTGTGCAAAGATCTGGAAGAATCTATCCACTCTCTGAGGGGTACAGTGGGACATAAACTAATTTTTAAATTCGCATGTCCATGGGTACACTTTGGCATCACGGAATCCACAGGAGGTAGGTCTACAAATCTGTAGCCGCCTTGCTCCATTCATTTCTCTCTTACGAATCTGTACCAGGCCCCTCTCCTGGTGAACGAACCAGCCTGTTGTGGAATTGCACTGCAGGTCGAATGGTCTTTTTACCTTGTTTTCTGACCACGTGATGCTGGCAGGTAGGTGGCAGGCGAGGTGGTCTCTTACGGAGAGTGACCTATAAAAAGGGGCATCAGTTAAATCCTCCTCCGGTGGGGCGGAACAAGCAAGCACCACCAGCTCTGGAATGAGGGAGACTTCCATTCCAACACAGTCTCCACCACTGAGAACTCTGAGCCCGGGCGAGGTGCTTACTCTCTCTGCAAGCTTCAATTTCTTCATCGGTGATCTGGGGTGCGGGGAGTGGGATCCCCAAAGCTCACCCCAGCCCCTGAGAGGTGGAGACACCCAGTGAGATAAGAAACATGACGGTGCCCATCACTGTGGCTGATAGGGAAAGCCCCAAAGCCTCAAAAATGACAAGGATTGGCCGGGCGCTGTGGCTCACGCCTGTAATCCTAGCTCTTGGGAGGCCGAGGCGGGCAGATTGCTCAAGGTCAGGAGTTCAAAACCAGCCTGAGCAAGAGCGAGACCCCGTCTCTACTATAAATAGAAAGAAATTAATTGGCCAACTGATATATATATAAAAAATTAGCTGGGCATGGTGGCGCATGCCTGTAGTCCCAGCTACTCGGGAGGCTGAGGCAGGAGGATCACTCGAGCCCAGGAGTTTGAGGTTGCTGTGAGCTAGGCTGACGCCACGGCACTCACTCTAGCCTGGACAACAAAGCGAGACTCTGTCTCAAAAAAAAAAAAAAAAAAAAAAATGACAAGGATTGTCCTCATTACTATAAAAAGTCGAAGTGCTTCTAAACAGACCAGTCCCTATCTTGCCCTGTGGCAGTTGTCTCCTCCTACAGTCTTCAAAATGGCCTGGTTTTTGGAGCTCTTTCTCCTGTTTGGCATTCTAGTCAAAATCCTTGGGACCTTCCTCCAAGAGGCTGAGGTGGCCTGGGGACCCCTAGACTTGGTCCTTGTGTCTGGGCGCCCTTGGGCAAGTGGCTGAATGTCTCTCCGTCTCAGGTGCCCTTCTTGGAACTGCACAAGGCTCCAAGTAACCACCTCCCAAGCCACCCTCTGCAAAGACATCACGGGGTTTATGGGGTGGGGGTGAGGGACAGGTTTCTAGGACGGCGGCGTCTGTCGTTTTCAGGGGCAGAGTCTGATCAAAGGGGCCCCCAGACTTCTCCGCCTTGATCTCAGGGCCCTGACTCGGTCAAGGAGATGAAAACAGCACAGCACTCCGGCCACCGTGGGCTAGACCAGGGCCTGAAACGCAAAGCCAAAGGTGACCACAAATGAGGCACAAGAAAGCCCAACGAGCCTTGGAAGTAAACGTTACCCAAGAGGGATGCGCCACTCTGAATACTGCAAGCTGATGCAACCCAACCCTCTCTTTGGGTAAGCTGAGACCCAAAGATGCAGAAGGAAAAGATGGGTCCTCCATGGAGGCTGGGGTCCCCAACGAGACTGGGCTCATCCTTCCCATCTGGCAAACTGACTCCACGGTACGATGGCCCCCGCCTCCCCTCCTCCACCTTCTTACGACGGGCACCCCCCACAACCACTCACACTGCACGTCACTTTAAGAAGAAAATAGGCAAGCGAGAATAAACACAGTTGATGTTGAATATGTTTGTCTAATTAAAAATAGTGTCCTGCTTAATATAGGCTAACCGGCTGGAGAATCAGCGTGCCACCTGTGCTCACACGTAGTGAGAGTAAAACACAAAAGCAGGAGTTGCAATAGGTGCTTTGTCTCCTGATGTAGAGAAATGGCCGTCCAAGGCACACACAGGGCTTGGTCTTCTGAAAACACGTGGAGATAGAGGAAGGAGACGAACAAACAAGCAAACAAAACCAACAACAAGCCAACTAGCTATTTGGCTTTAATTAAAACACAAGCGCGCACACACACGCACACACACACACAAATAACCTCAATACCCAATCAATAAAAAACTTGCTAGGTAAGTGACACTCTGTCCACATGGCGCCATGCTGAGCTGCCATTCAAAAGGACGGGACGCATCTACACGGACAACAGACCAAGATGCCATGTGCACGTGTGCCATGCACATACACACCCGCACGAACACATATATATGCACACACAAAAGTAGTGCTTTTACTACTTGTTTAATTTTTCTTCTCATCCCCTACTGGAATTCCACTGCCCCAAACATTTTATTAGGAAAATGTTCGAACATCCAGGCAAGTCGAAAGCACAATATTCTGACACCTGTACCTGCACCTTAGATACAGGTGTTACTTAGTTGTTCCACCAACAAACGACGTTGCTCCCTTGCTTTGCCATATCTCTGCCCGTCTGTTTTGGTTTTTGACACAAATCAGGATAAGTTCCACAACATCTCTGAAGGGAAAAACGACAAACTACCAAACGGCATGTACAGTATGACCTCATTTTAAAAAAAAAAAAATATATATATATATATATGGGTGTGTGCGCTTACATGCCAAGGAAAAGACAATGGCAGGAAATACCACAAAATGTTGCCAGTAACAATTTTTATATCTTTTTTTCCCTCATTACCTATATGCACTTTTATTTTTTTTCGTTTCTCCTTTTCCTGAGCAATAAACATTCATTCCTTGTGAAATAAATGGATATGCAATTAAGGGAAGGAGCCAAGGATGAGAGGAGAACTTCCAGGCAGGCGAGCAAGAGACGGGACAGAGAGGAAATCTTCGAGGCCATGGATATGTCCCCTCTTGGGCTGTGCGGAGCTGCTTGCTAAAGCCACCCACGGGAGTGCTGGCCACCAAGGGCAAAGAAAGGCCACAGAGAGGACTCGACTCCCAGGCCCGCTGGCCATCCAAACCGTTTAACATCCGATTAACGATTTTGCAGATGCGATTCTAGAACAGTTTGCAATCGCCTCCCTGGGACTTTCAGGAGAAGGGGACAGGGATCTCCCGTGTCCGGGCTCTGCGTTTTGGCCAGCTGTCACAAACAGCCCACCGCTTGGGGTTTCCGATCGATGCCCAAGTTCAACGAGGCCACGGTCCTTTGCCTCTGCACCCAGCTCTGCGCCCAGCCAACAGGTGCACGGCCCACACCTGGGGCACCTCCTGCAGCCCACGTGTCCCCAGACTTTAGCCTCCGCGCCGACACCCTCATCTGCCAAGTCGAGGACTCGCAGGGTAAGGTTTAGGTCTTGCCTCCAATTACCAAAAATGGGGAACAAACGGAAGGAAGTGCCTCTGGTCTGAGGAATACTATATGCCATAGCTCTTAGAGTCTTCTGAACGTGCCCCAGGCTGCCAAGCAGGAGGGGACAAGGGGACAGAGGTCCCTCTTTTGAGCCCTCCCTATACAGGCGGGACGTGCTGATGGTAAAGCCACGGGTAACGAATAATAAGACAATCACAGAGCAAACAAAATAAAAAACAACTCAGATCAGGCCCTTACATTTTTAAATAGGACTCACTGATGGATCAGCAGAATCTCATGGCTTCCGGGGTTGGTTTGCAAATCCTGCATCTGGCTTCATTTAATTATCCATGACCACGTTCTCATTCGGAATACTATTATACGTTTTCGTGGCATTTTGTTACTGTTGTTCATTAAAAAAAAAAATTGAAAAGGCACACCCAAAGTATCTATAATCATACTCTTATGAAAAATCCAGGTATAAGATTAAGTTCTCATTCATATCTTAAGAGTTATCTGTATTAGAACCCCACTCTCAGTACATACAAACACACACACACACACACACACACACACACGTATTTCAAAGAAGGAATGGGGATCCATAGTGAAATAAATATACAATAGCCACCCCTTGGAAATTCACAAAGCACATGGCTGTATCAGGGGTTCTGAGATATTCTCAATAAAACAAAACAAGTACAGCCCAAACTGGTCTGTGTTCAGAGAATCCTTGATTTCCTCCATAGATTACCTATCTAAAGTCCCATGGGGGGGGAAAAAAAAAATGAGGATCCCAGTGATTAAGAAAACAAACAACTTAGTATCTTTCAGTATGGCAATTTTTCAGTCTATAAATTCTGACTGTAGTTTTCACTCCTGTTGATAGCAAAATATGTTTCATGAAGCCATGGAGGCTTTATAAGATGTAGACATAAAAACAGGGTTTTTGAACCTGGGTCTTTGATGTGTGAGCCAATATTTACACAAATAAAACCTAGAATGTGAGAGCCAGCAGGGGACGTAGATAGCATGGAATCCAACTCTCATTTTACGGGGAAGGACTCCGTGACTGAGAGACTGAAGTGGCTTATGCAAGGGTACAGGGACACAATGGCCCCATAATACCCAGGGAACAGAGGAAGAGAGACTGAGACAGGCAGACTCATCATTAGGAAGAGCAAGTGTAAGCAGAACACAACTCAAAAATCAGCTGTTCTTCTTTTTTTTTTCCTACTACAGCCTTTAGTATCTGATGTGTCTGGGTCTTTCATTATAAAATAGTCATGACCACAAACTGTCCTTGACACCACAAAACACGTAATCACCCCTCAAAAAGAACCTCAGCCCCAAAACATAAAGGCCACTTAAAAAAAAACTGATAAAATAAACCACTTAAAGAGCAACCACTTGGTTTGTAAGTAAACCATTTGGTTTGGTTTTAAAATAGGACTTCAAAGGGGCTCAAGAATACAGAAAGCTGAGATCATCGGGGAGTGGCAGACCAACTACTCTCACCATTGGCGAAGAAATATTGACAAATTTTCTACTTTGTGCCAGGCACCGTACTTAGAGACCAGAGGACCTGGAAACTTGCGTTCTTGCCTTTTGGAATGAGGGAGAAGACAGATAGTAATCAAAATAGAAACAAAGAATGTGGGTACAAAATAGAGAAACGAATGCCATAAATGCAAGTTATATGGAGCCAGATGAAAATATCAGAGGAGTGTTGAGATAGTCGGGAAGGGTCCCAAGGAGGTGCGGATTGAGCTGAGAGCTGAAGGGTGGGCAGGAGGAGGTGAAGAGGAGGAGGAGGCATATTCCAGGCAGAATGAACGGCACATGCAAAGGCCCTGGGGCACTCGGAAGCGAAGCAGGATATAACCAAGGTGGGCTGCAGCAGGAAAAAAAGGTGGGGAGGGAAGAAAGTATAGAGGGAAGAAGAAATAAAACTTGCAGCATGAAGGCCGCCCTGAGCCTGTTACAGAATTTTGTCTTTATCATGAGGGTAGTGGGAGGTTGGCAAAAGGGACCTCAAGCTTGGCGAACAGGTGACCTGGACATGATCATAATTGCATTTTGAAAAGATGACTCAGGCGGGTATAGACAGCACCCTGGAGTGAGTGGGACCAGTCAGTCTCTGATGAAAAACAAAAGCCCAACCTCGTGCACTAGATTCCTGGTATCTGCAGAACACAACGGAGGAGTCCTCACAAAATGCTCGGAGCCGTTGTGCAAAGACATGTCACACGGCAGGTGGGGCTGGGGCGCGGAGTGTCGTGGAGTGGAACGGTACCCACGCGTGGCATCCTCGGGGCTCAGCCCCATGGCCCCCCCCCCCCCGGGATGCAGATAAACGTTCTGAGCCCCAACCTCACCCACCATGGAATTTACAGATGGTTTATGCCGGCATCTGTTTCACACTGGCTCCGTTCCACCGTTATTGATTTTAGACTTCCAATTAGCTCTCTATTTGAGCTTGTGGACCAAGACGTGCAAGACCCGGCACCAAAACCAAAACCACGAACCCTTCCAAGTTGTCCTCCTAAAAATGCGCACTGTGCTTCTGGACTCCCTTCTCTAGCACATGCTAAGGACGGCAGAGGGAAATAATAGACCATCCACACAAGCTTTTAATATCAGAACGCATCTTTCTTAAAACCACATGGAGCTTCCTGTGATTCTGGTTTTTTTTTGTTTTTTTTTTTCCACATCCGAGACAATCTCAAAGTATTACATTTCCAGCTTTTAGGAGACAAAAAAAAAAAAAAAAAAAAAATTGATCATGTTTTCTATGGAGCTAAATTCCTTCCAACCAAAAGGATGGGAAAGAGTTAATGCATCATTTTCTTTTTCTCTGCAGATCTACAAATGGGGACAGGCATCTTAGCTGGCCCTGGACTAGCACAAGTTTGGACAGAGCTGAGGCTGTTGGGTTTAATTTGGCCAAATAAAGGAACTCTCAACCCAACGAGCATTTGGTCCGCACCGCCTATCCACTTCGTATTACAGATCTGGGATATCAGCAGCACTGTTTAGAAAAACTGGCAATGCTGTTTAGACAAACACCCCCGAGAAGACAGACTGTGGATAGGAAATGTGGTCTGTTGCACTGTTATCCTAGTTTTTTTTTTTTTTTTCCTTCTTCCTTCCCTCATGAGCGCTCTTCATGTAATTTTTACTCACGAAGTTGCCAGTGTTAATTTCTACAGGCCAAATTTGGCTCACTTATTCCCTGCCAATTCCACAAATTCTGTGTGCTTGTGCAGTGTGTGTGCGTGCGTGTGTGTGTGTGTGTGTGTGTGTGTGTGTGTGGTGTATGTTTTTCTCCACTGAATTGCACCTAAAGCCAAAGGGATTTCTATGACCATACACTCAAAAAGAACAGAGGCAGACCCCGCACTTGGGTATCTCTAATGACAAAATGTGTCTCTATTAGCAAAAACAATCAAACCCTCCAAGCTGGCAGGAGGCTCAGCTCAGTAAGATGCAGGGACCCACAGAACCTTTGCCAGGGTGTGACAGCGTCCGCAGAAAGCCCATTTGCATATTCTCCTGCACAGGAAAAAAGGCTAAGCAGAATTTTTCTGGGATTTTCCCTCGTGGGCTCCATAACGTATAAATGTACTGTTCATTTTGGGGAGCTGGGTTCAAATAGCAAGGGCAGAAAACAACGATGTGATCCTTTCTTTTGTTTTCCATAACACACTGCATTCAACGCTGGTTCTTTTTTCTATAATTATTTTGAAGTGATAAAAGGGTTGGATTTGCTCCTTCACTCACAAGAGCTAACAGTGAAAAGAAATTAGGAACTGTCAGAACCGAAATAGTTTATTATGCTCACCTCAGACACAAACACGGCTGTGGATTTCCAGAAACCCAAGGGTAGGACCTGAACTCCCAACCAAGAGATTTAATCTGGGGCAACACAAGCTGAATGCTTTTCTCCAGTTACTCACTGACAGCCAGTATCACTGTGAAGAATTAAGAAAGCACTGATTCGGTTATATATTTTTTTATTATTTTGTATTTTATTTTATTTTTTTTGAGACAGGGTCTCACATTCTGTTACCCAGGCTAGAGTGCAGTGGCGTCATCATGGCTCACTGCAACCTCAAACTCCTGGGCTCAAGCGATCCTCCTACCTTGGTCTCCTGAGTAGCTGGGACTACAGACACACTCCACCACACCCATCTGATTTTTCTATTTTTTGTACAGATGGGGCCTCTCTCTTGCTCAGGCCAGTCTCGAACCCCTGGCCTCAAGCAATCCTCCAGCCTCTGCCTCCCAAAGTGCTAGGATTATAGGAGTGAGCCACCGCACCCAGCCAGTTATACCGTTTTAAAAGGTTGTATGTTTTAAGAATTTAAGAATCAGAAGTTAAGGCTGGGTGCGGTGGCTCACGCCTGTAATCCTAGCACTCTGGGAGGCCGAGGCGGGTGGATTGCTCCAGGTTATGAGTTCGAAACCAGCCTGAGCAAGAGCAAGACCCCATCTCTACTATAAATAGAAAGAAATCAATTGGCCAGCTAATATACATAGAAAAAATGAGCCGGGCATGGTGGCGCATGCCTGTAGTCCCAGCTACTCGGGAGGCTGAGGCAGGAGGATTGCTTGAGCCCAGGAATTTGAGGTTGCTGTGAGCGAGGCTGATGCCACGGCACTCGCTCTAGCCTGAGCAACAAAGTGAGACTCTGTCTCAAAAAAAAAAAAGAATCAGAAATTAGAGGCACATAAGGAGAACAAAAGGCAAAAACAATATTCCAAAGTATATCTTCAGACCTTTGTAGAACTGCAAAGAAAACAAATCAAAAGTAGCTGTTTACAGAGGTTACAGGGCCTGCGTGAAACCGGGCAAGGCTGTACCTAACACCTGCTCTTGACAGGTAAGAGAGAAACTGGGTCTCCATGAACATCTGTCACCTCGGCCAGCAGAGCGCCGAGGGCAATGTCATTCAGAGACTGGTCTCTCAAGCCACCACATCATTTGCAAACGGATTTGGAGGTTTCTGGTCTAGCTCAGCATTTCCCAAAGTGCACTGCAAGAACCATGGGAGGTACACGGAATGGCTTTAGGTAGCGAATGGGTGAGCCTGTACACACACACAAACACACACACGTGCACACATACACACGTGCACGCACACACACACACACACACACACACACACACCCCACATTTTAGTAGCCAGGTATTTATTTTCACGGTGTACACTGCATTAGGGTACACCTTCATACTGGTTTTCCATTTACAGCCAAATTCTAAAGTTTTCTTTCACGAAAAACGCTAGGTAAAAAAAAAATAATAATAATAATAATAATAATAATAATAATAAAAACTTGCAAGCAATTTTAACTCTAAAGCAATTTTAGAAAAAGAAATATGAGGTGCATTATATTCGAAACGTATAAAGAGATGGCAAAAACGGGGGTGTGGAGTAATTGTGTGTTGTTACGATTTGACAAGTAATCGTGTAGCTGCACAAAGAGTGAGGTGGAAGGTGACGACATTCACGTTAAAGCGAATAAGGGGAAAGAGGACGCATGACTTTGAACACCGCCAGGATGCCGCGGTAGTCGCTTCGCCTCTCTGAGCTTTGGTGCCCTCATCTGTGTGCGTCCCAGCTGTCTCTACCACGGCACTCCTTAAAATGCTGGGAAAACCCCTGTACACATGCATATAAACCTATTGACGTATGCACACAAACACATACACATAGGCGCACAAACCTACATACATGCACTGCACATATACACCTAGATATACACATCTGCACACATGTATGCAGAACTAGACTCTACCTGCGGTGGTAGTTGATCAGAAAAGTAGGGAATGAGCAAAATCTACTATGAAGAAAGCCGGGCATGGTGGCGCATTCCTGTAGTCCCAGCTACTTGGGAGGCTGAGACAGGAGGATCGCTTAAGTCCAGGAGTTTGAGGCCAGCCTGAGTAAGTGAGACTTTGTCTCTTAAAAAATAAAAAAATAAAAAATACTATGAATAAAGTAGTTTTCCTGTCCGACCTGAGGTATCTGAGTTCCCACCTTCTGCCTTAACTAGGTCTGGTCACCCCCGGCCCCCACTGCATGAAATCACGGCACCACGAGTACTTTCACATTCCTCGCCAGCTCTACGATGCTAGAAGGCCACAAAGCCTCACCCCAGGGTGGCTCTGGAGATGAGACTAGGAATATATCAGTCTGCAAGGGACAGACACAGCAAAGGAAAATTTGTCACCATCGCTCCCAAAGTTAGGTTTGTTCCCTGCAGATGAGAGCCGAGCAACATGTTCTTTGGGAAAAAAAAAAGAATGAGCGAAGAAGGAATGAAACTATGAGAGAAAGTGAATGAATATTATTTGCCTCACTTTTGACACTAGGATAAAAAAAAATTAAACCCATTAGAGGTGAATTTAGCAAGGCAATGCCATCTTCTACCCTCAGGTAAATTTATGCCCTGTTCCGTAATTTCACAAAAGAGAATAAAGCTACACGTGGTTTCAATATTTTTCTCCATGCTAGGGCAATCTAGTTATCTTTTTATTCAATAAGACCACCAAAATTGCGAGTGTTTCCTAAATAATCTTGAATTTATACAAGTTGACATTTTCTCAGAGAGGCATAAATTGTGTGAGGGCCGCCCCCCCCGCGCCATGACAGTAAGCTGCAGTGTGTATCCTATTTTAGGACAACCGCAATATGCAAATGTCGGTCACCACCCGGCTGGGGACAGAGACACCTGCATGATAGAATGGCTGGCGCTACAAACATAGAGGCTGCTGGCCTCAGGACCCACTGCCCAAAGAAGGGCTGGCTCGACCCTTCTTTCAGCCCAGGGGGATGGTGTCACCAAGCCACTGCCCAAAACCCTCTCCCAGAATGGCAGACTTACCCTTAAAGCCGTCACCACCTACCGATATAATTCCCTTGCACAAAAACAGACCCGTGTGAACGAGCCCGTGATTGGCACCCGGCAGTCCCCTTGCTGTTGATGGAGTCCCCATCTGCACAGCCCAGTTGGCGACCCACAATCTCCCCCCCACCCCCCGATGTGGCCTCGGTTTCCCATTTCATCGCCTTAGCAGCTGCATCCCTTGGAGGTTTCCAAACAACCCGGCCCGACGGACGCCTCAAGGCAAGGTCTTGCCCGGGACCCGCGATTTGGGTGCCGGGCGCCTTTTGCTTTCAGACACGGCGACATCGTCAGGGTGGGACGTGGAACAGGAAACGTCCACTCGCCCAGGAGCTCCGGCCACACTCGTGGCTTCCGAACGCAAGGCAAGGACAGCATGCAAAGTGGGCACCTCGGCAGGGAGAAGCGTGCACCAGCGCCCGCGTAGACACGGACGTCCCCACCGACGGCCCCCTTATGCTCCTATTTGAAAAAAAAAAAAAAAAAAAAAAACACATACACGAACGTTTAAAACGTTCTGGCCCTTCTGGACCCTCGACGTGTGTGAACTGGCGATCGCAGAAAGAGACAGGCAGGTCCAGTCGGTCTGGGGTGGCCCCAGAACCAGCATGTCAACAAGCGCCCAGAGGACGCTCTTGCTGCCGGCTTGGGGACCTCAGCCCTGTCCCCACCTCTCCTGTCGCCCGCCCAGCGAGGCCGGGAGAGCCCGAGACGGAAAACAGGTTTCCGCCCCAGCAAGGCTGAAAACCTGCTCCAAATGGATCTGGAAGTGTGGGAAGATAATGGAAAAGAGAGCCAGAGAGAAAGAATAATCGCCCAAGTTGTGACACGTCCGTCCAATTAGACGTGGAAGGGACTAACTGATCCTGCCGGGAGCTCCCAGGCTCTGGGAAGGGTCTGGTGGCTCACCTCAACTGCAGGAGGAAAACAAAAAAGAGTGAGTGTCCCCCCCCTCTCTCTCTTTGCTGTGTATATCTTGAAATTCTTTCATCTCACTTTCAGGAAGACTTACCTGCAAATTATGGGTTGGCTGACTCGCATGCACCCTTCCTTTCATAGGGAGGAAAAAGCAAAAGCAAACTCCGACACGAGTCCCCACGCCTGAGCTAAAGACAGAGAGTCACAATTTCTTTGGAGAAAATTAAACCTCTTATCGGAGGTGACAGGAGAGCCACCCGAAGCCCAATCCGACACCGCTGACCGCCCCGTTGCTAACAGGCAACCCGGGGATGCAAGATGCCCACGCCTGCGGTGTGGCGTGCTTGCGACACCTCTCCAAACCTCCAGACGTAGGCTCGGCGTCTTCAAAGCTCTTGCTGGGGGCGAATTTATGCATCTGCACGGCACCTGCAAGTCCTTCCTTCCCCGGGTGTTATTAAGCCCATTTTACAGATGAGGAAGTTGAGAGAGCGAGACACACAAGAGGGCCACGGAGCAAGTCTGAGCGTGCACCCGACACAGGGGAGGAGGCTCCTGGCCCCCAGTCCTGAGACCCACCCGGGCCACTTAGAACGTCCTAGTCACAGGCCCCGAGGTGCTGTTCCTTTGGCAGAGACAGAGGCCCGCCCTGGACTTCAGCCAAGGAAGAACACACTAGTCCTGAAGGTGTGCCCTCGGTCTCCCCTCCACAAACCGCAGGCTTCACAGGACATCCGGGATTACAGCAGATCTTGCTCACACAAACGGCAGCCTCCCGCCGGCCGGCGTGTTCAGACACGGTCCCCAAACGGGCACGGGAAAGACCTGAAGAAGAGTCAAGAGGGCACAGAACCAGCGCTGCAGGGACAGCCGCCCGAGGGGCCCACCCGGGGACATCCCGGGCTGGCTTGTGTGCACTTCGCAGACGTTGCCTGCAAGCCCGGGCACCTTGTGTGTCCTCCCTGCATCCTGCGGTAACCCTGGCAGGGACCTACTACGATGTCCCCCCCATTCTACAGGCGATCTGAGCCTGAGGTGCCTTCAGTTGTGTTTAGCCGGCTTGTCTTAGGGACAGGGTTTCATGAGTGTCCCTAAATATGTCCGCAAGTCTATAAAGATGTACCAACAGAAACGTATTTCTAACATTTCTTTCCAGAACGTGGAACTTCTGCAAGAAGTAGCAATAAACCGGGCAGTCAACTAGGGATGATCCTAAATTCTACCTTCGACTTCTGAGTCGTGATAAGGACACTGCCCCCATCTCTTGTAAGGCCTGGCTGCGATGCAGGTCCTAGGTGGGTCCCTTCCCTGTCTCAGTGGCAGCCCTCAGCGCAGCCTTGCAACGTGACCAATGAGCAAACAAACTGAGAACCAAGTTTTTAAAAATGCATGCTCCAATTTTGCCACTGACTTCAGAGACATCCTAGGAGAGCCACCAGAATAAGGCTGGTGTCACTGCTGAGCGGGACACCCGGTCCCTAAGATCCATCAAGCCCACTGCTATCAGAGTAGAGGACGCAGCCCTTGCCTTCAAGAATCCAACGGGGGCAGCCAACCACTGGCGAGGAACGACCTCCAGCCTGGGGTGGGAGGAGGCTGCAAGCCAAACGCAAGAGGTGAGGAGTGACTGGGAAGAAAATGGAAAGTTCTTCTAGGCAGAGAAGAATGCATATGGCAGCTGCTATCCTCCAAGTGTTTGCTAAGAAAAAAGATACAAAGCGCTACTTGGAATTTTTATGACTATACTGGGAACATGCTAACTTGCAAATGTCAGCTAATAACCTATAAGGTGTCCCCACTGTACTGTTTGTAATACAGACTGTGGTTTTCAAACTCCAGCCCAAACAAGGCCGCTGCGGTGTAGGGGGTGGGGCGGGCAGGGCAACGGCTCCGGGCTGGAAGTCCCTCACCTTCCTGGTCTGGAACTGCCTCCTCAGCTCCTAGCCGAGTCCCTGGCAAAATAAGTGCTTAATAAGTATCTGCTGAATGAAAAAACAAGAAGGAAAAGCTTTGAACAAATGCCCTGAGTCAACCATAAGAACTCAACTTTGGTTTATTTTAAATGGTGGCGGGGGTGGGGATGGGGGTGGGGGTAGGACAAATAAGATTTCCTTTGGTCAAAGCAGCTAAACCACTTTTAAAAAAGAGAGAGAGAGAACCCAAAAAAGACATGAGATTTATGAACATCTCTGCATTTGTCCTCATTTCTTGCTCTATCGTGACATGAATCCAACCTGAAGGGCCATTCAATTGAGCTTCTTCAAACTCTAGCAAATTTCCAGGATCCCAACCACACACATCCATCCACGTATTGCTGAACCACATCAGTCAAGAGCCTGGTTTGTTCGAGAGCGTAAGTCTGCAAGGCCAGCTGGGTCTGCCCACCACGCCGGGTCACCCATGGGATGCTGACAGAGGGTATTAGCTAACACGAACACCTCTGCACCTGTGGGCTGGCTAAACAGGCACTCTCCGGGAACGTGGGTAGGTCTGAGGATCGAGAAAGTTCTATGAAACACTGGAAGAATCGGGCAAAGGAGTCAGGGGAGAGAGTCGGTAACACAAGCTCAACGCTTGGCTAAAGCTAAGCTACTTTTCTAATTGCATTTATGGCATCAGTGAATAATTCACCAAATGATCAGTAAATTCTTGTTAGAAAGGAGAATTGGGGGGGGATCAGGAAGGGGAATGGAAACGCGCAGTCACTGCCCTCGAAGAATTCAGAGGTGACTTGCTCGAGGCAAAAGGAAGAGTGTCACCCGTGAGGACCAGAGTGGAATCAGCGTGCAGGGCAGGGTGCAGACGAGCATCCTGCTGAGAAACGAAAGACGGTTTCCGCAGGAGGAGGAGCATTGCGGATCTATGAAAGGAAGACGAAACCGTCAACAGGTGAAATGCCAGCGTCTCTCCGTTCCTTCCAGACATGCGTCTCCCACTCCAGGGTCCCCCCTGTCCCAGAGGCGCGTCCCCACCTCTATGCATGGTGTTCCTCCTCTCATCCTCCAAGCTGTCCCTGAAAAATGATTTTCTCGGGAAGCCCTTCTTTAATAGCCCCCTTCTTGCACTATCTCTTGCAAGAAGCTCAGGTGGACTTCCTGTCACATAAGCACCTCCATTTGTACGTATGTGCTTATTTGTTATTTGACTCTTCTCTTCCTAGACCACGAAGGCAGGGATCGCAGCTGCTAGGGTCACTGCTATGTGTCTAATACGTAGCCCAGGGTCTGTCGCAAAGATGGGGCTCGATCCACGGCTGCAGAACACAGGGATTATTAATAAATGAACAGAAAATAAAGGAGAAGCGAGAAAAAGCATTGCACACCCAGCAAAAGGAGCTGGGACGCGTGCACAGACGTGCAAGTGACGCCAGGCGAGGGGCTGGCTGGAGTGAAGGGCACGTGAAGGTCAAGGTCAGGGGTAGCCAGAAGCCAGGCCACAGAGGGAGTGAGCGGGGAGCTGACAGAGGGCCTGGAATGCCGGGCTAGGGAGGCTGGGCACTCCTTTCGACAGAGAGAGCCACAGAAGGCTCCCGACAAGCATGTGTGACATGATTTGGGTTATTCCAAGAACGATGCATTATTAAGGCAGAACGGCCAGCCGCGGGCTGCCACGGTGACAGGGACGAAACACACCAAAGGCCCCCAGGGGAGGAGAAGCTCAGCAAGGAGAATGCAAGCAAAGGACAGACGGAAGCCCCGGCACTTCGCGACCAAGGCGACAGGAGGGGCGAGGAGTCAAATCACAGTAAAGACGACTCCGGCCTTTCAGCCCTGAGTGGCTGGACGGGCGGCGACGAGACTAACAGGCGCGGCGGGCGTGAAGGGGGATGGGAAGACGGAAAGATGACAAACCCCGCCCCAGAGATGCCTGAGCAGAGATCTTAGGGTGAGAGGGGGATTCTTCGAGAAGACATCTCCCAGGAACCTGAAAACAAGTGCCCGGAGTCCGCAGGAAAGACCAGCTCCGAACGGGAACGTCTCAGAGCCTGCCTGACTGGGGTGAACCACGAGCGAAGGGGAAACTGCCTGGAGGGTAAATCAAGTCAAAGAGAAGTCCCATCATCGGGTGCCAGCAGCATGGCTTTTGATAAAGTTGATAAATGCCATGTGACAGGGGAACAGCCTTGCCTCTCCTCCAGAGAAGAGAGAGAGGGACAGACAGACAGACAGACAGACAGTCCCGTCTACATTCGAAGTCCACAACCCACAGAACGAGGAGCCCGCCAGGGAAGGACTGAGCACCACTCCACCCCCCAGCAGGACGAGGGGGACCGGGGACCTCGCGAAGCAGCTGTGAAAATCGCCAGGGGCTCCTGCTCGCCCGACCCGCAAGTGGGGCGCTCTGTCGTGTCCCCTCCGGTCCCCCCCTTTGGTTTTTGAAACAACGCCTTTGTCCCAAATGCTTCCTGTCCCCGCCGGATCGACGGAACGGTGCAGACACGCACGCCAGTGGACAACATGGCAGCAGCGCAAGTTGACGGGGCTGGTTTCCAATTGTTTTGGCAAAACAGCTTGGTCCACCCCTTCGGGTTTGGAAAGCGATCGGCGTGTCAGCAGACCGCGTCTGAACGAGGCCTGTGCAGAGAGGCCTGCTCTCTGTGCTTTCGATGTTTCGAGAAGCTCCTAGGGGGAAGCCCGCCGTTCAAAAGAGGCTCCCCCTCGAAATGGCTCTCATGCCCAGGGTCTTGCAAAGAAGCCCTGCAGGAGGCAAGCGTCATAAAGCAATGATGGCTAGGCAAGCCACTGGATCCGAAGGAAATGAGACACCTGAGACCTCCACAGTGAGACGCGGCCTGGACACTTTGCACACGAAAGAGACTGGAAGGGGCACGTCGAGAGAACGGGTTAAGCACCCACTTCACCTCGAGCCGCGGCCGCCCCCGGAGCTGTCCCCAAGCCCTGGAGCTGCGGCTGGAACCGGGGCTTTCCTGGCCCCGAGGTCCCGTTCGGCTGGTCCATCCCATTGTGCAATGACAGAATCAATAAAACATCCCTTTGAAGAAAGCCCCTGGACCAGAGCCGACATGCAGACGGCTGACATTTTTTTTGCTGTTTCCGTTACTGCAAGCGGCAAACCCGAGGAGAAGGCAGCCAGAGCGAGGCACAGGCTGGGGACAAGGAGGTAGCTGTGGGGTTCTGGCTTCACGCGGGCTGCGCTTGCACGAGACTGTCCCGTCTACATTCAAAGTCCCTAACGCTCATCATCCCCAGCAACCTCGCCCACGGGCGGGGGCGGCCACCAGAACCAAGGTGACACCATTTCTGAGGGGACATTGGGGAAAAAGCATGGGAGGGTCTGAATGCTATCTGCCTTCGCCCCTTTCGATGGGAGGAAGAGGGAAGAGCAGAGCAGCAGGAGATTATTTTTTAAGGAAGAAATCTTCTTGGACAGGCTCACCTGAGAAACATTTTTTTTCTTTCTTTCTTGGTCTGCTCTGAGCATTTCAGGAATCAAAGGCCCGTGCCAAGAAGCAGGCAGCGAGGCGGGACCGGCACTTGTGTGTGTGCCGCTCGTGAGAACTTGGGGACAGGGACGGGGACGGGAGTGGGGGAGAGGAAGGTACTGCAACGCCCATCTGCTGATGTCTGGGTGGCAGAAAATATTGAAATAGAAAGTTAGAAAAATGCTTAGGAGCGAGACCTGAAAGAGCATTGTATTCGAGAAGGAAATAAATGTTAGACTGATTGTATAAAAATGGAAAAAAAAAAAAAAACAGAATTAACATGTTCCATAATGATTCGTCTGTGTTAACTAAATATTGAGCTCGAATTTGGTGAAACCCTCAAAATAAGCCTTCCCAGGGAAGTCGCTGTCTTCAGAAATCATCATGGCAAGAGCGCCACCCCACCCCACCCCACGGTCCCTTTTCTCACCCACCCGGGGTTGATGGCCTTTTCATTCCCTTTATTAAATAAAGTCGAAAATGACGCGTGGTTTATCCCTCATTTCCAAACCCCAAGACGAGCCCATTACCAAGCGATCCTCAAACATATTTGCATATCCAGTGAAAAACAAAATTCAAAACCTTTCCAAGCTACTTCTGCTCCACTGGGATGGGACAAAAACTGGCAACTCAGGGAAATGAAGATTCCTCTTTCTCCCTCAGCCCAGCTCACATAAGAAGTGACATAAGAGGTTTTGCTCATGTGGCCCTGCCAGGCTGACCACGACCTACAGAGAGAGACCACCCGGGGAAGGAGACCCATCAGGTTTTTTTTTTTTTTTTTTTTTTTTTTTTTTTTTTTACCAGCTCCTTTCTGACCGCACCTAAAAATAGCCAGCCCACACTACGAAAAACCTGGCTTCAGGATTTTGCAGCGTGAGCGATTCCGGCATTGCTAGCTCAATCCGCCAGTCTTCACTCGTAAAATAAAGACCACAGCCATGCACACGTAGTAAAATGAGCAGGCACAAATCTGTTGCAGTATTGCAAGCCGAGTGAATAATAGTACAAAAATATCAGGAAAAGAAAGGTTATGAAATCTTATAACAGATGACAAATTGGTAGCTTTTCCCCGCTTTTCTGGAATGGATTCAGTAACAGATTTGAATCTTGGGCTTTGATGCTTGTCTGTGATATGCAGGGATCCCAAGTTCAAGGGGGGGAAAAAAAATCAGGAGTCATCTGCATGCTATTTCACTTATAGCAGGGTCTAGAGCCTTTGCCATTTACTCCAGAAATTATTTGGTTGCTTATTTGATCTACTTTTATTTAAAACAACATTAAAAATTTTTAATTTATAAGATCAAGGTCTCCTCCTGTACTTCCAGCTCCCAGACTTAGCTCTAAAAGATGAACCTACCTGCTCAGATTCCCGGGAAATGAAGAGAGAAAACATCTCCTTCTGCCACCTTGGAAGAGGGGCTTAGCACTCTGCCTTATGGCGTCTGTCTGTCACCCCAGCTCACGGACGACCGTGGGGGTGGCAGCCACGTTTCTGGTTTCTGGGGCGGGAGTGGCCACAGGGGGATGCCTTGCAGGCCGCTGGCTTTGGAGCAACAGAGTAGCCACGACTGCCCACAGGGGAAGACGGCACCTGGGCCAACCTGCCCCTCCGACGTACGTGAAACCCTGCCCCAGACGTTCTTCCCACCACCCTCATCTCGCTTCACTAGAACATCTAGAAGGTGCCTGGTGGGCAGACGCATGCAGGGAGGTGAGTGCTCAAAGAAGGTCCAGTAGGTGCGCCCTGTGCCTGCAGGCAGCTCGGCTGAGCTATGGGCTTCCCGAAGCTCAATCCTGGCCATGACTCTTACCCATTTCAGAGACAGAAAAACTGAGGTTCTTAAGAGTCAAGGGAACGTGCCAGGGTCACCAAGCTGGTGAGTGGTGAAACAGGGATTCGAACCCTGGTTCCACCTGGTCCCAAAGGGCCCTACTACCTGGTTTTTTGTTGTTGTTGTTGTTGTTGTTTTGAGACAGAGTCTCGCTTTGTTGCCCAGGCTAGAGTGAGTGCCGTGGCGTCAGCCTAGCTCACAGCAACCTCAATCTCCTGGGCTCAAGCGATCCTCCTGCCTCAGCCTCCCGAGTAGCTGGGACTACAGGCATGCACCACCATGCCCAGCTAATTTTTTCTATATATATTAGTTGGCCAATTAATTTCTTTCTATTTATGGTAGAGACGGGGTCTCGCTCTTGCTCAGGCTGGTTTCGAACTCCTGACCTCGAGCAATCTGCCTACCTCGGCCTCCCAGAGTGCTAGGGTTACAGGCGTGAGCCACCGCGCCCGGCCAACCTACTACCTGGTTTGAACGATTCTTTCCACCGAACACATTTTCCATCCATACTTAAGAGCTCCTTACTGCAAGCTCATTTCTCGGGTAACACGCAGACCCAGAGGGGAAGGGAGACCGACTTTTCCCAAGCCCACCCTACGACCCCGGATCAGACTCAGAATTCCAAGCCCTCTGGCCTTTTTCCGACCTTATTTTTCTTTCCAGGTGTTTATTCTGACTTTACCGTGTACGTCAGATGGGAAGCCAAAGCCATGCAGCGAAAAGCAGAGAAAAGAGAGACTAAATTTAAAAACCCCACGGTGCACGCAAGCCTGCTCCTGTGTCTGCACTTGGTGGCTTCACGTGAGCCATCTGGGACGCTCAGAGAACCCGCGACAGGGTGGCAGGCTCCTCGAAGGCTTCTTCGAGTCTCAGAAAACCTCTCTGCAGCAAGTGTTTCTCAAGGGCGGACCATGTGCCAGGAGGCTCCGTAGCAAGAGCCAGCACTTGCACCACGGTCCCCAAGGACCTGCATTTCCCCCAGAGCATCGAGCAGATGAGACCAAGTGGGACATGCAGGGGACCAACCCCTGCCCACCTTGGGACACACAGACCTTGGCGTGGACTGCAACAGTGGCCCGGCGCATACCCAAATTTCCCCTTTTGCTGCCTTCCTGCACCCATCCCCCCTTGGTTTTTCCATCTCCTCCCCGGCCCAGCACACGTTTCCCCCCTTCCCCTTCCCTACCTCGCCACCTCTGAACCAGCTTTTGACCTCGCGCCCCTCCCTGCATTCAAAGCACAATCGACTGTGCACCCCTCCCCGGCCCTGGCCCGTGACCCTCATTCTTCTCTCCCTTTGGAAGCTTCCTTTTTCCTGTCCCTCCCAGGCTAATCATCTGCTGCTGCTCCGCCGGGTGCACGGGGCACACCCACCGGGGCAGGGCCTGGGCTGGCTCTGGCATCTCCGCTGTGCTTGCAAACCAAACCGTTTGGGCCCTGCACCCTGGGTGCCTGCAGTTCTAGAAACCTGGAACCAGGAGCACAGAGCTACTCAGCACGGCCTCCCCCCTCCCCCCATGAGCAGAACTCTCAGGATTTACATTCGTTTTCAGGCTGAAGTGTGGAGCTCCAAAGTCTAGCCTTCAAAGCAGTTCGACACTTTAACACTGACAGGAAATGTGAACATGTTAAAAAAAAAAAACAACCAAAAAAAAAAACACCCCATGATTTGGCTGAGGAGCTATTCTTTGCGATGTTTCCAAGGATGAACCAGAGTCTGAGTTTTAAGAGAGACAAAATAACACTGGGGTGGGACAATTCTAATGGGTAGAACATGCTAATCATCTCGTACCTGTTCGGTCTTTTTGGATCCTTAGGTGTTTCTTTTTTTTTAACTATTGTTTTGTATTCCGGCATATTATGGGGGTACAGATTTTAAGGTTTCAGTAAATGCCCTTTCCCCACCCCCACCCCCACAAGTCTGAGTTTCCAGCATGACCACCCCCCAGATGGTGCACATCTCACTCACTATGAAATGGGTGACTTGAATGACTGACTTGCTTTGCCCTCCGTGCCCCTCGAAAAAAGAGCAAATCCATGACCATGGCAGATTGGCAGGTAAGACTTCAGCCATCAAATGGTGACAATCGTGCCATAAACTGTTGCTATATTGACATGAGGACCCAGAAGAAAATAGAGCGAGTCGGCCTCAACTAGCCCAACCACTTTAGGCATTGCTTTTAAAAAACATAAAATCAAGTGGTAGGTGCCAGCGCTTTGACGTGTCCCTTTGTCCCTAAATACACACGCGCCGTGCAAGTCCGTCAGAACACAGTGACGTCCCGTGCATGTCCCTGCAGCGCACACGGTCAATCGGGGAACAACCGTATGGTTCAACCGTAAGAAATGAAAACGTTGGAAGGTTTCCGAAGCATTCAGTGCCTGACGTCACATGGCAGAGAGGGGGGACAGGCGGGGGAGACCTGGAATTATCTCTGAGCAAGGGGGAAAGGTCTGTAAACTAAAATAAAAACACGTATTAAAAACATGCACGCTGTGCAAACAGAACGTAAAACAGGTTTATAGGGGGCTCTATTTTCCTCCCCGGCTTGCAGTGTATTCTGGAACCCTGCTAGCCTGTTTCTCTGTTACTCAGAAAAGCAGCTTCCAGCCCGCCCGAGAGCCCCCGTGTGAATTGTCCCTTCCCTGACTGCTGGGGTGGATGGCCGTGAATGCTCCAGTCCGCAGGTAAGCAGCAAAGGTGTGTCTGCACTTACCTGTGCCACCGCCGTTTGCCACCCCTTGACGGCCCAGGGAAGCCTAGATAGCACCAGCCACAGCCCCATGCCAAACGAAAACCCAAGCCCACGCTCCAGCTTCCTGGCTGGCTTAAATTGCAATCGTTTATCTTCATAAGCCTCGAGTTTAGTTTCTGAAAATTATTTCAAGACCAAGCACCATAATGAACATTTCTACTATGTGGTCCTTTTAAAAACAGAAAGAAAAAAAAAGAAAAAAAACCATTGTAAGATATTTATGCAAGGCACAAAGATAAGATGCAAAGAGATTAAGAATCAGAGTTTCCAGTATGGCTTGAAGAAACAGGACAAATACATCTGCAGAGATAAGTAACCTGGAAGAAGCACGTGTTAAATGCCAAATGAAAGAGAAAATAGCGCTGCTGAGGACTAGATTCTAGAGGCCCCAGGGGGACTTCGTCCACCCCAGGCAGGATGACAGCTTTAGAAGACCCTCCCTTCCCTACTTCCCGTCCTAGAAGTCCACCTGCACGCCACCCCTCTCACTGCGTCTCTGCAACTCTGTTCAGCTCAAGTCCCAACTTCCCTTAAAGCAGGAGATGAGAAATGGGCTTGTAGGGCACAGGAAGTGCCCGAGGTCCTGCATTTAAAAATGTTTGTGAGCACTCTGGGAGGCCAAGGCAGGCCGGATCGCTCGAGGTCAGGAGTTCGAAACCAGCCTGAGCAAGAGGGAGACCCTGTCTCTACTATAAATAGAAAAAAATTAATTGGCCAACTAATATATATAGAAAAAAATTAGCCGGGCATGGTGGCGCATGCCTGTAGTCCCAGCTGCTCGGGAGGCTGAGGCAGGAGGATTGCTTGAGCCCAGGAGTTGGAGGTTGCTGTGAGCGAGGCTGACACCACGGCACTCACTCTAGCCTGGGCAACAAAGTGAGACTCTGTCTCAAAAAAAGAAAAAAGAAAAAGAAAAATGTTTGTGCATATGCATATAATACCATACATGGAGGGGTTAACCTGAATGGTGTAGTCAGAGGAGACTTCGTATATCATAAATGTTGTATTTCTTAAAGGCGACAGAGTAGAGCGTGAATATGATCAAATGCCAACAGTTACTAACCATGAGTAGCAGGAAGATGGACACTTGCTCTACGCACACACATGCACACGCACGCATATAAGTAGAGAGATTCAGAGACTTTTCAGGTCACCAAGAAGCCCTTGCCTTATGGGCCATGTCACCTCCATCTCTCTCTCTTTTGATCTTCTACTATAGCCAGGTAGTAGATGACCAATTCGCAACCCACCCTGTTCAATTTTATGACGCTCTGTCAGTTCTTAATACGTTAACTCCCATGTGAGTTGTATTTAACTCACACTAGTTTGGAGCCCAGGGCCTCGTGAAGCATATATAACTCACATGTCTCTTTACCTTGGGAGTTGCGTGAACTATTTTATCAAGTTGCATATAACTCACACACAGAAAATAATAAAATTTTCATTAAATTAGAAAGGATCACTTTGTTTTTGAAGTTCTTATTCTATTTTTGTGATAAAACACTGTGGCCCTAAGGAAAAGAATTTTTTTTCTAATGTGGCAATGTGTTAAATGGGTAAATATCTCAGTTTTTTCTTTATTTTTCACTGTTTTTTTTTTTTAATTTTTATTTCCTCTCCAACTAAGGTATAAGCTTTTTGAAGCCAAGAAACTTAACTTCTGTCCTTCTTGCTCAGCTCACTGCCTTACCCAAAACAGTCAATAAACCAGTGTTATTAAGCTATATTCAAAACTACAAAGCATCAAACAAAATGTTGCAATGATATTGGTTTGGCTACCCTTCATTCTGGAAAACAGCTATTCCCAAAAGCAGTAAAGATTCATTTCTATAGCAAGAACTATCCCCTGCAGATACACACACACACACATTTTCCAGTTATATCATTATTTTTCTCATAAGAGCTTAAAGTAATAGACTGCAAGACAAAACTAGGAGGAAGAGAAAGAGGAGGACGAGGAGGAGGAGGAGAGGAAGGAAGAAAGGAAGGAAGGAAGGGAGGGAGAAACCCTCTACACATATTAATATGTGTTGAATATGTGGTTAATCCACAACTTAAAAACTATTTCTGAGTTTTAACCCCAGGGAATGTGGGTCCATGCCATGTAGGAATGTATAATTATTCCAACGAAGAATTTCCCAAACTGTCTTCCTTGTGTGGGCTCTTCAATGTATCAAGAAGGTACCATCTCCCCCCAGATACTCCCTGCTGCCACCAAAGGAAGTTTCATTTGGGAAACTCTACAAATGTTCCGAGTTCCCTATGAGAGCAACGGTGCACACTATTACACTCAAACCTGAGACCCCCACAGTTGAAATTAAAATAAAATAAAGATTCAGCTTCGTAAAAGCCAGCATTTTCCAGCTTATTTTAACTATAGAATAGTTTCTGCATGGAAAACTCTAATACGTCGAGGAACTTGTGGTGCAAGGACCAGGTGTGGAAATGGTGGCACTTGTGATGGTGGCACCTTCTGGCTATGACACTACAACCCACATTCCAAATATCCCATCCCACTGTCCCCATAAACATGACTCATTCTCATAGAATCAGAAATCCTGGTTTTAGGTTCATAAAATATGGTTCCTACTACAGTATCATATATTTCCATAAAACCCTTTGGAATCAACTCACATAACGCCTTGTAACACTAAGAACACGAAAACTTCAAGAATTAAGTCCATCGACCCGGTAGCGTTGAACCAAGTGAAGTCATAAACCAAGCCTAGAACACAGGCTTAAAGAGTGAGGACTAGAGAACATCAAAATACCTAGAAAGCAAACTGCCTCAGGGTCTTTACCAGCCCAAGTGAAGATCCGTATGCAGGAATAATTACATCTAAGTTTTATATCTATTATAATAGATAATGTATATCTATTTATATAATTATATCTATTATATCTAAGTCTATTATATCTAAGTTTTATATAACTTCGACACCTATTTAAAACACAGGAAACAAACAAACAAAAAAAAAATGCAAGCCTCACTCCCAAGCAAAATAATGCTAATTAAGACAATGCCATTTTTCCACTTATCAAATTAGGGAATATTTTTACATATAATACCCCATCTTATTGGAGTTGAGGGAAATGAGCTGACCAGGAACAAACTTGGCATCACTAGTCTGAAAAGCAGAATGCTGACAATAAAATATTTCAGCTTGTTTGATCTAACAATTTTACTTCTAAGTCTACATGAAAAGGAAAACGAAAGAACGCATACAGAATTCAGGGCCACAAAAGGCCACCAGCAATTCTAAACTGGGCTCACACCACACGAACGCCCCCGGGTCTCCCTGCGTGTTCCCCAAAGGAGGGGCTGTCACAGCAACGTCCTCACCGTCCTGTCTCTCAATTCAGCAGAAACTCAAGCCCAAAGGGTGCAGGAACATGAACTTCCAGGGCTGAGATTAGCATGTGCTCACAGGAATCAAAAGAGAACAGCCCAGCTGGACAAGAATTAGTGCCTGCTCCTCTCTGGCTGGGACATAGGAGATCCAAACCAAGAACGTGATTAGATTAGAAAGAAAAAAAAAAAAAGAGGGGGCTGCCCCTAAACAACAGGGCCCCCCTGGAGATAAAAAGAAAAACTTGGTCCCAAGAGGTGAAAAGCCATGTATATGAGACTGAGTGAAAGGAAACCCACAGAAAAGCCTCCATGATCAAGTGAGGTGATGAGTAGAAAATTAAAATGGATTAAAACAATAACAGTGACTTATTTCCAGAAGAAATGTGTTTATGTGATTCCAACATTAGAATCCCTCTCTACTATTTATAGGAAAATAATGGGATAAAAGCAAACAAGATAATAGAACGATTTATTGCTTTCAGGAAAACGTGTGCATCCAACACGTTCTGTGACAGGCAGGGTTGTGATGACATGCACACTCTCTAAGGACAACGTGTGTGACTTAGCTCAGCCCTGGATCTTTGGCGTTTTTTTAAAAAAAAAAAAAAATCCATGTCTGAATGAATGAATGAATATTGTCCCATATTCTTCCTTTCTGGCAGCCACATTTAATACGAGCTTCGCTGGCCTGAAAGAACTGGTGTTTTGGATTGCTTTCAAAAATGTGAAACAGCACGACGAGTCCTATTTCCACTTATTTATCCACCTTTAAGGGGCCCCCGCTGTGGCATGAGTCCCTGTGCATTCCATTACCTCTGCAGACTCTCTGTGCTCCCAGCCATCGGGAGAGGAACCTCTGGCTCTCACAAAAAGGATTTGACATCCTGGCCCAGTAGGGACTTCGACTCAGGGCCACCTCCTTCAGCCTCCCTCTGCTTACGTGATTTCCATCTCCAAATATTGTGACCGTCCTGCTCCCTTGGGGCTTTTGGACCTCACTTACACACCCCAGGAGCTACGGCCAAGATCTAGACTCCAAGGCCTGCGAGGCCCCTTCTGGAAATAGAATTATATAGATTTGGGGAGGTTTCAGTCTAATTTGGAAAAAAAAAAAAAAAAGCAGTCACCATAGATACAAGCTTTCCAACATATTGCTTTTCTGCACTCCTGTTTTCTTGCAGTGAGAATGTCAACGCAGAACCAGAATATTTCTAAGTAAATTGCACTGGAGGCCGGGGGGCTCAGCGTCCCCCCTTCCCCCTCCAAGGTGGAGACCACAGGGCAGTGCAGAAGGCCGAGGGGACACGGGGCTCTTCGGAGAGGAGGGACAGAGGCTTCGCTTGGGAGCTGCCATGTGCTACCCAAAGCACGCCTGGGAGGAAGACGCCAGCGCACCATCCTCACGATGCCACCTTCTTTCCTCTTAGCTGCTTCGTTAGGTAGCACGAAGATGTGACTGCCCTGTGCAGGTGGCTGGCGGGCGGGGGGCCAGGCCACGGGCAGCACGGGTCCTGGTGGCAGAGCAGGCAAGATGTGGTCACGGCTGCCTCAGTGGAACCTCAGGGCCCTGGGTACAGGTGCCTGGCCTTTGTTGGTTCCTAAAAACATAATGTGGTGCATCCGTCTACAAAAAGGATGCGAGAAAGAATCAAAGGCAGCAGGGAAAAACCTTCAAGAAAGGGTGGGGAGAGGGCTGAAGGGCAGTCCCTTCTATTTCCCCCAGCTAGGGGAGGGTAAGCAAACGTTAACAGGAGAAGAAAAATTAGAATTCCCGTGTGATCCAGCAATTCCACTTGTGCATATACACCCAGAAGAATTTAAAGCAGAGAAGGGACCCTAATTGATATTTTGATGCCATGCACGTGTTCGTAGCAGTTATTATTCACGATAGTTAAAAGGTAGCAGCAACCCAAGCGTTCTGCAAAGGATGAATAAACAAAATGTATACACATCCAACAGAATATTGCTCAGCCTTTAAAAGAAGGAAATTCTAAATCATGCTGTAACATGCATGAATCTTGAGGACACAAGCCAGTCACTAAAAAAGATAAATACTTAATATGACTCCACTTATATAAGGTGTCTTGAGTAGTCAACTTCATAGAGACAGAAAATGGAATGCTGGTTCCCAGGGGCTGGGGGTTGAGGGGAGAGGTGGAGGGAATGGGGAGTTCCTGTTCAATGTTCAGTTTTGCAAGATGAGAAAGTTCTGGAGATCGGCCGTACAACAACGGGAACATACTTAATACGATTGGACTGCACGCTGAAAATGGTTCAGATGATAAATTCTGTTCTGTGTATTTTATCACAATTAAAAAAAAAATTAAAATAAAGAAGAAAAAAAATTGGAAAACTGAACAGACAGAAAAAAACTGTGTTCTTCACATTTTAAAGTCAAACTGGTATTCAATGAAAAGCAAACTCCAGGTATATGCTAGGGGTTTTTCTTTCCTGGGAGGTATGATAGCACTTCAGTAAATACTGGCTGATTGGTTTTCAGAAGGTAACTGCGTTTCCTGTTGAAAACAGTGCAAGCAAACTGTTTTTTCAGCTGCCTCTTGTCAAATTCTTTTGCCATATTCTCGACTGGGGACCTAGCGTAGCAGCACCTTAGTCACCGGTACCCGCAGATCATGGCTCTTCCCCTGCATGGGCTGCGCCCTGGACTGGCTGTTCTCGTCAGAGCCTTCAGCCCCGGGCACCTGTGAAAGCGTCTGGGGACAGTTTCGGTTGTCACCCTGGGACGGAGCAGGAGGGAAGGGTGGAGGCCAGGAGGGAAGGGTGGAGGCCAGGAGGGAATGGCGGAGGCCAGGAGGGAAAGGTGGAGGCCGGGAGGGAAAGGTGGAGGCCGGGAAGGAAAGGTGGAGGCCGGGAGGAAAAGGTGGAGGCCAGGAGGGAAAGGTGGAGGCCAGGAGGGAAAGGTGGAGGCCAGGAGGGAAAGGTGGAGGCCAGGAGGGAATGGTGGAGGCCAGGAGGGGAACGGTGGAGGCCAGGAGGGAAAGGTGGAGGCCAGGAGGGAAAGGTGGAGGCCAGGAGGGAATGGTGGAGGCCAGGAGGGGAACGGTGGAGGCCAGGAGGGAACGGTGGAGGCCAGGAGGGAACGGTGGAGGCCAGGAGGGAATGCTGGAGGCCAGGAGGGCATGGTGGAGGCCAGGAGGGAAGGGTGGAGGCCAGGAGGCAAAGGTGGAGGCCAGGAGGGAACAGTGGAGGCCAGGGGGGAAAGGTGGAGGCCAGGAGGGAACAGTGGAGGCCAGGAGGGAGCGGTGGAGGGCAGGAGGAAATAGTGAAGGCCAGGAGGGAATGATGGAGGCCAGGAGGGAATGGTAGAGGCCAGGGATGCTGCTACACATCCCATAATGCACAGCACAGACCCCACAACAAGGAACTTTCTGGCCCCAAATGTCAACAGTGCCAAGCGTAAGAAACTCTGCTCTGGATTGGCCCAGGAGCTCAGAGACGAGGGTTTCTGTCTGTTTTGTCCTGTCCTGTCCAAGTGCCTTTGAGCAGCCAGCAGAGTGACACAGTCACTGGTAGGGCAGGCGCCGTGCTAGATGCTTGATACACGCCACTTCATTCAGGAGAGTCAACCACTGCGTCCCCGGTGTCCCTAACAGGGGACCGCCTTTGGACAGGTTAAGGAAGGTGTCCAAAGTCAGCGCTGCGGGGGGAATTTTAAACCAGCTCTGCAGACCTCTGGGGCGGCACTCTTACCCCTACGCTTCCCACTCAAGGAAGCAAGTGCATGCACTAGAGTGTGGCCGTCCCCAACCTTTTTGGCACCGGGGACCGTTTTCATGGGAGACAATTTTTCCAGGGACCGGTGGGAGGTGGGGGGCGGGGGAGAGGATGGTTTCAGGACGATGCGATTGCGTTGCATTTATTGTGGACTTTATTTCTATTGTTATTACATTGTAATAGATAACCAAATAATTATACAACTGAGCACAGGTGGGCCATTCCTGGGCTAGTGCTCAACAGGATGCGCTGTGGCCGGTCCCCTTTCCCCATGAGTCCTTAGGAGGCACCCTGGCGGCAGTCACCCCCAATCAGACTGTGTGGATAAGCTTTTGGATTCAGGGGGAAATCTGAGAAAAAATTCTTTTCTATATTTTACAAAGATTACTGTCTTCTGTACATTATAAAATCCTTCCATTCTGCCCAATGTTGTTTGCCTGCAGAACGTCTCAAACAAGGGAGTTCCTACTGATATCTCCACCAGAATCTTCCAATGCAGAATTCATTCCTGAATAACTCCGAAGAATTCCCGAGCATTCAGCATCTCAGGAGGCAGAGTCGGAAACATCTCGAGCTACTGCCTCTGCCTAGCATGCTGTTCTTCCCTCTTGCACCGCCATCTAGGGAACTCGTATTCATGCTTCAAAACCCTGCTCTCTTGGTGCCCACTTCTGCGAAGCTTTCTGTATGTCCCAGTTGCCTTGCAGTTCGTGATTCCTTCTGCACGGGTTCATGCCACAGCCACCTGCTAGTCTGCACATACTTCTCTGCATTAACCCGCAGCCGGCCACACTGAGTCGCCTGGCACAGGGACTGCGTGTGCGTGTCCTTGCATAAGCTTTGTGCATTACAACACACCCTCGGAGGGGTGTGAAATGAATCCTGTCACCTGTGTCTGCTGTACACTGCAACTAAAGCCCATCAGCTGAACATTACACCAAACTACTAGCACCTTCCAGCAATAAAGACCTTTAAAAGCCAAAAAATATGGTGCTGGGAAAACTGGGTAGCCACATGTAGAAGACTGAAACAAGACCCACACCTTTCACCTCTCACAAAAATCAACTCACGCTGGGTAACAGACTTGAACCTCAGCTGTGAAACTATTACAATTCTAGAGAAAAATGTTAGAAATAGTCTTCTAGACATTGGCCTGGGCAAAGAATTTATGAAGAAGACCCCAAAGGCAATCACAGCAGCAACAAAAATAAACAAATGGGACCTGATCAAATTAAAAAGCTTCTGCACAGCCAAAGAAACTGTCACGAGAGCAAACAGACAACCCACAGAATGGGAGAAGATTTTTGTAAGCTACACATCCGATAAAGGGCTGATAACTAGAATCTATTTAGAACTCAGGAAAATCAGTAAGAAAAAAAAATCAAACAACCCTATCAAAAAATGGGCAAAGGACATGAACAGAAACTTCTAAAAAGAAGACAGAAGAATGGCCAACAAACATACGAAAACATGTTCAACATCTCTAATCATCAGGGAAATGCAAATCAAAACCACAATGAGATATCACTTAACTCCAGTGAGAATGGCCTTTATCAAAAAGTCCCCAAACAACAAATGCTGGCGTGGATGCGGAGAGAGAGGAACACTCCTACACTGCTGGTGGGACTGCAAACTAGTTCAACCTCTGTGGGAAGCAATATGGAGATACCTTAAAGCGATACAAGTGGATCTACCATTTGATCCAGCAATTCCACTACTGGGCATCTACCCAAAAGAGCAAAAGTCACTTTATGAAAAAGACACCTGCACTCGAATGTTTATAGCAGCACAATTCACAATCGCAAAGCTGTGGAAACAACCCAGGTGCCCACCAATTCATGAGTGGATTAATAAAATGTGGTCTATGTATACCATGGAGTACTATTCAGCTTTAAGAAACAATGGTGATCTAGCACCTCTTGTATTTTCCTGGCTAGAGCTGGAGCCCATTCTACTAAGTGAAGTATCCCAAGAATGGAAAAACCAGCACCACATGCACTCACCAGCAAATTGGTATTAACGGATCAACACCTAAGTGGACACATAGGAGTAACATTTATCCGGTGTCAGGAGGGTGGGGGGTGGGAGGAGGGGATGGGTATATACAACCACAACGAGTAAGATGTGCAACGTTTGGGGGATGGACATGCTCGAAGCTCTTACTCAAGGGGGGAGGGGAGCATGGGCAATATAAGTAACCTTAACACTTGTACCCCCATAATACGCTAAAATAAATAAATAAATAATATTCACCCCCCCCCAAAAAAAAAAAAGCCCAAAAAATAAAACCCTGGGAGATCAAGTCCACTGGGGGAGACCCGCATGGACGGGAGGATGCTGGCATTTCCTGTGAACCTTGAGAAAGCCCAGCTGATTTGGGCACAAAGACAGAGTTTCGCAAAAGGAGAGAGGAACCTGGTGGCTGCAGAAATTGCTCAGAAAGGTCTCTTGTGATGGGCTGGGCACTGAGACGACGAGAGAAAGTTACCCGCTGCCAGGGCCCTCTCTGCCGGCAGTGTCACCGTGCAAATTAGCCACAGCCTCAATAAGCACAGATGTTTCCTCCGTTCCACGGTACTGGTTTTTCATCTTGTTTTTTTGTGTGGTTTTTTTGTTGTTTTTTTTTTTTTTTTTGACAATGATCACAGCCACTCCCCGAGTCTGGATTCATCCAAGGCCCAGGGGACCACTGCATCAGAAAACTCCGGAGGACGAGGACTACAGGTGGGGACAGGTGGCCACAAAATTAAAAAATGCAGATTGTCAGGCTCCACCTGTGACCTACCCGGTGAGACTGGGGGTGGGGAGAGGGGGGGCGCAGAGGCTCCAGCACCTCTAGTTGTTTTTGTTTTTTTTTTTAAGTTTCATTTTGTTTTTAATTGGCACATACTAATCGTACATGCTCATGGGGTACGGGCGATGTTTTGATGCCTGCATATACAATGCGCAATGATCAAATCAGGGTAATGAACATATCTCTCATCTCAACCATTTATCGCTTCCTTGTGTGAGAACATTCTAGCCTCCCTTCTAGCTGTTTTGAATTGTAACACTGACTCCAGGCTCCAGTGCCACAGATCCCCAGCGCTCAGTCCTCCCACCTAACTGAAGCCCCCGTGTCCACGCCTGTCGTGTTAACAAGCGCCCAGGCGACCCTGATACACGCTCGGCTGGAAAGCCACTGCCCGGAGTCTGTGCATCTCGACACCAGTGACAGTGACCACCCCCATTGCCTGGAGGTGCCAGCACAGCCCCCAGGCCCCCAGCGGACCTTCTGATTCCCTCGGCCCCAGAGCCGGAACTTTCTAGAGACGCAAGTTGCCAGGCCTCACCGCGGACTTCAGAGACTCCAGGAGGAAACTGAGAACCTCAGGGAGGGAGGTTCAGCTTTCATTTTATCTCCTTTATGTCACTTTTTCCTTCCCTTGTATATATTTCAAAATAAAGGATGAGGACTATTCCTCAGTTTATGAGAAAAGTTCTACAGTATTGTAGGGGCTCGCGGTGATCCAAGAAAGTACCAGAATAATCTCCTCCACGGAATGCTGTTCCCCCCATCACTCTTCTCTCCTAACATTCTGCAGGGCTCCCAAATGCAAAAGGCACCCCAAAAATTGTGGGCCGGCAGCTCAGTCCTGGGTCTGCTTCAGATGGGCCCCAGCCCAGCCGGGTTGTAACTAGGTACTTGCTACCTAAGTACTAGTAGCTTAGTACTTCAGTAGCTACTTCACTTCTAAGTGATTTCCCCCTCCAACTCCCAGTGCGACCAACGCCACTCAGTGCTGGTTTCTGCTAACGGACAGAGTTGCGGCCTGCGCTGGCCACAGCCCGCCGCACGTGCGCTCGGCCCACTTCCCCATTTTCAACGCCCGATGATCCCTGCTGCACCCCGACTCGTGCACCCCAAAACTCATGGGGAGGGAGCCGGGGCCCTGGCTGCCTCTCGCCCGCCCCACGCCAACCCTCCAAGTACAGACATGTTATATACAACCTTGCTCCAAGTCTGAGCGCAGGCCTCAAACCATCAAGGATTTTTTTTTTTTTTTTTTTTTTTTGGAGAAATGATCAAACCCCGGGGGTGGGGACAGAAACTTCCTGCAAGAAACCGCATCCTGAACAAGCATCGCCACGACTCACTGTAAATAAATACCCTCTCCTTTGCAGCACTTCCGTCAACTGTCAGGGCCCTGGCTCCAGTCGCCTTTCAAGTCCAAACAGGAAAGGGGAGAAAAGAGAGTGAGATGGCAGATAGGAGGTTTAATTTGCTTCTTGCTGCAGTTTTTCAGCGGTGGGGGCACTTCCAATTCTGCAGGACTTGCCAGCCGCCTGGAATTGCTCCCGGACCCCACTTTTTCCTGTTAACCTTCATAATTGTGTGCTTAGGGGCCGGCCCACGACTGGCCTTAACCCAGGGAAGAGTGCATGCTTTGGTGGCCTCAGTCCCTGGATCAGATAAGCGGCCGAAAGCCAACAGGCCTGCTGCACACAGAAAGCAACTGAGGCCCGGGACGGAGGGGACACTTAACCCGAGGGGCGGGGGAGGGGCGGTGGCCCAGGGGGCTGGAGGGGTCAAGAAGGAAATGAGTCAGTGACCTCAATTTTCTGGAAGACGACTGTGGATGGTGTCCTTTACGCGGTGCACAGTGTGGCCGGGTGGGGACAGATGGGTGCAGATCATCCATTTCCATAGGGGCGGTGGCAACTGTTTCTTGATCACAGGACACAAAGGGCTTTAACAGGCCTCTGTACCCGGGAGGCAGGTGCCATACCCCCCCACACACACACACTTTATACAGATGAAAAATCCCAGTTTGGGAGGGCCAAAGAAATACGTACCAGTGCACAAAACAGTAAGCGGCAAAAGCAGGAATTCAAACTCACTTTTGCCTAAATCCAGACCGTCACGGACAGCTGCGGGGGATGTGCACTGCACAAGTAGAACCGGGGTGCCCCGCACGCCACGGGCAGCCCCTCGTGGTTCAGGAAGGGGCTGGCGCAGAAGGCCACGCTTTTAACCATAGAATAACATGCTGCCTTCCAAGGTTCCTAGAAAACAAAAACGAGCTCTGTCCAGAGAGCTTCTCGGGAAGTTCTGAGATTCCAAGGGAATGTGAACTCCACGGCACTCAACAGATAAAAGTCAATTCAGCCTTTCTTTGTTGAAGTCTCTATAGGCCTAATTCCCCGTTTGTTGCTGTTATGGAATTAAGCCCCACGTCTTGTTTTCAAAAAGTGTTGAAAAGCACCAATGCCTGGTGCATTGTAATAAATGTAAATATCTATCTAGATCTATCTTCCAATAGATCTAAATATCTCTCTGCATCGCTATAGAAAAGAACTTGTGAATGAACGAATGAATGCATGCATGCATGCATGCATGCATGAATGAATGAATGAATGAATGCAGGTACTTGACATGGGCCACCTGGTAGCCGCAGAGACGAAAGCAGCAGCAGGCTGGGCACAGCCCTGGCTGCAGACGGAGGTAATATAACGTGCTACTGGCAGCCCAAGCGGAAGCTGGGAGGGTAATAAGCAGAACAAAAGCAAGTTCAAGAACGAAGGAGTGGGTGAAACCTCGTAAACTCTTCCCAGACAGGACATGCCCCCGGAGCCTGTGCCCCGAGGAGGCCGGGAGCCAGGCGGCTTCCCTGAGGCAGAGGAGGGTGAAGCTGCAGACAGGAATAAGGTGCCCAGGGCACCCGCTGCCACATACTGGGAAAAAAAAAATTAAATTAATAAAAGTAAAAATGAAGCATTGCATGCAGCAGCACAGTGTTATTAAAACACTGTGATGTCTCAGAGGTGCCCATGAAGTCATGTGCTTACAATTCACTCGTAAGAATTTAGAGACAGGATTACACGCCTCGTAATGCTCCAAGGAGGATGTCTTTCTATGGACCCCATTGTTTGGATGGGAGGCAGAGCTTCCAGAAAGTTCAAATCATCGAAGGGATTTAGAAGACTGGCGCTTTCCAGAAGCACGTTCCTTGGCGGGAGCGAGTGTCAGTGCTATGTCCACACACGCGTGTGCGCTGCCTCGGGTGTTTCAGACCCGCTTTCTTTGGATCAGGCTTGCCAATTCAGATGCCCACGGGCAACCGGGCGGTCGCTGCCGGGAATGAGGCAGGCAGAGGGTCGCACACCAGCAAGCGGTGGGAAGCACCCCAAATCGGACAGCTCTGACAAGCCCCATCTGAGCGGGTGCTTGGCCCCAGCGTGGGAGAAGTGCTGATGCCACACCGCACCTTTTGACTTGTGACGAGAAGTCAGAAAAATCTGGGTTTTGCAGGAAAAATCTCAGTCGATCTTAGCGATCATTCAGATACTTTACTGAGAACATCACACAAGCCAACACATACTTACGGCCTGAATATCTCTGTCTACACCTGCGTCTACACACGATGATGATATTTAGCCACTATATGACCGGGTCCCCCTTTGCATCAAATGTTACCAAGTTAGTTCCTGGGGTACCCCAACAAGGTTATACACGGTAATACCCATTTAACAGCTGAATAAACTGAGTCAGCAGCTGGGATACCCCAACAAGGTTACAGACAGTGACACCCATTTAACAGATGGATAAACCGAGTCAGCAGTGACTTGCAAGCAGGTGCCACATGGGTATAGAGTCAGGTCCAAATGGGGATCACTCCGGCTGAAAGGGAACAGGTGGGTGGCCTGGTTCCACCACATCCAGTCACCAACTCGCTCGGTTCCACGGTGCATTTCAGCCCAGCCGAGACGTAACCGCCAAGGCCTGTGCCTGGCAGCACGCAGGGTTTGCAGCGACTCAGGACAGGTGTAGACGGGGCTCCACGCTCACAGCAAGGTTATCTGGAGGAAGCTCACTCACACCCAGGCTGTCCTACCTGTTCAGACACAGGTTGCAAAAGACATCAAGCAGGGCCCTTCTAGAAGAATCCAGTCTTTTAAAACAGACTTTTATTAAATTTGCATGCTCACCCAAATGGGGTGCGGTAAGGGGGGTAGATCCCGTTTCCCTCCCTCTGGTCCTACTCAAGATCACAGAGACATTTCAGCGCTTTGGAGTCAGCCAGAGGCGGGTGTAGACATGTTCTGAGGGAAGAACCTCACATGACTCATCCTTCCAGTTTTCTCAAAGCGATTTCGGCTTTGCGGAAAGAGGCTGCCTTCATGCACACCAGGCACCGCACAGCGCCAGACCTCACGGACCCCTGCATGGGCTGGGGGCCCCAAACAGCACTTCCCGGCCACCGGGGAGTGTGAATGTCGCCAGCCTCAGGGAGGGAGACAGACTCCCTCTAAGATGTCCATCGCCGTGATTGACAGCGACCTCCTGGGCTATCAGGAGATCCGTATCCCCCCACCCCCCCCCCCCCAGAGTTAAGGGTCCCCACTGCTCCTCTTCCCCTTCCACACGCTTCTCTGGGTGGCATCCACGAAGAAATGCACAAAACCCTGCTCCATGAAGCGTGCAAAAACAACATAGGGACTCGGTGCTTCACTCGCTCTGCAAAAAATGAGGACTACAGAGGTCTAAGCAGTATTTAAGGAGGAAATCCTGGGACCTCTCCCAAAAGACAAAGTATACCTTTAAATAATGTCCCTCGACAATTAATGCAACATGGCCAGCCTCGTGCAGTGGTTAAGAACGCTGGTAGTAACAGGGTGAGGGTCTATTGTCTGTGAGCTGTGAACTTGGACAAGTTATTTAATCTCTCCAATCCAGGATGTCCTACACACGATGATGACCGTTGATATTTAGCCACCACACGACCAGGTCCCCCTGCATCAAATGTTACCAAGTTAGTTCCTCGGGTACCCCAACCAGGTTATACATGATAATACCCATTTAACAGATGAATAAACTGAGTCAGCAGCTGGGGGAAAAAAAACTAAAAAAACCCAACGGGTAACCATGGAATGCCAAACTGAATTTTTTTGAGGATGAAACGGGAAGAATTCAAAGCGAACACTTGATCAGGTGGCTGCAGTGTGGGTGACAAAGATAGTTCCTGTCAACTGCTTTACTGTCCCGCGTGAATGTGCCTGTTACAGACTTCTCTGCTTTGAACACCAAATTGCCATTTCCACAATTTCAGAGCCAAATCGTTGCCAAGCGTTAATCCTTCGGAACCTGCTTAGCAAACTGCACCCTGGGAATGCCGGCACATGTCTTTTTTGCAGAGGGCAGCTCGCAACTGCACAACTTAATAAGGTGTGGGCATGGGAAGTTTACGAGCTGATGTCAAACCCTCGCTCCAGCGGGATCAAAGGACCAAATACATGTTATGACCAAACCTAACACAAAATTGCTTTTTAGTTCAGAAACAGAATGCCTGCCAATTTGGGGCGCCTGCATGCAGACAATAATCAAACAATATCGTATGGTCACATTCATTGTCATCTTTAAATGCTGGTAAAAAAAACAGGGTATAGCAAAAAGGTCAAATGTGCTTTTTACTTGGGTCAAGGATTTTTTTTCTATTGCAAAAATGCTGCAGAGCCCAAACTATGGGAGGCAAGCGAAGGGCTAGGGCCCAAAACTCAGGCAAGAAGCCAGCTACTCTCAGGGTTGTCCAAGTTCAAGGTCAGCACCTGAGAGTGTCTCCTTGAATTCTGCACCCTAGGTACCCTGCAAACCTCCTCTTAATCCAGTATTAAAGGGAAGTGGAAGAGAAATGTAATTTTCCTGCATTCGTGTGTGGCGTTAATTTGCAAGAATGCTCCAAGATGCAAACCTCTGGGCAACATTGCAACCCATCTCTTCCTTAAAAAGACCAGAATTTCAAGGCTGGGAGACAGCCTACGCAAAGGACAATTTTGGTAGAATCTGGCCAAGTTCAAAGGCAGCTCTGCAACTCTGTGAAATTTCCTTTCATCAACTCTCCACCACCTTTCCTCATCCTCAGACCAAGCAATTTAAGATTAATTCCACAAGCAGCAGAAAATGTCAGGTATTTTCAGGTATCATTTTTGCCTATCTAAACTCCATGGGAGAGTGAGATGCAAGGTAAAATGAAAAAGGGGTCACTTACTGATCATGCAATCTGGCCACTCAAATTAAGGACTTCTTTTTCTTTCCAAGGGTTATGTATAAATGAATCATTGTCTGATTAGATAAATATTCATAGAGTTTATTTTTAGGAAAACTAAACAATAATAAAAGTACAGCAAAACACACTCTAACACAAATCTATGGAATACGAGGTAAATAAAAGTTTTCCACATCTCAGGTAAGTTCGATCACAGGGCATGGCATTTCTTTTCCACCCTGTCGACCAATTGAGCATTTAAAAGAAAAGGGGGCTTTAAAAACAGAAGCCTCCCATAATTTCCTTCCTGAAGTTTCCCACTTTAACCTCACAAAGCCTCATTTACAAATAAACATGTGTCTAAATACATAATACGTTAGAACAAGAGGTGGGCGGAGGACAAAGGAAAAAAATCACACCTGCATGTTACAGTCAATGTGTAACCCGTTCCTAATTGCAATTATTTAACCGAAAACCACTTTGGTTAGAGACGCTAAACAAATAAGATTCAAACCTGAGAAACTACAGGTGTTTCTTTACCTCCACTGGCAATGTTTAGATGTGCTTGACTCATGATCTGAGCAAAAAAAAAAAAAAAAAGAATCTGCAGGTGAGTAAAGAATCAGGACAGACAATGTGATAGACTTTGCTATGTGCAGCCCAGCCTTCTGCATGACTTCCCGGGAGAAGTACCAGTTCATTGCCAATGAGTGCCACTCTCTAATGCCACACCAATTCTGACATCAGCTGTGCGATGCAAATTCATGTATCAAATTCTGTATGCATTGCCCAAACGCTATGAAATAAGCGTGTTAGGATGTGTGAACACATGGCTCGCTCTTGTTTCTGAACATAATAGTTCCTGGTGTCTAGTGCCGCTGTGATATTCTTGGTTCACTCTCCCTCTCTTTTGCAGAAAGCCTACCGCCCTATGTTAATTTTAAACAAAACTAAAGAATGGCATAGGAGAAGCCTCTGTCTAAATACCGCTCAATTCGATTTTTCGTGAAGGAATAAAAATAAGTGATATGATAAGTTGGTCATTTATTTTTTTTCCTTTAAAGAGAGAAGAATAAACATGGAATATGCCCCCCACCTTTTTTTTTTTTTTTTTTTTGAAGACCTAATTATATACTAAGCAAGAAGTAATTTTTCCCTCCTGCCTACATTTTATGTTTTGGGCACTTCCATTTCATGTCCCTTGACACCTTTTCCAATAATCCATCTACTTGATATTGGAAAGCCTCACATGAATAAAACTTTATGGCACTACAGGCGTTTAGCCTTGCACTGACATTCCTGGCCTGTTCAATTCTGCAATTCAATCAAAATCAAATCTCAAAATCCTCTTGTCAGCCGGCACTGCTTTCATATGCCTGAGCCTTGTGTAAGGATAACTGCATCCAATCTTCCCCCCCAAGCAGTGCTTATATTGTTTTATTACAGTTCAATGAGTGGAGTTCAAAATTACATGCAGCTGCCTACTGCTTTGGTCGGGCTGTCTTACGCATGGACACGAGTATTGCCCACCAGGCCTGAAATCATTCACTTACTGGCCGGCCACAAAGACTGTGAGCAATTCTTTGTAGGGAAGAAGCATCCTGTCTGCTAGATCCAAAGAGGGTGATGTTAACAGATCAGTCCCTCTATAAAAGGATTGTGAAAGCCCAATGAAATGCAACTCAAATGCGCTCAGTGTTAGGCATGTGGCTAGAGCACATAAAAGCAAAGATAAACCGCCACATGCACTACTTATTCTCAGAAAGCTTGTGAAGGAAGATAAAGAGATCTGGAATAAAAGACATCTTAAAGAAATTTTTATATGTGTTTTAGACGATGAAGCTTCATTGAAATGAGTTTTTTTCATGCCCACCCCCTCCAGTAATCATTTCGCTGAAACAAAAAGCCAAAAACACAAAGCCAATTAAGTACAATTTAACCTGATGAGCAATACAGTGATTAAAACACTGGCAGTTTAGAACTGCTCCTGATAACCGAGCATCAGGCAGAGCGATGGTGAAATGGCACTAGGGGTATTTTCAACATTGGGACAAACACGCCAAGTGGCCATGCCTTAATTTTAACATATACAAAAAATAAAAAATAAAAAAATGTGTATGATGTACTAAGAACCAAATGGAAGGCAAACCGGTCTCATTTGTGCAGTTTTGTTAAATTCACCTGATTGTTGTTAAAAGGTCTTGCTAGAAGAACTGTCAAAAATCCCAAATAAAAAGGTATGGACTAACTCCAAGCTACCTTTGGGTTGGTAATTCTACAGGTAAAACAATAGCTTCCTAGCATGCAGCATATTCCAAGAGAAAGAGAATTACACTTTTCTCATTTATAAAGGCGAGGACCTGTTTGCAGGCAGCCACGCACCTCTCTGTAGCAAAACTTGGTGCCAAAAAGGTAAAGAAATATATGCAATTGCAAAATGTTTACCTGCAATATCTCTAAAATTAATTGCTCCTGGAGCCCCCCCCAAGATGAATTTATATGCATTTCTAATATCTACCACACCCTGCATCTTTTGAAACGATGTCATCAAAAGGAACTCTTTAAAAGGGAACATGAAAAAAAGCTCTCACATACAGAAACCTCTTACACACTACAGAAATTAGTCTCAAGACTAAATACTCAAGAGTTTTTGGTATTAAGTTAACCCCCAAGCCAAGGAAACAACTCAGAAAACCAGGTGATTCACGTGCCAACGGTATCTTATTTTTCTAATGACGCGGCAGATTCAAAGAGCCAGCAAAGCACGACAGGGACAAGTCAGAGTTGGCGCGTGGTGGATGAGTTTCTAGATATAATTTTATTCTCTCCGGGATAAATGATGAGGTTCAGGCTTACTGCCCCCAAAGGGGGCTCTTGTAACATTTTAGTATCTTTGGAAAGGGCTGAACTTGGAGGGGGCGAGGCATACGTTTTTGACCGTGGACTCTGCATTGGTCAAGACCTGACATTCTTTGATGGCCGCAGAGCAGGAGTGCCGGCCTCCCCCCCCCCCCAGCCAACTGCAGCGAGACGTCATTGTGTGATAGCTTTTCAATTGCTCAGAGGATCAGCTGGTGTCCCCAGGAAATGAAATGAATTCCACACGCTGGCCTCCCTCCCTCCTTCCCCCCCTCTCACTCACTGGGGTCCCAAATGGATAAAATGAACAAATGTGGGAGGAATTTGAAGACCACTCTTACGACGTATAAAAGCCTACTCTCTTGCCTTCTGGCACCTCTAGGAAAAGCAGAAAATATTACACAAGAGGGCCCACAGCCGCGACAACAATGGGCTGGAGTGGCACAGCGGTGGCTCCTTTTAAATAAAGCCTGTGCTATCTGGTTCTCCTCTCTCCCCATCCAACTTGCTCACTTGTTTTAAATGGCCTGCATGGCTGCCGTAAGAATTTGCATTGGAGCCCCAAGGAATACAGGCTGCCTCAAGTTACTCCTACGACCAAACTCTCACAATCCTATCACACTCAGCGACGTCCAAGCCAGTACCAGTGAGTGCTCCCATGACGCCTAGTTCCCAACTTCCGAGCACAGGGAACTAAGGACATACTCTGCTTCATGGTAAATGCCCAAACCAGCCAAACTACACACAGACCCCTCCTGTCCCCAAGCCCCCTCCCACCCACCCCCACTGCACAATGTCTACTGAGCAAAAGGGTTACTGGTTCAACACACGAATTGTCAGATGCAACCTTCAAGCTGAATGACACACGCACATGGACATCTTGGGACATGGTTACCTTGGTTGTCCCAACAGCCAGAGTAGATTCAGTGTGACGCGGGTCGTCCTACAGGCTGAATCTAAAGGCTGGGCTGTAGAGTATGATTCACAGACAGACTCATAGAGCTCACTGAAGCTCAACTCCTGCTTTTTAACCAATGACACCCAACTCTCCCCCCCACCCAGGGATCTTGCCCAAAGTCACTGAGATGATGGATCAGTGTCATCTTTGGGGTCTAGAATCCTATTCTCCTTGAAGGAATAAATACCCTGGCCCCAAATGCTGACATGAGACACCAACGCCCTAATAGTAGTGCCTGCCTTCTTTGGACACAAATATAAAGTCTTTAAGGAAAGACTCTCCCCATTTTTTTTTTTTCTTAATGTAAAGAGATATTGTCCTTAAAACTCATTATAGACTAGGCATCTGCGCTTAAGACAATGAACAGAACAAGCTTAAAGGGGCTGAGGCTGCAACTCTGGAACAAACCCGGCGTGACCTTGACTATCTGCACCAAACCTCGTCTTCTGCCATCAATTCCTTTACAAAGCAAATATTTATACTTTAGCAGAAAAACCCTGAGCTAGACTGTTACTTTTTCTAAACTCCCCCCCCCCCACCACCACCTTTTGCAAGATGTTCCTCCCCAGCGACCCTGGAATTGAGAACTTCATTCACTCTGTTTTGTCACATAACTGCACAATAGAAGAGGTAAGAGAAGGTGTCTCGGAAGAATCCTACAGGCCCCTCTGTCCGGCTGTCCCCTACGGGGAAGACCAGAGCTGGACCGTCGGGGCTAATGTAAGAAACTTTGCGCTTCCCCATGCACGAAGCGGATCGTCCGTGTTTTCACCTTTTGTGAAAATGCTCTTAGTGTTCACAGACGTGGTTACGCACCCAAGCGGGAGTTGAGGTACCCAGAGAGACAGGTGTTCGATAGAAAACCACAGAGACAACAAGCAGCCAAAGAGTTGCTTTCAAATTTGTTTCCTTTATTTTCAAAAAACACTGCACTATATATAAAAGACTGAACCTTGATGCTCCACGTGTGGCCCCCACCAGCATCAGGGACATGGCCAGGGAGCGTGTCACCTTGAAGGGTCCCAGCCCCCAGCCCAGACCTCTGGAAAGAGAATCCGCATTTTGACAGCTGATCCCTGAGCACCATGCCCAGGATGAGGATGTCACTCTAGAAGGATTCTGATGCAGCCGCTCTTGATGGTGAGATGTTAAGAACAGTTCTCTAACTTCTAGAAAACATACAAGGTTCTGTGGAATACTGGGATCAGAATCATTAGAGGAAGTTGTTTCAAAAAAAAAAAAAAAACTGGATTTCTGGGCCCCATCTCAGACGCACTGAGTCACAAGCACCCGCACTCAGGGAGCCCCTGAGCTCACCCCCTGTTTGAGAACCACAGAGCAACTTCAAATGTGCATCTCCTCTAAGCTCTGCGTATAGGCTGGTTTCAATATACCGCTAAACTGATCAACAGACTGTCACCGAATAATTTGCAAAAACTTCAGAAAGCAAGTCATAGCCTTATATGTGCCCCAAAGTCACCAGGGTGGGGGCACTGTTCTGGAATTCTTACGAATGATAAATATCTCTTTACAAATAGCTTTTTTTCCCAAAGGAAATGCATGCATTCTTGGTAACACATGCATCACGCACACATACACACACACACAAACTTGCAGTGCTAAACTCTTCACAGAAAATGACAGGCAGACGTGGAAATGTCCACAAAAGCACGCGCACACACACACACACACACACACACCCTTCTCTGAAATAGAAGGGACACATCTGAGGGTGCCCCCTTAGGTGGGTACACCCCTCCAAACAAAAGCAGACCAGCTAAAGGAGGAAAGCCCTGCCCCTAAAACTAACATTCACTTTGTCTAGGACCAAACCAACTCCAGCTAATTTAACAAGCAGCAATAAATAACCCATTATATGTTAGCTTTTAGTCATTAAACACCCTTCCCTTTTAATTAAAGAAAACTTGAAAACTGGCTCTCAAAGGGGTCCTAAATAAAAACTCACTTAAATGTTTAAGAAAACACTCCTTTTGATACGATCTGGATAGAACAAGTAATGAAAACTCTTAAATGTTGCACGGGGTGGTATTTCAAAGAACCAACTAATTGCCACGCTAGAGAGAGACAGACGATGGGTTTGCTCCTGGGTACCTCTCTCGCTCCATGCTTTTAAAGGCCCAAGTTTCAATTCGGGAATAGAAGCCCGGATGTTTTTTCGTTCATATGAAGAGTCAAAATATTTTTTTTAAAGGCTCGCGCTTCCAACAGTTTCAATTTCCCTGATGCAAAAAGAAAAGAGCTGTTAGCAATCGTTAGGGGCGGGTTCAAAGTGGGAGCCACATGCAAACTTATGCTTTCTTTATCTGCCATTGCAGACCTGCAGAAATATGCAAGAACAGTTTAATAAACACTACCGTTTGACTTTTCAGTTCAAAGTGTTCCTTTTCATTCAATTAAGTTATTAAAACATGACTATGATTTGACTACATGAATGACATAATGAAGCAAGCCTTCAGGTAAAGTAACTTGGACAGACAAAAGGTTCCCAAAAAGCACAGCCAAAAAGTCATGCTAAGTGGAGGGAAAGGGGTGAAACTACGGCTGCAGGAAGAACACCAGTTGTCCTCGCTTGGATTACTAAGTGTTTGGGGGTGCAAGTGACAGTCTTTCCCCAGCAAAGACAGAGGTTCATCCTTCTCCCACCAACCGTTCTTGCTTTATAGCAAAGCACCCGGGCAGCAGGCACAACAGAGAAAGGAAGACAGGGGACACGCGAAAAGTCAGGCAAAACAGGAAATTTGAGGAAACTACTTCTGAAGCGTAAATAAGGTTTTCTGTTACTTTCATTATTGCAGAAGCAAAGAAGCTCCGTCCGATGGAAGGTGCTGAGTTTTCTTGCAAATCTCGAATTTCTCAGCACCTGAGAGCTGGTGCCCGCTGCACGGAGCTCATGTTTCATGGGCGAGTTTGTTAACACCCAGAGATGGACCAAAATTTATTTCAAGTGTTCCCACTCACCCTCAGCCCTCTCTTTCCTTCCCGGAGGGACTGTGGAAGGAGGAGGCTGTTTGAATCCCAACCCCTCCATCCACGAGCTTGGGGACTGGGGACAGTGCATGTGGCACGAGTGGTCCTGAAGGTCACTCTCTCCTCTGGAAGATGGGATGAGAGCAGCTCCTGCTTCTCGGAGGACTGGGACACACCTAAATCACACAGGCACTGAAACAGAGTAAGTGCTAACTACGCTAGGTGTTTTTAATTATTAACAACGAACGGGCTGATTCTACCCACAAAACCAGCCCATGCAATATCAAAAAGGCAGTTGTTGGTGGGTTTGTTTTTGTTTTTCTGTGATACATCTATGTCAACTAATGATCAGTGGCTTTATTTTTAAAGAAAGCGTTTACAGGTTCTTGCTAAAGAATATGTCCCGTATGAGAAAGATTGCCCCGGAAACTTATCGCAAGAGATTTGTCATTGACCCTCAAAGAAGTCAGAATACACAAACGCAGGTTCTCATACTGGAATATAAAGACGGGTATTTGAGAGTGCTGACAGAGCGCTGGGCAACCGAAGGCACAGTTTTACTCATTCCAACATCTCTGCCACGTTCTTAAATGTCTCTGCTAATTCTCACTATGAAACTTTAAAAAAAGAAAAAAAAAAAATAAGAAAAGCATCCAAAACCCCATAGAAATCAGGGTGAAAGTTACATTGCTATCTATTATATAGTATAATGTACTTGTACATTAATGCAATTTAAAAATCTAAAACTCTAATGAAATAAAAGCCCACCTGATATATTTGTACACACTGCGTTCCAGCAAATTCCACAGCAGTGCTGTACACATGCAATACGAGAACATCTATGTAAATCATGATTATTGTGCAATATATATATTATATATATTGCAATTTTATTATCAGTTAGTGGGGACCCTTTTGCACCAAATATCAAACAAATCCTCCCTTTCTGCCAGGTACGTACAAACAGATATCCTCGGTAATTGCAGAAAGAGATCCGAGCACTGATGGGAGAACAATCCCACATTCCCAGCGCTACTCCCAACAAAATTAAAGCGATGACTTTATCAAACTGGGAGACCGAATGGAGTCAGGAGAGCTCCACACCGAAGGCACGTTCATTCTGAGTTACGGTCCCTTCTGCAGACTCGTAGTCAATGCACATCCCTTTAAAGCGTGTCTTACTGTACCACGTCTTGCATGTCAGCAGTTGAGAACTCCCGTGCACACAAAACAGTAGGGGAAATGGCTCAACCACTGGGTAAAAAATATGCAGTTTGTCTGACATGCACCACCAAAGCAACAGAAAGATATGCCCGGGAAATGGAATTTTATTGATATTCATGGGTAGGTTTTGTTTGCCACGAGTCTTATCCATTTTCTTCTCTTCACTCTCTGCTTTTCAGCAAAACACACCCTGCTTCTCAGCCCAAGCGACATCAGCGCTCAGGATGGGGACTATTGTGCTGCCGCTTCCTCGAGGCACACCCCACCCAGGATTGGCTACGACTCCTGCACCTCGCGCCAATTCCAGGAAAATGAGAGTTCAGCCCTTTCTTCTCTCTCTCTCCATTTTCGTGATCTCGCAGAGGCACGACTGTTCCAGAAACCAGCTCCACTACCACTCAGATTATTTGCACCAACCCTTTACTAAAGGGCTTGCTACTGCAATGCTGCCTGACTGATACAAGGTTACTTTACTTCTGAACCCCATCAAGCTGTATAACGCCCCAACAGTCAACAAACACATTGCCCCCTGAGAAAGACGCAGCCCGTATTATTTCCGTGTGCTTATGTGAGCGGAACGCCAACATTTTTGTTTAATGCAATGCAAATCTCGAAAAAGAGTTTAACCATGTAGGCAGGGATATGCAGGCAGATACCCTTGCAACGTGTAAGCCTATGCATGCATCGTACTTACAGACACACTGCACAGACACAGGCTTAAGCTACAAAGAATCGTCCTGGATCAGAACTTTAAATATTGTCACTCTGTCAAGATGCAACCCCAGTTTTCAAAAGCCCAAACAAGCTTCAGATCTGATAAAAATATATGTATTTTTTTAAATTTGGGGGAAGATATAATGTCCCAGTGCATGACAAGGTGAAACATGCTGCCTTTTTTCACTCTGATTTGCAAAATAGGTAGTGTATGCCGGGAAAGTAACAGAATATAGCATTTACCTACCCATTTAGCAAATAATATGGAAGACCTACCCTACATCTTTATTCAAATGAAAATACTTTCCCCCAGCATTTTATTTCTTTAGCTGATAGAAACCCCACCCTGTAAGGAACACAAGCGTAAAGCAATCTATTGCAATGGACCATTTTACTTATTCTGCAATTTCTTACCCAAATTACACAGGTATAATTATTTTGACACTATAATGAAAAGAAAATGGGATTTGGGCACCGTAGGTTTATCTAATAACACTATTTCTTGCCAGACTTCACAGCACTGACAGTCACAAAGAACCTTGTCCATTCCAATAGGAAATATTTGATTTTACCGTAGGAACATTATTTATTTTCACCAAGTTGCTATTATCAGAAAGGATATGATAGCTGAATAATAAAAATGAAATCAAGAAATTCTGGTGTTTCAAGGCTTTATTTTTTTTCTGCTCTCACTTTTGACATTTTCTTCCCCTGGAGAGACAAGATAAAGTGCTGTCATAAATGGGTGACTTTTCTTGTCAAATGACAGATTTGATTCTCCATGGCAACCACAAATCAAGGTGCTAGTAGGAATTAAAGCTTCTCTTAAAAGGAGTCTTTATGTTTATAAAATGAATTTAAATTAAATGGGTATTAGGTACAGTCTTTACCTCCATGTATTTATTGACTGAAGAGCTGTGTTTTGCAAGAAGCACATCTGCATTTTTTTTAAGGAAAGATAACATATTGTCCTGACAGATGTATAAACAAAGCAAGTTACAAGGTCATGCTTCATACACTAGTTTAGAGCCCCAAGAAGGGGACACAGATGGACATCTAGCAGTTAAGAAGTATCTAAATACTGGGAAAGGTGTAAAAATTACCTAGAGGGGAACAGATGAAGGGGTCTCGCTAGTTCTTCTAGCACAGCTTTTTTCTGTTCCCAGTTAATGAAGATTTGTGAAATTGTCACAAACAGAATGCCAAAAGGCAACTTCCCTCTTCATCTTTTGTCCCTCGTATGATAGATACAGATTTTTCAAAATCTCATCATTTGCAAATAAATATTCCATTCAAAATGAAATTGTTTTAGCCCCCAAATTCAAGTACTGTTAAAATGAAACATTTGCTTTCCAATGTTTTGAAGAAAGGCAAAACACACACACAAAAAGACCCTGTATGAAGATTTCAGAGGAAGGAGATAATTAATCGGTATGTTAAGCTGATTTCAATTTTCATAGGAAATGAAAGCTGATTTGCTTCATTTTTTATAGCATTCTTGGCCATTAGAACTTAGGAAGCAAGGTAATGTGCTATCAGGTCCTAAAATAATAAATCAGGTCCAATCTTCTTGATGTTAGCAAACCATTTTAAGGTCATAAATAATATTTTAAAAGTTGAAGTATAGCTCATTTTTTTTTAGAAGGTTCCATCACAGTAGAGGGCAATGTTAGCCTGTCTGAAACATATATTGCCAACAGCACAGTCATTCTGATAGACACGTTTCACCTAAAATTCAAAAAGGGAAAATAGGCTGGGCGAGGTGGCTCATGCCTGTAACCCTAGCACTTTGGGAGGCCCAGGTGGGAGGATCGCTTGAGGCCAGGAGTTTGAGACCAGAATAAGCAAAAGTGAGACCCCCCCATCTCTACAAAAAAATGGAAAAATCTGCTGAGTGTGGTGGTGCACACCTGTACTCCCAGCTACTTGGGAGGCTGAGGCAAAACGATCGCTTGAGCCCAGGAGTTGGAGGTTGCAGTGAGCTAGGATGATACCACTGCACTGTAGCCCAGGCAACAGAGCAAGACCCTGTCTCAAAAAAAAAAAAAGAAAGAAAAAAGAAAAAGAAAAAGGAAAATAAAAGTTTTACATCGTACACTGGTAGCTGGGAGAATCCAACATTCTAAATGGCACCCATGTAAGCTTAGCCTAATTTGATTTTGTACTGTCTCTAGTTAAAAAAGCAACATAGAGCAGGCGTCCTCAAACTACGGCCCGCGGGCCACATGCTGCCCGCCAAGGACATTTATCTGCCCGCCAGGTGTTTTTGCCACCGCTGCCTGTCCTGCTTAGCAGCTGACTTGCCCCGGGCCCACAGTGCTCATGCGTGCAATGTGCACCGCACTCTCCAACGGCCTGAGGGACAGCCCCTTATTTAAAAAGTCTGAGGACCCCTGACATAGAGAATTAAATTAAATTCCCTTCCTACAAGCATCTGATGATGGTGTCTTTGACGGTTGTTGGGAACAGCTCTGACAAGCCAAAGGGGGAGAGCAAGTGACCACTGCAGTCGCAGCAAAGAGATGGACAAAACAGCTCCATCTGGGAATTTGTGACTTTAAAACTAAATGCTTGGAAACTGAGGTTTGGTTTTGTTTGGTTGGTGGGGAGGGAGGCATTACTTTTATCTTGTGGGGGTTAAAAAGACTCTGTCCACTCTCGAGTTGAATCAGCACGCGCTATAATAAAATGGTGCCTACAAGTTATAAATCTCTTTGGAACTCTGTGTACAAAGCATATTTTATGGCGGTGTGAGTCACACAGAACTCTCTATTTCAGTCACAATGGCTTTTGTTTCATATTAAAATAAAGTGGGTTGACGATCTGATTCTCATTCCGTGTAAAAAGTCAAACTAACATCGAGTCTAAAAACACGGGTCGACAAGAACTACCCAGAAACAAGGTGCTCGCAGGGACCAAGGACAACAGGGCACGGTCCTGCAAGGTCACGACATCAGTCTGAAAAATAGTGACCACAGGTCTCTGGCAACAAAATGTGGAAGTTTCCCACCCAGTGGGGTTTGGCAGAGGTTGGCCTTAGCACGGGGAGTGACAGAGACTGAGCTCTTTGGGCAGAGGGGAGTGGCAGGACTCCTTGGACGCTAACCAGGTGTCCCATCAAACTGGGCTCTCTGTACCTGGCCACCATTAGGGGCAAAGGTCACGATGGCGGCCCCACAGGACTGCACGTGAACACCCGCTGTACAGAATCAGGAAACGCTTTGCTAATGTGATCCTGGATATAGCAGACTGCTCATTAAAATAAGACTTGTCAGGGTAAAAAAAAAAAAAAAAATGGGAATGTGATTTGCCTGGAAACAAAGTTATTTACCACTTTGTTTGAAAAGGAGGGACAGAAGAAGAATGTGTGAACCTATTTCAGTCGTGCAGTTGGAATCCGGTTTCTCTGTTTAGATGTTCGTGTCACAGAATCAGCTCAAGGATTTCTCGAGAAAAATAAGACGCGGTTCCCATCAAACACCACCTTCCACCTGCCGGGCGGCGGGCTCCGGGCTGTCACCGGGGCACGGGCCAAATGCACGGGGAGGGGTTGGGGCTGCAGGCGCTGCTGAACTTTCTAGAAACAGAATTCACTAAGTGAGAAGCTGTTCGTGGAGAGTCAAGCTGAGATTTCACCGGGCGTCTCCGGAGGATTTAAAACTCAGTTAACGGACGAGAGGGAGATCGTTCCAGAATGTCCCTGTTAGAAAGCTGGACTCGGCATACGTTCCATCGGGCCCCACTGTATTCCACAGCCACCGAGCAAAGGAACAGGGGAACCTGCCACCGCCTGCAGCGTGTGTTTTATTTGCATGCGATCGCGATGTCCCCGCATCTGGTCCAAACCAAGGGCCGCCACGTGGGGACACGCTGCAGACCCGAGTGCGGTTGCTGGCGTCGTCCTAGCGGGCGGGCCACCCGAGTCTCCAACGCCAGTGCCCTTCCAGCCCCCGTACCGCTCATAGAGCACTCCTAGTGTCCCCAAAGCCATCGGCGCCCTGCACACTGTCACCGGAGAGGCAGTCATGGCGCCTGGGTGAGCCCTGAGCTTCCTTGCCTGGCGCTCTGTCCCCGGCTGGGAATCCCGTCCTCTGTGACCCGGTGGGTGTCAGGCCTCAGACCTCGCCGCCGGGGAGGAAAATGCCACCCACAGGTCACCTTCGAGGAAGAGACGGCTCCCGAGCAGCACGGGGCAGTGGGTTGGGGACAAGTCGGGGTCCCGTGCAGGAAAGGCTGGCAGGGGGACACACCCCAAGCTCGGGAGCCTGGGCGACAGAGTCTCCCAAGGGCCGGCGTGGACGGTGGCGCCGAGCTCCCCGGGCTGGGCCCTCCCCATCGAGATACCAGGGCAGTAACCCCGACCCTACGGGGTGCCGGGCTTCCCACTAATTAGCCTGTTTAATGCTCTGTGATTCCCAGATGACAGGCACCGTCGGATGAAGGCACAGAAGCGGCCACAAAGGGTGACTGTCATTTCTGTGTCTCGCACCCTGAACACACCTCCGTCCGATTCATCATCTGCTCGAGGCTCCGGGTGGCTGTGACAGATCTGGACGGGTGAGGTCTAGAACCCGGGACAGGCCCCACGGAAGCACAGGCTTTGCGACGGTGGGGAAACTGAGGCTGAGAGGAGGAAGGACTGGCAAAGTGGCTCCAGCCCAAACTGTTTAGAAGACGAAGCGATCGGCACGGGTCTGAGGACCGGGCGCAGGTGACCGGTGCCCTCAGGGAAGGCTCCGCTCCCCCAGGCGTGGGGCTCCCGCTGACTGCCAAGGCCGGCGACATCCAAAGACAGCCCCAGGGGGCCCTCCTATGCGTCCCCCAACCCCAAGTCACCTGCTGTCCTGGGAGACGGGGAAGGTGAGTCAGAGGCCAGGTGACCACGGTCCCATCCTTGGCCCCTTCTGGGAACTGAATGGAGCCAGGACGCCCTTTGGGCTTCTGGAAGCTCGAAAACCAAGAAGCCAGACAACGCCACACCCCACCCCTGTCCCCTCTGGCTGTCTCGCAGCTGGCCCCTCTGCACACGCAGTGCCAGGGGCCGGTTCTCCTTCTGCTCTACCCTCTTCACCCCCAACGTGGCCCCTTTGACATCAACTTGGGGACACCTGAGCCCTTGGCAAGGCATTACATGGGTGGCCCTTACAGAGGACTGACTTCGTGCCCAGTGGGGGGCCAAGCAAGGCTGTGAAACCAGAATACCTTACGTCCAATCTCCACATTGCCCTTTTCCTCCCTCCGTGACCTCAAAGGGGGTGATTTTACATCTGAACCTCAGTTTTCCCATCTGTACAACAGGGTCGAGAATACCTGCCTCGTAAGGTTTTCTACCCTGTGCGGATCCAGTGAGTCACACGTAAGTACTCAGAAGGCGGCCAAGGCTAGAACCATCGTCATCCTCCTCCTCACAGCAATGCTATATGGCGTGGACACAAACACCATCCCTGCTCAGCAGATGGGCACACCGGGGCGCTGGGTGCTTGGGGAATTTTCTCGATGATGGTATACCTAGTACATGGTCTACTCAAGCAGCCTAACTCCAGAGCCCGCCTGGTGGCAACTAAGCTCATGCAGGTCCCCCGGCTTCTGTTTGTTATCATTTAAGATGGCATCTAAATCTTACATTCATTCATGCAACCCTCCACGAGGGCAGAGCCATCCCCGGTTTCCCTCACTACAGTCTTTCGCACAGCCTAGCTGCTCACGGAGGGAATACATGAACACATTTCTCCTTCCACCCATCTAGGCAACATGCTGGGCAGGTAAAACTAAACATCTGTAAATCTGACAACGAGTTTGCATAGTCACCGGTAGAAAAACAGAATGCATCTCATCCTAAGCCTGCCCCAGACCTTTCTAGAATGGGCAACCTGCACCATCAAGCCCCGCTGGACGGCTCCCAGCCTCTCCTGCTTCCCTGCCCTGCCCTTATTTTTTACCTTGGGCCTGGGAAAAATCTGAACAGGCAAGCTTGCTAACTTCTCCCTCGAAAACAACTTTCCCCAGCTATTTGTCAACTTCTGTCATTCAAAGGGATACAACACAAATGTATATCTTTAATGAAATTCACAGTCAGGAAAAGTTGTCATCGTCTAGTTATATCTGTTATGACATACATTTCATTTTGTTCAATACATAACAGAGAAGCTATTTAATCAAACAGAAGATTCTTGCTAAAATGACAGTCCAAGCAATGTCCAAACAAGCGTTTATTATGCTATGCGAATCTGATCGGGATTGGATTGTTTTCAGGGGAATTTTTTTTTTTTTTTCCCCTTCCTTTTCCATTGAGAAAATAGCTCGGGGGGTGGGTGCAGAAACACCACGAGACAATGGACAGGGAGTCTGCCGCTGAGTCAGCGGGGAGTGTGGGGACGTGGGCCCCACCCTGAGCCTACTGGGAGAAAGTAAAAAGACACGCGGGCCCATGTGGCAGGTCCCAAAGGGCACTGCTAGGGCAAGGGGCCGTGTCTTCCCTTTCCTCGGCCCGTAATTCCACACCAGAGACAGGTACGCACTCAGACACAGAGACGACGCAAGGAATGATGACGTGTGTGCTTCTCGAGTGATGCTTATCCTTGGATGCATTTGTCTGTTTGTCTTCACAATTTAATGAACACTTAGCTTCAACGAGGAAACCCGTGTTATTGCAGAAGTCGGTGGTGGGTTGGAGAGCCAGCCCAAGGCCAAGAATACAAAAGGAAAGAAAAAAACCAAATGTCAAGGAGGTGACTGAGTACTTGGGCTCTGGACACCACAGATGGCACAAGTTTGATAAAAAAGGAAAATACATATACCAGTGACGTTAGAGGCTCATAACTCTCTTCCTTCTGCTCCATTCACTACACAGTACCTGGAACAAACAGGACATCACTAAAGAAATGTTGGGTGGGTGGGTGGGTGGATGGATGGGTGGGTGGGTGGGTGGATGGATGGGTGGGTGGATGGATGGGTGGGTGGGTGGATGGATGGATGGATGGATGGATGGATGGATGGATGGATGGATGGATGGGTAGGTGGATGGGTGGGTGGGTGGATGGATGGATGGATGGATGGGTAGGTAGATGGGTGGGTGGATGGATGGATGGATGGATGGATGGATGGATGGATGGATGGATGGATGGATGGATGGGTGGGTGGGTGGATGGGTGGGTGGATGGGTGGATGGATGGATGGATGGGTGGGTGGGTGGGTGGGTGGGTGGGTGGATGGATGGATGGATGGATGGATGGATGGACAGACGCACGGACGGATGGATGGACGGACGGTTACATGGGAGGGTGAGTGGGTGTATGGACAAATGGAACCCTCCCAGAAAGAAATGACTGATGAAAATTATTTTAATGCACTATCTCGAGAGACGGCAGCCCTTTATCACAGAGCTTCCTCCTCATTCTTGCTCAAGGTGGGCCCTGAGCCCTGTTATGGCAGCTCTTCTACCCATGGAAGACAATATCTTTATAAGACAGTTGGGGGTGGCCCGTGGCTATAAAACTTTCCTTCTCCTATGCTAGGTTAACTGGTAACCATGGCAACAGTGACAAAGCCTGCCAATTAGCCCAAAACTTTATATTATTACTATGCTAATGTTCTAAGTAAATGAAGGAAGGTGGAGACCAGTGATTCTCATACGGAACGATGTGTTCAAACAAAGACTGCTGGATCTCTCTTTCAGTTTCTGGTTCTGTAGGTCTGGGGCAAGGCCCAAGAATTTCCCATCTCTATCACGTTTCCAGGTGAGGCTCACACTGCCATATAGGAAGCACGCTAGGAGAACCACCGATCTCGAAAATCTCTAAGGCTCCTTGGACTCTACTATGTTACAAGTCTCTTCCCAGGCACCCAAAACTCTTCGGAGTTGAATAGAGTTTGAAAAGTAGACTCAACCCTATTTACAATGGGACACAGGATTGCTTAATTTAAGATCAAGATACCTGGTCACCCCAGCAATCCATATCAGGTGCAATTTTTAATCCACAGGGGAGCAAATTTTCTATATTCTCGGGTTCATTCATGGAGAGTTTTTTAAAAATATCTGTCAAAATATTTGAAAGAAATGAATTTCAAAAATCCAGTCACAATAACATAATACGAACGTGAACTCCAGAGTCTGTAAGGACTTGCCATGAAGCCATCTAAGCTATCGCGTGGCTTCCGACGGGATGGGCAAACGAGCCACCAAGTGCCTGTCTTACATATGCACGGCTGACATGACGGTGACAGGTTCCAACGTTTCTCTTCGGTGGCAACTGTCCCCTGCTCCAGAGTCCGGCCACCTTTAGAAGACTCTTGTCATGTTCTCAACATCCCACAGGGATCGCACCTGCTCCTCCACAGTTGTCACCTCCCTAATGTCACATCTTTCCAGTAGGGAAGAGTGAACAGCCCCTGCCTTACAATCACTCCTCTTACGTACGACAGTGTCAAAACCATTAGCCCTTCTCCCCCCACCCCTGCCAGGCTTCTCCTCTGTCTGTTAAAATAATTTCCATTCCTTTCATCTTTCTACAAAGATCCCCTTCGCCCTACCCTTTCGTCATTTACACTGATTCCGCCTTCAGGCTGTCCAAAAGCGCTACACCCTTTCCTTGTCCTCCCCTTGGGGTCCCCGACAAGTCACATTGGTCCTTAGTCTCTCGCCACACTCTCCTGAACACATTTTGGTGCGTAAGAGCAGCGCTGGCATGAGCATCCGTGCAAAAGGGGAGGAACCAGAGGATTCTGGAGATCTGGAAGGGGACAAGGAGCAGCACCGAGCTTGAGCAGGACGCAAAACCGTGTCCCCGGAACCGCTCTCCCGAATGAAGACTTGGTCCCAGGGATGTCTGAGGAGCACTTGCAACTCAGAGCAATGCCACCGCCGCTGGGTGTCGGCCTGTCAATGGCAACATCCAAATCAGAGAGGAAATGACACTGCATTCCAGGCAAGATGGCCCACATTTCGACCAACTAAGAAAATAACAATAAAAGTGCAAGGTTTATTCTGCGTGTGTCATCGGGATTATCATTACATCAAGTCCCATATATTGTGCCCAGCCAGAATAAATATTAACCCACTTTATAAATGACTGTATGCTGCATTTGTGGATACAGCTCCACCCAAACCCAAAACAACACTGTTTCCATAGTAACCAACAGATTTCAAAGAAGGAAAAAGGAGGGGAAGACTTCAGAACGGATAGCAATCAAATAAAATAGCCAGCACCAACAAAATATGTCAGCATTATTTAAAACACACAGTTAGGGGCCGTTCTATAATTTAATCTCTTTCCCAAGAAACCACCCCCTTTCCAAGTCACCTTCTTGTAAAGCCGGCCCCTCCTCAAAGAAACAATTGCAAAACTGTTTCCATTTTAATTGAGGAAAGAAGCAAATTTCTTGAGTCATTCCTGGGATGACTCAAGGGGAGGATGATGAAGAAAATAGCATCTAATAAGTGACTTAGCACACGCTGCAATTCAGATTAATTACCCATTGGTAATTATAAAATTTTAACTGGGCTTTGATTATCGCATTCGAATATCTACTCTCTGGCTGAATGTAATGAGAGGGGGGAAAAAGAAGCAAAAAAAAGCCAAAATTGAAAGCCAGAGAGGTAACAACCATAAAAGCTGCAGACCAGAATTAACTGAAAGCCAGATTTTTTCACTGGAACTTTCTCAAATAGCAGTTCCCCCAAGTGGATTTTGCACAGGCATGAGATGTACTAGTTTATCCGCATCCCTGCACGTTCTGTGATCTTCTGTCTGCTGATGAAACCACAGCAACACCTACGGGCAGCGTCCCGAGTGTGGGGCAGAACTGGCCCCACGTGGGGTGACCTGCCAACTCTGCAAACTCACAGCCCTTGGGATCTCTCTCCCTCTCCTCCTATTTCCCACTGCCTCCTGATTTCAGAATATTATAGATTAATAACAATAAAATATTCATAAGATGTGAAAAAGGCTATTTTAAGTCTCCAGCTCCTAATATCCTTCAGAAAGATGCTCTAAAGTAATTTATAGTGATTTGCTCTCTCCTATAGCCTACCTGTGTGACCGTGGGTAAGTTACTGAACATCTCTTTAACCTTTCTGAGCCTCAGTTTCCTCATCTGTAAAGCAGGAATAATAAAAGCACCTGCCTTATGGAGTTGTTACAAAGATACACTGAGTTGGCACATACAAAGAGCTTAGCAGAATACCTAATAGGCAGGAAAGAGAATGATATTACTATTATTGTTATTATTTATAAGTAATTCTTGTTTCTTGATGATTATAGTCAAACCCTGATGGGTTTTCTTAGACAGCAACTCTAAATATTGCAGAGAGACAAACTGCTGAGCAAATTATCTCAAGAAGTGCAACTGCTCGGCCTATCATCTGGTCTTGAATAGCATAAGCTCCTGAGACAGACAGAACTTGGATTCAAAGGTACTCACAGCCACGTGACCCTTAAACCTCAGTTTCCTACCTCTACAATGGGCTAGTAGAGTGACTGCCTCAAGAACCGTGGAAGGTTCAAGTGGTAGAATTCCATAGAACGTTTCATGAAGAATCTGTTATATTCAAACATTAAGTATATGTCGGCTATTAGTATCATAGTTCTATTTCTTTGCTCGGACAAAACACTGAATCGATAACTATTTATTGAATGCGTCTGCGAGCCAGGGGACGTGTGGTTAAAAAACTGACATGGTCTGTGCTCTTCCGAAGTTTGCAGCCCCAAAGGGGAACGCTTATGTGGAATAAACCCAAACATATGTAATTACAAACCTTAATAAGTATTCTGAAGGAAAAGAACAGGGAGACGTGACTGAGGTTTACCAATACTATGTCAGATTTTTAAGATTTTTCTCTTGTGCTCAACATAACATAAAAATGTTATGTCCCACCAATAATCATCCAGACCAGAATATGGACATTCTGCGTATACATCTTCTAGACTTTTCCCGAGAGGACTCAAAACAACTGCAGGGCCTCACTTTGGGGCAAAACTACTTGCAATGGTCCATTCTTTTCGACCCAGATGGGAAGTAGGCTGAGTTTATGTTTCCAGCAGACAAACAAGTTGAAATACTCAAGTGACAGAAAAAAAGGGGAAAAGTCAAAATGAGACAGTCCACTCCCAAAGCCTCACCTTCGAGGCCCCAACACGTTTTGGTTGCTCTGCTACCTTATGAGTTATCGATATGGTAGGAATTTTAAGAGCATAACATACAGATGTAGCTCTACACCAAGTTGCCAGGTGAACAAAATGAAAAAAAAAAAAACACACATTCTGGTGGCTCAAAGTGGTTCCATCTCACTAGCCCAAGAAAGACACCACAGCCTAACACAGGTGACTCCCAAGTTTAAAGATTTATAAGAGTTCGTCGTACAACCCTATCCAGAGAGTTTTCCTTTGCTTCTCCTTCCTTCAGTTTGCCTAATAATGGTAGAAGATGCACAAATGTAATTACATTTACATTTTATTATGAAGTCAGTGAGTCACTAAGAGTACATGCTAGAAGGTACGTTTTATTGTTTTTCATTATGTAGTGAGTGCTTCGTTGCCTGTAGGGTCATATTTTTGCCGGGGGAGGAGGTATAAGTATGGAATCCTTATTTTGCAAAAGACAATACTTTTCGTCGGGGGTTTTGTTTTTATCACCACAAGATCACTTCTCACCCTGGATTATCTGAATGCCTTCATTTAAGTGCGGGACATTATTTTTGATAGGGAACAAACATTTGGACTTTAGAGATAGAAGAGACAGAACTGTTCACACCCAATATGCGCTCAGGACAAACCCTATGAAAGTGACTGACCAAGAAAAGAAAGAAAGAAAAAGAAAAATCATGTTGGTCCAAGAGGATTCAGTAGAAGTTTGAAAAGTATGTGAAAATCAAATGCTTTCTCCCCCTTTTTTTCCCCTCCCTACACCTCATTTTAAATTTCATTCTTCGAGTAACATTTTGAGTGTTGGTTCTACTTGTTATTTCAATCCAGTGAAGGAAAAGATGCCAAAACTGCACGGAAGACACCTTCCTGGGCTACTCAGCATTTGCGACTTGAAACCAGCCCAGAATCCCAGCAGGAAGCTCAAGTTCCAAGGACAAATAAGAAGGGCACGCAGGTTCACGGTTTTGCTCAAAATGAGGTATTTTGTTAATTTCAATCATTTTAGTCCATACCATAAATGTCAGAAAAAAATGTGTAGCTGGAAACTCTAACTGTCCCCCACCCCACAGTGAGAAGACAGAAGCAAAGACCAGCATGCACAGCCCCACTGGCTCCAAGTCCCCGGGCCACTGTCAGCTCCAGGGAAGCTGCCACATGCAGGCATGGCCCCTTTTTCAGTCCTCAGGATCACATAAGAAGAGGGATTTTTTAGAAATTTAATTTTTCAGATGGGGAAACCAAGGCTCGGTGTGGCAACGTAACTTATGAAAGGGTCAGACAGCTAATAAATAATCTAGTCAAGATTTGAACCCAGAGCCTGGCACAAGAGACTACACTCCCAGTCAGCATCCTCACTTAGACAAATGTGGGTCTCCATGGTAGGTACCAGAATAACTTCACATGCGTAGCTCATTTAATCTCACAAGAGCTTTCTGGGGTATGTACTATTATTATATGACAGAGGAAGAGGAAAAAGAAATACAACCAAGGTGAAGTAACTTACCCAGGGACACACAGCTAGGAAGTGGCGGAATTGGGACTTGAAGCGAGACTCTGAACTGTGGTCTTCAAACACTCCACTACCATGCTTCCATGTACCCCCTCCAAACGTACTTCACCTTTGGGGCCAGTGGATAGGATAGAATTAAAAAAAAAAAAAAAGAAGAAACTAAGAGGGAGAAACAAGAATTTCCTACTTGAGATCTTATCCAGAAGTGACTCTGCAAGTACCGTCAAAATATTGTCCCAACGTTGGGTAGAACCTTCTCGAAAGTAACAAGAGTTGCATTGGAATGCCACCCATAACCCGAGGACCCTGTTCTGCAACGAAATGGCAGCCGTAGATGCAACTGATGTATAACTGCCCACCCCCTCCCCACCCACCATCAAATGAAAAGAACAAAGGAAACCAAACGAGTTGTCCAATGGAAGGAAAACAGTTAACCAAATTATAGTTTAAACCAGTCCTCCTCAACTAGGGAGTGAGAGGTGGGGTTGGCAGTAGGCAATGCTCGGTGAGGCAGGAAGGGCATCAGGAATGCTAAATACCCTGCAAGATACGGCACACATAAAAAGAATTGTTATGTCTCAAATAGTGGCATGGATAAAAAGCACAGTCAATTAGCAAGCTTCTAAACACGGAGGAAATATCAACTCAAAGACCATGAACAGGCTCTAACACTGAGTAGGCACCTAACACATCCATACAATGACTGGAAGATCTATTACACAGTTAATAAAAGATAATATGGCAACATGAAAATAGTTATGCTAGGAAAAGAAAGAGGGATGCAAAGTTATAAGCACAAGATAATTGCAACTATATATTTATTTACGTTCTGCATTCAGAAAAAGACTGGAAGGAAATAAACCAAAATGTTCACTTTGATTGTTTTCACGACAACAAGAGAATTTGTGGTTTTTCCCTCTAGTGCTTAAGTATGCTATCATTTACCACGAAACAGTAAAACACTTAAATCATATTTAATTGGCCAAAAGAGACCTAGAATAGAAGCATACTGGAGTACAACCTACTCCTGAATAAATATGATCAAGAGAAGATAGCAAAAAGGTTCCTGCAGAAAGGCAAGTTATGACTGGCACGTGGGTCATTTCTAGACAGGTTTCTGAGCCTGTCCTCCAAATCCCAAGCGCCCCAAACTAAATTCAACAGTTGACACTCCCTGCCCATAGAAGCATTCCTGATCAAGTTTCCCATCCCTGTTAAATAACCACAATGCCATCCCTCCGTGTCAGGCACGTTCAAGTGTGAAGTCGCAATTTTCTTTTATCTATGGCATGGCGCCCACCTGCAGGCAGCCTCCCTTTCCAGCCTTCTCTACCATTCCTACCCCACCTGACCTCCCCACTTCCGTCCCAGCATCACTGGCCTCAACCAAGACCTTCCCTTGCTCCAGTGCGCCTTCTCAGTGCCTTCCTGCAGTTTCCTAGCACATGCAAAACACACCCAGCACTTTCATTAAGTGGCCTGAGATGACCAAACCTATTCAAATGCTCTATGGAAATAGCAGCTATGATTTTTTTTTTTTTAAAAAAAGGTAATGATTAGCATAGAAACTAAGTTTGGTCTCAAACATTTCTACCCAAATATACTTTAATGGCAATGGGTGGAGGGTGGGGGGTGTTAAATGTCAATTTAGGAGGAAGGAAGGGTCTGGAAGCACAAATCAAAGGGGACCTAAGTAAGTAGGAAGTGTCACTGTAAACATTCAAAGTCTTGCATGTTATATGCCAGCCTAAAGTTGGCCGTTTAAAATGTAAAAACAATATATTTTCCTACCAAAATCTTCAAGGAAAAATGATCCCTCTTCATGGAGATACACCAGAGTTGATTATTCTATGATCCGCGGAGACCCTGACTACGCCAATAAAGTGCTAATGGTGTGCACACTGCAGTTTGAGATGCATGGGTCTATGTGACAAAACAGAGCACAACTTTAGAAAACAAAACAAAAAAAAAAAAAACAGATTATCTGACAGCATTCTATTATCAAACATCACTGCTGTGTTAACGGACTCTTCAACTAGATACGTCCGGAAGACGTACGTACCATGGAAATGACTGGAAGTGGTTTTCTCACAATCAGATTATAATCCACGAGGGGATATTTATTGCTATGTTGCATCTATCATAGACAAAAGGAATTAATTGAGAAAGTATTCTGTCTCGTGTTCTCTTTTTATAAAAAAAAAAAAAAATCAGTCAAGTGTTTTTTTTTCATTTTGAGCAATCTTTGAACTCCTTCTTAAGGCAAACAATTCTTGAAGTTTCCTGATTTTAGAAACATGGAACCGATATGTTCCAAGCAGTGCTGCCCAACAGAGACATAAGGTGAGCCACATACGTGATTTTAAATTCTCCAGTAGCCACTTTAAGACAGAAAGAAATAGACAAAATCAATTTTAGTGATATTTTCATTTGACCCAATATATCCAAAATCTTATCACTGCAACAAGTAATCGAGGCCTTTTGAAACCCACCGTGTGTTTTACACCTAGCCCCTCTCAGTTTGGACTAGCCATAGCCACACTTCGTGTGCCTACCGGTCACAGCCAGCCAGCGCTCGGTATGAGAAAGTACAATTCTAGGGATCACGGTGCCATGTCCTATAGATAAGAAATTTCCTAAAGAAACTCTTATCTGACTCTAATTTAGGAGACTATCGGTATTGTTGGGGTTGGCTGTATTTGCTTCTACATGTGAGGTCTTTACCAGATCTAGATGGGAGTTCTAAGGAATTCCTATATAAGGTACATGGCTTTCCCCTCCAAAACTATAATTACCTTCTTAAACTCTGGACAAAACTGGCACTCATTAAACCAAGTTGTTTATGTGTTTGTTCTTAAATTAAGGCTCCTGCCCTTTGTTCTTATTTGCAGTTTAATAATAAGTGATTATTGGGTCTGTGACAGTCCCCAGAAAGCCTAAGCTTTAAGAATCTGTTTGATTGAGAAATTACTCTGTCTGAAGGAGATGTATGGACACTTAACCTCATTTTCCCCTCTTGGTCTTGGTAAGAGACACCCATGGTTTACAAAGACAAAAAGAGACTGAAGGTGAGGGCCTCGGTGGTTCACCACCACCCATCTTCCTGCAACCATTGGCGCACTGTGACGGTCCAACACAGCGACCCCCAGAGGACCCAAATGAAACAGCACAAGGTGCCGCACGCCTCCCAACCACCTAGTAAGTATAAAAGAGTTCAAGGGTTGAAAGTGTCCCAGTATAGGTGGTAGATCCTCAAATTCTGAACACTGAAATCCCTTCCCATCTCCATAGATTTCCTTCATTTCCAAGCAGAGCCCTACTGAGCCCCAGAAACTGTACGACTCTCGTAATCAAATGCAACTGAAGCATCATAAAATGAAAAGTCTGGGAAGTATGTGTAGGCTGCCATGACTTGGCTCGTGATTCTCATTTCCTTAATAAAATACATTTAAAAATAGCTCTGCATCCGTATATTTATAGGATAAAAATAAAAATATAGCATTTTGATTTAGATAATGACATAGGCTAACTTCAACAAAAGCAACGCTGAACTGTACAAAACCATACAACATAAACTTAAGAAAACATCTCTAGCCCTCTAAATACTATTTCTCTTGTGATGTTTTAGCCTTGCATTCATCACGCTGGACTCAATATTAGCGCTACACCAAACCAATGTAACCATGCCACCTACAAAATAGACACAAGAAACGCACAGGACCGGAATCCCATCAGATCATTCGACTGACACCGGAAAAGTATATTACAAGGTGATTTCTAGTATTGAGGATCTGTATTCACACATAACGCACCAACTGAAATACATCTTCAGAATGAAATTTCCTAAAATGATTAAAGTAAAATGTGAAACCTCACAGTTTATACAAGACAGGAAACATTTGGCTGCAAATGGTTTTATAATTTTGCTAATTAAAAATTATCCCATTTTCGCTTTGGATTCATCATGTAACGAAAACAGGAATAACCTTACCATGCCAGAAACACAAGCAAATGGTTAAAGTTCTAGTCTCAAAAAAAAATCTTTAAAAGTTGGCAAAACATTTCATTAGGCTACAAATCAAAACCCGTCTGTCCCTGACATCTCTTTAATGTCTTCCAGATTCCGCATCAACATTTTTAATCACTCACTGAATCACTCAAAAAATTAAAACATGTTAAAATACTACCCATCTTGGACCTCTAGAAAAGTCCCCTGAAATAATATAACCTTCAGGCCCCTACACGAGCAATGGATTCATAATACCACCATCTGATTTATGGAAAGCATTTATTATATTTCACAATGAGAAAAAAAAAAAAACATTCCCAGCATCACTGCCTTATCAATAAATCTGCTACACGCGATGAATATAAATAAATACTAAAAAGGGGCCACTGTGAACTCTCTCTCTTGCGAAGTTTGCCAAGTGGAAATGGGTACAACCACGATTAAAAATAAAAAAAATAAAAATCACTTTCAGGCTTCCAAGGTGTTACCAACAAAATATGCTTGAAGAGAGAAGAATGCGAGTGGCAAGGAGGTTGACTGGTGCGCAAGTATTTCCCTGCAAAGCTAATGAAGGCAATGTTTACGGCGCGCACTTATTTATTTACACCTCCCTTCCCTGAGCCCCCCATTCGCCATGGAAGTCAGCATGCATTAATGGCACCGAAAACCGGAGAACCTTCCAACTGCAAGTTACAGTAGTGGCTGTGTCAGTGGAAACAATGAATCACAGACATTCAACCTGGGATGAGCTGTGGCAGCACCTTACACGTGTCACCAATGTGTCGTGTGACATGGCTGTTGCCATGGTGAGGCTCCATGTTCGGCAAATGTGTTAAGTCTCAAAGAAGGCACCCAGCCATCCTTCAAGATACTCATGCCCAGTAACATCGTGACTGGGAATCTTGTTGGAAGGAGGGAGGGAGGAGAGTCACTCGGGGAAAACTCAAAGAAGATGAAGTACACCATCCTCAATGTGTGTGTGTGCGCGCGTGCGCCCAGCACACTGAGAATAAAAAATATCTTTAAAAACAATTAGTTTGAACTATTCCAGATGAATAAAAGTAGACTAGCCCAAAAGGGGGCGGGGGGCAATTTTTATGTCACTCGTACAATGTATGTGCATTAGAACAAAGGATAAAAGCAAAAGAGAGACCACAAACCACACAAGCTCTTGGGCAGAACAGAAAAATTATGTGGATCCAGGATATACGGACAAATGATCCTGGTTATAGTTACCAAAAAAAAAAAAAATCCTCCTCTTGAGCTTTTCTGACCAGAGTCTTCAACTTTGCCCTAGCACTGCTTTCGTCATCTGAAAATAGCAATAAAAATAGTAACAGGCTCACAATCCTGGAGATTAAATGATCTACTGCACCCCGAGCAGTGAGCAGAGGAGCTGACACCCATAGGCTGTACTGCAGGTGCTAGAGCCACAGCTATTAATGCTACCACTGTCACTTCTATACAGTTACCTGGCCTGAAACAAAAAAGAGGCCTAATTCTAGCTCGACTTTCAAGGGAAGAGTTCTGATTCTTTACACGCCAGCTTCCCAGACTTGGAATTTTAGGAAGTGGGTTAAGAACAGTCAAAATGCTCACTTCCAAATGATAGCAATAGTTTTGTCAGAAAGAGGTACCTTTCAGAGAATTATATATAAATGTGGGCGTACACACACACAAAAGACGCCTCTATGGTATTAGTTGATGGTCACAGGACACTCAAAACCAAAGCAAAACAGGGACAGCTGAAGGAGCAAGGCATTTTTCTTGAGCCTGGAGAAGGTTCCAGAAAGACCTGCTAACTGCCCTCAAATCCTTCATAGGTTGTCATATAGAAAGAGATGGGTTCTATAGAATCCCAAGGTACTAAGCCTAATTATTAAGTGAGAAGCCCCTGGGTGGTGCATTGGAGTCACAGGTAAGAAAGAATTTCGTAGCCCCAACTGTTGGCCAAATCCCTGATGGGCTTCCTCAAGGCAAAAGTTTGCCAGCCTCAGAGTTATTCAAATACAGTCCGGACGTCCACGTAGCAGCAATTCAATCTCAAAGATCAAGGCACGAGATACAAGGGGTGGGGTAAGCACTATGTTCACTCTTCCCTCCAACACAGAATGTCCAGGCATCTCTGAATGTGTATGATGGATGTCAGAACGGTACATAGATACACACGCACATATACATACAATTCACATGCTCCACACTCCAGATACAGAACTGCAAATTCATTGCAATGATCACAAACCGAGTATCTTGTTCAAGGCAAGCTTAAGGGCCAATAACCAGCTATTATTTACTGAAAATTTACTATGTGCCAACTCTTTTCTAATGCTTTATGTGTATTAACTCATTTGAAGCCCATACTCACCTATGAGGTAGGTGGTATGAGTATTTTTACAGTTTAAAGACGAAAAAACTTAGGCACGGAGAGATGGGGCTTACCCCATTATATTGTTAGTAAGTGGCGGGACCAGGATTCAAACCCAAATTGTCTGGTCAACATCCTGTGTTCTTAATCAGCACACTTAGTTGTTGATCAAAAGGCACTAAGTCTTAGCCTTGGATCCTGGAATACATTTATTTTCCATTTAACAAAAACATATAGACAATCTGCAAAACTTCCAACATAATTCTGCCTTTTTCATAGCCTCTCTCCCACTTCCTTTTTTATTATAAGGGACATTTAAAGGAAAACATGGCATTTGCATCTTAGGGGTTCATCTTTTCTGGATGTCTACTCTTCAGGTGAAAAAGCAATACTTTGGTTCATGAAACCTGGCTTGCTGAGGAGCAGAACCTCTTTCTTTTTCACGTCCAAGCCAGTTTTATCACAATATTTGATAAAGAACTATGCCTCTAGATTACTCTTCGTATCATTCTCGAAAAACATGCTTTTCGCTTCCCTTTCTTGCTCAGGTTTCCACCATCCTGCACTAAAAGGATACGCTGAGATGTGTGTCCACATACCTTCTCCCTCACCTCTGTTTTCTCCCTGAACACAATGCTGTTTTCTATCCTGGCCTTCATTCTACCGAAATGCCCACGCCACAAACTCACTCTTCCCCATGTTTTTCCCTCCCTGCCTCAATTCCTCCACCTGTTTACAACATAAAAATTTAGAATCTCAGCAAAGAGGGGAAGGAGAACACCAGCTGAAGCATCCTCTCTCCAGAGAGCTCACACGCACTTCTGATCATTCTTGTCCTACAGAAATTTCTTTAGACAAAAATCAACGGACACACATAGACAGGCACGTTCCCTGGTCTCTACTCTCACCTCGTGATAAATTAAGGGACATTTAGAAGAAAATTTCCTACCTCTAATCATTCAATACCAACTGTAAGAGTTTTGCTGAGCCCAAGTACTACTTATACAATTATTCTTATATATATTTTTTTAAACTTCTCAAATTTTTATTAATGTCGCACTTAAGCAATTATGATCTGAGAAACCAGACTTCCATGTGCTAATTCTATTTCTGCTACATATTTAATATATATCATCTATATTAAAAATAATACGCAACTCTTAAATTTTAAAAAATGCTCGTGTCCTATCTCCTAGAAAATTCATGTGAAATTCCACTGGCCAGATATACAAGACATTTTAGAACACACTGGTTCTGAAGAAAATATAAACCTGTCATTTTTCAAAGTCTGCTTTTCCTCTATGACTTATTTTCCCTTTCGCTTCATTTTCCACCCCAAGCCTAACTTTGACTTCTAGTTACATATTTAATATTTCTCTCGTATAAAATAAAGGAAGTGGGGGGAGGGGAACGCTCTCTAAATTTCACTTTAAATCAAGAAATAATTACACAGAGCGGTTTATCTCCAGATGAGCATGAAACAAAAGCTGATGACATTATTATTCCAGCAGAATCCAAAGAGCAAGTGGTCGAGCTGAACCACTAGAGAGCTGGAACAAAAAGCGAATCCCTGCCACCGCTTCAGAATCTTCTAGACTGGGGGCTTGGCAAACTACAGGCCCGTGGGCCAAATCCAACTTTGCCACCAGTGAGCTAAGAATAGTTTTTACTCTTAAAGGGGTTGGGGAAAAATGAGAATACTGCTACTTAGTGAGATGTGAAAATTACATAAAATTCGAATTCCAGTGTCTGTGAATAAATTTCACTGGAACACAGTCATGCCCATTCCTCCACCGAAGGCTGCTTTGTCCCTAACAGCATAGGTGATGGAGGTTAATAGTTTTAACAGACCACGTGGCTCCCTACGCCTACAATATTTACTATCTGGCTCTTTACAGAAAAGGTTTGCTGATCCCTGATACAGACAGAGAAGTTAGAATAACTTCCCATCATCACAGGCAGACACAAACTTTGGTTTTCTTAATTACAGAAGTTTTGCAAAAAACACAGCAGTAGAAAAAAACAGAGCATCAGAAACCTACCTCCACGGACCCAGCGCCAGGACCAAGATAAAAAAGCTCATGTTTTGTAACTGGGGCACAGGCTAGAAGCTCAGACACCCACCGATGGGTACCACTCAGGCCTCATTTTCTGCCAGCCCGGGGTTTTGGTTCCCCTAATTTTTTCATGCAATTCTGCAGACTATTAACCATCCTAAGAGGAAACCATCCTGATACCTCTTTAAAGCTGCAACATTATTAACAATTAAAAAGCTGCCACCACACATGCACAATAACTTTCTTATATTTTAATATGCATATCCATAGTCTGATTATAACAGCGTGGGGAGATTGACAGGAAATGACTGAGAGTAATGGCTCCGAAAGAGATAGTACATTGATCAGTAAATAATACACGTTTCTTGAAACTGTCTAACTGCATATTTACACTTGTCAAGTCTCATACGCTTTGATGACAGAATTCTTTTTCAAACATCTAGGTAAAAACTCTAATACTGATTTTTTAAAACGTTTTTAAAAATCACAAAAGGAACATTTCTAAGATATATATGGTTTAAATTTTATTCACCAAATAGTGCCACCTGGAGCATTCGTAGCTAACATTTCAATACCTCTCCTGGTTATATCAGGGTATTTTGTAAATGTCCCAAAAAAATGTTAAAATGCAGTTGCAAACAGCATATACCTAGTGCTCGCAAGGTACCAAACACTGTATTAAGAACTTTTCCCAGCCAATGAGGGGGATGCTATCTATCATTGCTTGCGTTTAACAGATAAGGAAAATTGAGGCTCCAAAGTAGGTGTGAGTTGGCCAGGGTTGGTTACACTATCAGTGAGACTCGGGGCTGAGACCTGAACTTGGTCTCTAACTCAGAGACCAAGCTCTCCTTAACCAGCCTTTGGGCCTGTGTCCGGGTGTGGCCCCGACTGTCCTGAACACACGTCCCAGGCAATCCTGGGATGGCATGTTGAAAAACACAGCCCCAAGGACTTACAGGTAAAGAAGAAAATCTGATGGGCCTTGGGTTCAGGTCTCCCCTGTCCCCCTCCAAACACTGCCCACAGGAGGACTGGAGGGAAAGAATCTCTAACACAGGTATCAGAGCCCGTGGTCTGTCACATATACTCGATTAGGGCAGCTGCCATCATTTTACAGACCCGTCAGGGAGTGGGCTTGCATGTCAGGTTCAAGCCTGTATCTGTATTCTCCAGAAAATCACTTTAACCCTTGGCTGATTAGGTTAGCATCTCCTTGCCCTAAGACTCCCCATCCATTAAACTGCACCTGCACCTGAGAACCAGCCAGGCTGGGGTAGAAAATAGGGGTGCAGAGGCCTGGTTCTACCCTGTGATTGGTTTACTAACCACTAGACCAGAGAGTGAGCTAGATAAGACCCCCATCCCCCTATACCCCCAGCTTTTTTTTTTTTTTTACAATAAAAGCAGTCAAAATAGTAAAAAGTAGACGAGACAGTATAACAAACCCCTTTATGCCTACCACCCTCGATAATCTAGAATTATCAAGATTCTGTCCCCATTTTATTTTTTTCTTTTCTGAAGCTTTGTAAAGGCAATCACAAATGAGGGGTCATCTCACCCTTACAGAATTCAATGTGCAGCTTTTAAAAACAAGGAGAAGCAAGTTCCCTTGATAATAACTGAATGTATTAATACACGTTATATTAAAAAGAAAAGTTACCCAGAGCCTCTCGTGGCCTGAAAGTCCATCCTGGAAGGGCATAAATCCCTGCAGTCCATAGACAAGGGGCGTTAAAGGACCTGACTAAGTGCCAGGGCGTGACCTTCCCACTGCCTCGCTGTCACTCTGGCCACGGATGCCCAGCAGTTAAGGTTTTCCACTCCTGCACACACTGGCGTGGGCAGCTAGTCTGCTGTTCCCATGCAGCTCTGCTCCCCAGGTGCAGGAAGAAAACTCTCTGTGCCAAGATTAGGGACTCTGTGAGCTAATTAGGGACTCTGGGAGCACCCTCACTTTAGAGGAACCCCGAAGGAAAGATGCAGTGCTAAGCCCAGCGCCCTAATGCTGCGAGATTTCTAGACTGAGGACAAGGCCAGGAGGTGAGGAATCTCTTGGAAAAAAATGTTTGGAAGAAGCCATTTCCCTTTTGTATCGCTGGCCCCATGAAAATCCTGCCTCCAGATGAAGCTGCAGTTTTAAGTGAGTTAGAGCCCATTTCTTTCATAAAGACAAGTAGAAACTACAAAATCTTCTCTGCCTGAATCAAATAAAAGGAACTTGAGTAACCGTAGAACCTGTCCAGGGATGAGGAGGTAGCCTGTCCTGGTGGTTAAGACAAAGGCTTTGAAATTGGCCAAAATAGGGGTAACACCTGCTTCTCTCTCTTATTTTTTCCCTCCCCATCCCTAACTAGTTCTAACTCTTGCCACAGGATCCTGAGCAGCGGACTTGCACACCCTGAGCTTCTGTCTTCTCAATGACAAAACCGGAATAGTACCATCCAGAACAGAAAGATGCTGTTAACGATTAAACTAGATGACCAATGTGGAGACTTAAACCAGGGCAGGAAAAATAAGTGTCTCATGAATAGCTCCCGTGATGACAGGCTGCAAACATTACTAAAAATCTCATAGAACACAGGAAGGATAAAAAGACCTCCTCTTTTTATCTAGAGAACTTCCCAGTTCTCTAGAACTGTAAGAAATAAATTTATTTTCTTTATTTTTATTTATTTATTTATTTTAAAGTACATTAACTCGATGACAGTTTATACGTGCCAATTGCTCATTTTTCGTTAAGAAGCAATTAGAGTGATGGCGATTCTCAACAGGCAGCTCAGCAACCTACATATAGACTGAATGGAAATTTCCTTCTCTGAATTCTCTGTGCATTACTTGAGCCGAGTTAACAGAAAACAGAGTATGTTCAAAAACAACATGCAATGGAGTTGAAGTTCCCGGAATTTTATATCACGGAAGATGCCACTGAAATGTAACAGCCGAAACAGCAAGCTCCCCTGGTACAGCTTGCTCCGGTGTATTGATACAGACCAAGATTAATACGCAAAAGGAAATTGCAAGAAACCTGCCCCGCATCAGCGACAGCCTGGCACGTGTGTGCGGCTCCTTCTGAGAAGACTTCGCTGGGAGAGTGAAAGTCTGGGTTTGGTTCTCACATCACCACTTCCTTGCCGTGTTAGAGCCGCAGCTGATGCGTAGGTAAAAAGAAAGCAAGAGCGAGGGCAGTTTCTTTCGTGTCTTTTCCAAAGTTGCAAAAATTGGAAAAAAGAAAAAAAAAAAAAACCACTATAAAACGATAATGCTTCACATACATAATACCAAAAACCAGTGGCAGGGTGGAAAACAAACTTGCCTAACAAATCAAACAAAGATGGCACATACAGGTTGTCAAAATCTGGTCACTACACAACGTGATCACTTCCAGGATTCTACATGGGTAGCATTTAATGTAACAGACATGGACTGTTTTACCACCGGGGTGGATATATTGGGTACACAAAGACAAACTACACAAAGATTGCTCAAAAGCCACTGGCCTCATATATTTGGTTGGCCGTACTCTCACAAACAGTGAAATCTGTAAGTTTGTCCACAAGAATTCAGGTGGAACAATTCTGAGGCTATATCTATACTCAATAGAAGAAGAAGAAGAAGAAAAAAATGTGATCGATTAATAATGTCTGCCAAGGGCACAGGAACAGGCAGGGAAAAAGAAAACCATAAAATCAAAAGTGTGTCAAGAATGTTTGCCGCTCTTGATTTAGGCAAAGGGTTGGACGCTTTGGGTTAGGTGTCGTGTGTGAACAAAAGCCTGCCCAATACATTAAAAGTTTACAGTGAATTTGTATGTCCAGAAAAATGTGAGTATAATCCCATAAGGGGCTTAGAGAGGAATGGAAAATATCTGCAATATAAATGCAGATTACCTTTATTACAAAGTTGGATCATATTCGCATTCCTAGACTAATTTCCTATATCATAAAACCTATATTCAATTTTATAAATAGCATACACGAAGAATCATAAATTCAGTTAATGCAGAACTTTAACAGATTTTTTTTTTTAATAAAAGTGAGAAAAGGCTGTTTTAGAGCAAATATCCGAAAGGACCAAAAGAGTTCTTTCTTTGAAGATATGTTTTTCCCTCTGACTCTACCTCCTTAGGGACATAACTAGAGAAGAAATAAATTTCACAGCTAATGTATATGAAGTAACATGTTTAACATTATCCAATGAATTTATGTCTACCTACACCATATAAATTTATCTCACATAAACTGTCACCTCCAACAGAATTCATTAAAACAATGTTATAGCTTCCGAATTAAATGCAATCTTCTAATGGGAATTTAATCTTACAATAGTAGTTGGTGGATTTTCTTCTTTAATTGGCAAATGGAATAATTCATTAGTTTGTCTTACAGTTCTGTCTGAAGAATTTAAAAGTAAATTTGACTAGGGATGGGCTGGCCACTGCTGCAGGGTGCTGGAAAGTAGGGGTGGGGGGGTTGGTTGGCGGAGGTTCCTTCATCATCTTCAGAACTCCTCTTGCTGCTCATGGGCAGGAAAGGACGGACACCCTCTCCCACCACCCAGAATGACTGCATTACTAACATATTCCATTACTTCCATGCAAATGTCATCTTAATTTCTGATCTTCACCCAGCCAGACAATGGTTTCCACCCTGGCCCCTAGCCAATTAGCTATGTGGAAAACATTCGGCCAATTACGTTACTTGCATGAGGTTAGGAACTGGAGAGAAAGGCAAAATAAACACCTCGAAAATGCTTCAGAGACAAAATGCAAGTTGACACTGTCTTCGCAGGCCGGGGCCCGGGTCATACAATCTGATAGGCGGCTGCCAGCACTCATAACTGCTTATTAAATCTAGCCTCTCTTTATGGTGCGAGTGAAGATCTGTATTTTTGCCAATATTAGGTTCATTGTGTTATGAAAGAGACCAAAATACTTAACATCATTCGCTCCGGCTTATAAAGCACATTATGTAGTTTATTAAATTGTTAAAATTACTTTTCAAAGTCAAAATTTCAGGGACTGGAAGTTGAAGCACAACAAAGTGGCTTGGCCCACTGACAGGCTGCCCAGAAGGCCACATCTTTCCCGTCCCCAAAATTCCCGCCAGCTGCACCCAGCTTCTCCCCAGAAGCTGCACTAACCACCGCCCACCCCAAAACCAGTGACAAAAAAATAATCTACACTCTTGTGTTGTATTTTAAAAAAGCAAGGACCTCTCAGCCCAAAAGGAGCCCCTTGATAAGTCTTAAGTGAGAAGGATCTATTTTCCCATATTTTTATCTCTTCCTAGTAAGTCAAAAGCTAGGAATTTGACTGTGAGAGAGATGGAAAGAGGAACCGTGGGCAAATTAGGGGGGAAAAGAATTATGGGCAATTAACATACAACCATGTCACATGATGCAACGCCCCTCCACCAGACCCACCGGCAAGGGACAACTTATGCCAGGGATGATGCAATGCCCAAGCAGAGTCTCATCAACAAGCTAGCATATCTGCTACCGCTAGTCAAGTCTTCTCAGGAAAGCTCTATGCAAATCCAGACTGCTATTATCACATTTATTAATAACACCGTGGCTAACTGCCTATTGAATATGCAGCAGACGTAGCCACACTTCACTCCTGCGGTCCCGTGATGTGCATCCCATAGGTACCTGTATCCACTGAAGCTTCTCACTGGGGGAAAAGCCAACCCCGAGTCCCTCCTGGTGAACGGTGGCATCAAGGAACCATGGTGCAAAGGGAGACGGGAAGTGCTCAAGCCCCTCTTTCCTCTGCATCCTGCCCCTGAGTTAATTTATTACGCAGGCACGGTTATCACCGGCATCAATCAAGCACCCTACCCATTTTCTGACCTTAAAAACTGGGCCATAATGCTCTATCTGTGCAAACCTTTCATCTGGCGGTTTATTTCCTTGCATTTGAGTGTGCCGTTCTGGATGCCGGCCCAGTGCCACCACGAGGACACTTGCCACGAAATGCTTCGCTCAGAATGAGAGTTGATTTCAGGCCTAAAGACTCCAAATTACCAGCTGTAACAATTAATGGGTGCTTCTTCTGGTGACTCAATAAACTGTGAAGTTCTAAAAGGCACAGGACTGTGAGTGCATTTTTGACAACGGAAGAACTGACTGGAGCTCTCGGATGCACGGTGCATGGAAGGCCAGGAACTGCATCGAGAGGGACAGAATGGGTCCCCCGAGCAAGCCCGGAAGTGTGCCTGGAGGAAAAACTGGGAGGAGGGCAGAAAACCAGAACACGTGCTCCAGCTCGCAGGATTTCTGATACCTCTATCTTCTGCTAAAAATACAACAAAGGGAAGTTTATCACAGTCTGATAAACACAAAAGAACTTCCTTATTTAGGAAAAAAAAACACCCAGTATTTTTAACGGGGCCTAACAGTACATTTTTGCAAAAGAGATATCATTTTCATTAGAGTTCTTCAGATTGATTTTTCAGATAGTGGGCCTCACCCCATTGAAGTTAATGAATAGAATGAGCCAAGTCTTCAACAAATCCATTCATGTGGTTTGGTTCGATTTCATACATCAATTTTATGACAGCGAGGTTGAGTCAGACTCTCTCAATACTAAAGATTGAGATGACAGGTAACCAAAAACTCGAGTCTGTTGCTATTTGAATATCTTCAGAATTCCAGCCACTTCTATGAATTCTCGTGTGTGTACCAGACAGACCCAAGACTTTGTTCTCAACACCACCTGGATCCGCGAAGACATGAATTTTCTTAACATGTGCTGTGTGTTCACTAATCTACAGACCATTTGCAGAAGTCTATCATAGCTGCACAGCAATGGAAAACCACAGAAGAAGTTCACATACGTGAGGGAACCAAGGGACATGGCCAAGACCACCCAGGAAAATGACTTAAGATCTCTAACAACTCTACAATCCCATGACTTCATTAAATATCTCTTTTCACTGTGGGCATCTTTGCCTTACGTGTGACTATTTACTATTGGCATTATTTCTTGACAATAAGAGAATACTACAAGGAAGATAGAAGACTGGATTTTTTTTTCTCTACCTCTAGCTCAAGCAGAAGGGAATACACATTACAAGTAGGCAGTTACCAAGTGAATTTTAGAGCCAATAGTTGCTTTGAGGATGATCCGGTCTCTGATACTTGGACTAGTTGATTCGCCAAGGACATAGTTTCTATGGACATTAAAACTAACATAGTTTTTAATCTATGAAATGGGAGGGATTTGTTAAGGTGACCTCTAGCTATAAAATCGTTAAAAATCTGGCCCAAGTAGTTGAATGTATGTAACAATGTCTTAGACAATTATACTCAGAACAGGTGTACGAAGCTGCATGAGTGCTAGGTATCTTCATCTGTGGAACTGAGACAGCCTACAAAGAACCCCTGACTGACCCCCAAATAACTAGGGTCCAGTCCTGACCAACCCCAGGGACTCGGACACCCCAGCTGGACTCTCTGGGCACCAGCTATCCCATTTCTATACCCAGGGGGTGTAAATATAATTTCCGGGGCCTAGATAGTACTGACAGGATAGGACTCTCTAACCTACATGCTTTGTTTTAAAAATATAGGAAATCAAAGAAGAGAAAGACTGATTTTCCCCATGTTGGGTAACGATTAGGTCTTCCAAGGCCCAACCCAGTGCTCTTCCTGCTTCCATTCCCTCCCTCCAGTACACGGAATCTGTTCCAAAGACTAACAAGGAGAGTTGATGCCAGTGGCTCTTACCATTACACACGTTCAATACAAAACCCTGAAACTATATGGTTCCCCACGAAACTGACCTCATTCTATGACAGCGCTCCCAATGAATGATGTCAGAGTTTTCACTCGAAACACCTGGCCTCAACCAATCATTGTCTCAGATAACGGCAAGTCATGATGTCCATCACCAGGCAGGAGCCACGGATGGGTGGGGATTTGGGACAGACACTACCAAATACGGAAAACACACGCAAGAAGGAAATATCATCATGTCCCTTCTGACCACCCCCTCCAAAAGTCAATGAATAATCTGATAAAGTAAACTATGGTTTTAAAAAATGCCCAGAGGTCTTTCAAGAAAACCTTTGGGAATCTAAAGTTTCCAACACTTTGCCTTTCTTAAGAGCCTTGATCACGTGAAAGCTTGGGATGGGACTCTCTTCTCCAGGAATAAATCAGACTTAAATTTCCCTCTAAAATTCAAAATGAAGCAATTACAGTCTTATTTCGTGGCGGCTCATGCTTCCACCAAGTTGTAATGGGACCAAAACAGCGATTGCTCGATGCGGTTGTGCATGTGGCCCACAGTTCAGACAGCCTAGCCTTGAGAGTACGATTGGAACAAACAAGCAAAGTCCTCTTGTGCCCCGTGATGCCTCTTAGAGATCCTCAGATCACTGCGGGAATTCTCTGGAAAAGGTTACCCCAGAAAACAATGACAGAGGTCGCCCCTTCTTGCAAAACGAGACCCTCTCATCCTCCGTGGGCAACTGTCCTGGAAGGACTTTCTGTCTCGTGAATTTGCAGAGGGACTGTCGCAAACCCTCACTCACCCTTTGGGCTAGGCGGCGTCACGCCCGTGCGTTCATGGCTGGCAGCAGATGGGAGAAGGGACCGGAGCCCTCACCATGGCCGGAATGTCGCGATCGGGAACTGGGAACTGTCAGCGGAGGTTCCTGGGACACTGCAAGATAAACATATTTTTTTGACACATAACTAAGAGGTAACTTCTAAAACCACCACTTCCTTAAACTTGAAAACACCAAGACAGACACAGATTCTAGAGCCGGGGGGGAAAACACCGGTGAAGCGAGACGATGTCAATACATCAAGTGCGACAACCCTGGCAAGTACGAACCGGAAATGCTGTTTACAAAGACACGTTTCCTGATGATTCCAACTCGCCCGCTGAGCGGTGGTCACCTATGGCGAACTTCGTACCAAACATCTTAAATATTACAGCACTACAAAAATGTCACATGCCAAAAAAAAAAAAAAAAAAAAAATGTCACATGCCATTCTAAAGCATTTAGGTAACAATAAGATGTCTTTAACACACATCTTACCGGGCTATATGTACCATTCCTACTAAGTAATGATCTTTTTCCAGATGATGAAAAAACATAAAAACTGTATATAATAATTATTTTTAAGTAAGTTATTTGAAAAATAATAAGGAACATAAAAACTAGTAAGAGATCGTGATTTTTTTTCCCCTCCAAAATAATCCTATTTTATTCTAAAAAATGCTTATTATGAATTACGTAAGGAGCAATAATCGTGAAGATATTTTCCACCAATAAAGAACATATTGCGCGATGGTCAGGGTTCAAAGGTGAGAAGCCCGAGTTCTGGACTCGGTGCTGTCATCAATCACGTGGCCCCAGAATAGCCATTTAGCATCTCAGGATTCCAGTCTCTTCGTCTGCAGGGTCAGAACATTAACCAATCCTCTGCAAATTCCTTCCACCTCGAAGCCTGTCTTTTTGAATAAAGCATACTTACTCTAAACAACCGAATCTATTATTAGCTTCTCCTTTAAGCTTCCTGATTAAAAAGAGGTTTTAACCACGAATCGCTCTTATGCCCAACTGCCATCAACACCAAAGATGTGCAGTGGGCAGAGAGCTTTGCAAGTGTTTAGAAGAATTTTCAACCTGGCACTGGCGCCCACCCTGGTGAGCTGGCACCCCCAGTGGCTGAGAGCACCCTACAGGTGCCCATGGAAAGTTTCCATGAATCTCCAGAGAGCATAGCTCCAACTTCTGTAGAAATCCATCCAAATGCACTCTAGAATGATGCTTTTCAAACTTAGGTGTGCATAAGCATCTCTTGGAGAGCTTTAAAAAAAAAAATACAGATTCCTGTGCCCCACCCTCAGAGACTCTGATTCAGCAGGTCTGGAGCAGGGCCTGAGACTCTGCATTTCTAGCCAACGACCACTGCCAATCAGGGGCCACACTTTCGAGTCCAAATGACGGTGCCCTGTTCTCCGAGTCCCCGTTCTCCGAGCCCACAAGCGGCCTTGAGACCCAAGAAGTGTTTCCAAGGCTCAGAGAGGCTCCCCCAAAACTATGGAGTCTACGTCACACAGCAAAAAGAAATGGGCTAAAGTTGTTGCCCATGTTGCGGATAAAATTCAAACTTCTTGCTGTGCCCTCAAAGGCCCTATATCAGGCGTCCTCAAACTACAGCCCTCGGGCCACATGCAGCTGCCTAGCACATGTATCCGGGCCCTCGGGGTGTTTTTGCCACCACTGGCTGCCTGTCCTGCTTAGCAGCTGACTCATCCCGGGCCCACAGTGCACACTCTCCAAACTTCTCAGGGACAGTGAACTGGCCCCTGTTTAAAAAGTTTGAAGACCCCTGCCCTGCATAAATCCGATCACTTTCTCCTTCTCTGATGTGACTTCAAACTACCAATCCAACCGCTAACTACAACCAGTACAGGCACAGTGGCCTAGACCGTGGTTCTCCTTCTGTTTCAAGAAGGCCAAGTGTCTTCCTGCCTCAGGGCTGGTGCATTGGCTATACCAGTTTCCCAGGACGGCATGATCCTATCTATCCCCTTACACAACTGGTTCCTTTTTGTTGTTGGATCTTAGGGACAAAGGCCACTTCAAGAAGCCTGAGCTGCCTACCAACCTAAGCTAGCTTCTCAGTTACTCTCTTATTATATCATCCTATTTGCCTACTTCAGAGCTCCTGTCATAACCTATAAACTTTCTCATTTATTCACTTGTCTTTTCCACTAGAATATATGATCGGTGAGAGAAGGCAACTCTCATTTGCTCTTCACTACACTCCAAAACTTCAGAAAAAAAGTGCCCTGCTCATAGAAGGTGCTCAACAGAAATTTTCTGCATCAACAAATGAATCAACAATTGAAAGAACTCTCCAGCATCCTCCAAAAATATGACTGCCATGTGCTGAAAACTTACCAGGCACTGGATATCAAGCATTTTGCAACAGTTATTTCATTTCATTCTATTCTGACAACAGAGTTCCTAGCAGACACTATTACCATAAGCTCAATACACAGGTTTTATAAAACCGAGGCACAGAGAGTTTTAGTAGTTGCAGTCTAGAAAGCTTGGACTTGTAAGAACTCCATCCTTTTCCTGCCACTCGAATACAAAAATCTGGGGTGCCTATCCTGTGCTAGGTACCTTTCTAACTCAGGCTTGCTCAATCGAGTTTTGGCCTGAAGCCTTGTGGAAGACGCTTACCCTTTTCTGAATTTAAGTTTCGTTTTCCATACCAGGACAGCTAAGGTGCCCCGCACTGAGCACACAGATGAAAGCAAGCCAGCACAGCAGACCAGGGCTAAGGAAGGTGACAGGGAGAAGTGAAAAATGTGGCGAGCCGGAAAACCCCATATTCTTAGCAAAAGGTGTAACCCCTGCACGTCCCTTGCCAACCAGTCCAGTTTTGAGATTCTAGAGTGATTCAGAGACATGGAGAAGCTGCAAGAGTGAACACAGAAAAGCTCAGTAGGTATCTGCGCAGATAAGGATTTTCCAGAGGAATTAATTGTCTTGAGCAAGTTCTGGAAGGAACTGAAGGGTGGAGAAAGCATTCTACGGGGTCAGAATAGCACACTGAGAGGCTTGGGGGTGGGTGACAAGCAAGTCACCAGTAAATGGCACTTTCCACCTTAGACACTTAAAAAAAAAAAAAAAGAACAAAGAACGTGGGGAGAGAGCTTGTGGAAGATTTCATGTAGGAGTTTAATTTTCATTCCAGATTGGAACAGGGGCAGGTTTCTTGGTAAAACATACATTGGTCAAATAGTGCCTTAAGAATAGGAACATTAGTGCTGTTTTGTTTGACTTCTAATACATTAAAGTAACCAGGCATATCCCGAACTAAAGGATGAATCATCACTATGGTTTGTGGAATTTTTGTTTTTGTTTTTGTATGTGTGTTTTCTTAAGAAGTCAACAGACACAGGACTGAAATCCAACTTCGTGCAGCTCTATAATAACCAAAATACTTAACTGCTCTGAGCTCTAGAAATGAAAAATACAGCAAATAAAATAAAGAAAACACACAAGAGGAGAAGACAGACATCCAAAAACTTATACGGAACACAGCCCAGAGGCAAAAACAAACAAACAAAAAAAAAACAACCAAAAACCTGTCTGCTCATAATTGTATACCCAGAAAAACTATCTCTCAAAAATGAGGGTGAAATTAGAGTTTTTCAGATAAACAGAAGTTTATCATCGCACTAAAAAAAAATTCTAAAATTTATTTCAGGCCAAAAGAAAACAATTTCAGGATGAAAGTTCTCTGATTTGAAAAGGTGGGGAAGAGCCAAAATAATGGGAGGAACTGAGTAAATGAAAAGTAAATGCATTAATAAAACAATGCACAAGTCTCAAATTTAAAAAAAAATATCTGGCAGTACCATCACCTGCCTCCTACCCCAGCTTGCTTATTTACACCGGAGCAATGTCGAACTTGAGTGTGCAATTGGATGACCAGCTTGAAATGCAAACTCCCACCCTCCACCATCCAGAAATTCCTTGTGAGGTTCCAGGAATCTGCATTTCTACCAGATACCCCAAGTTAACTCTGATGAAGATCTGAAGAGCCCAGCATTGCTCTCTGACCACTTTAGGATTATTGAGTGAGCCCCCCCTGTGGGTTCAGCCCTGGGGTGGCAGGTTTCAGCTGCGAAGCCAGCAGGCCTCTGGTTCTTTGTCACTTCACTACAGCCTCAGGAGCAACTTGGCCCAGGAGGTCAGCAGTAACCCTGCCTCAACCCTGCTAAGCAAGAGCTGCAATAAATTAAAAGCCCATTAAAATATTTTAGAGAAAAAGCCTAGAAGTGCTAAAACATTAATTGTGCCATATTCAGTCTGTTTTCCTAGACATTTGAAAAGCCAGATTACCATCTTGGGGGTCATTAGAAAGAATGAAGCTTTCTCCCTTTTCAATTTACATATTTAAAAATGCATGCATTCTGGCAGTGGCTATAGAGTCCTTTCCAAAGCTTTCCAAGTCCTGTGGCTACTCCAAATGCCACAGTCTAGCCAAGGAGAGAGAAGCTTGGAATGCCACCGGGGCCTGTCTTGTTTTTTTAAAGCGAAGGACCAAAATCCCAAGGCCTGTGGTTGCAAAACAGCTCCGGGAAAACAGGTACAGGCAGCAACAAAAAACAACAGTGCTGTTTTCTTGTTTTGTTCTCCCCTGTTTATTTTCCCTGAAGCAATCCCTGCTCGGCACAAAAGTCTGCAGGGAACTGGAAAGAGCAGCTGTGGTTCCCTGAGGCCGGGACCTAGCAATCAAGTTGTTTACCAAACACTGCCAGGCACCAGAAAAACAACAACAGCACAGACAGCATTTGCATCTATTTTTCAAAAACAACCTCCAAAACTCTGCCACCAGCCCTGGAACTTCTCTGCACAGCTGAGACGAGAACTTAAGAAATTAAAGAAATAAACTGCACTGGATATTGGCCCCTATGGCCTAAATGGGATCTATTATTGTATTTCTATTGAAAAATGCCTGTCTTGAGAAAGGAGGACTGGGGGGGGGTCTGCAGAATTTCAAGCAGTGGATTGATACAGACAACGTGCTGATCACGGGCATTTCCGAGCATCCTGGCAAACTGACATCATTTGCTGAACCTCACAGACATCTTCAGGCAAACACCAGACTCTCCTGGAAGGTTTAGAAAACACAGACTGCTGGGCCCCTCCCCTAGCATCTCCTCCTGCAGGTCAAAGGTGGGACCCACGCTAGTGCTACTGGTGGGTTCCAGGTAGCACACTTTGGGAACCCCTGCTCCACAGCTAGATGCTTTCTAGCCATCCTGCAGATGTGGGAGCAAGCTCCCCACCTTGACCTCTCCCACCCAGGGTGACCTGGGTGACTTCGGCAGTAAACGTGCACGCCAATTCACTGGCTGGTTTCCCAGTGGCTTTTCCGGATGTCCCTCCCACCATCTCCCAGCCTGCTCCCTGCCCTTTCAGGCTTCCAGTAGGTTGGAGGAGGCCAGAGAAGGCAGGGTGTCCATTCCTCTGGCTCCCACCCCGCCAGGCACTGCAGGTCAGCACTGCGGGGCGACCCAAACTAGCCACAGATCCTGCCAGACAACTGTCACTTTGCACTATCCTCTCTGGGCACCCTCCACCCAAGCCCTCCCTCCTCTTATCCCTTCAGACCTAGGAGAAGTAAAAGCCAACTATTCTAGGCAGGCACCTTAATGCAAAAGTCAAATTCAATGTGCTATCCATTAGACGTCCCTTGGTTTAACAGCGCTAAATCTGGAATTTTACATACACATACAACATAAATATGTGTGTGTGTATACACACACATATAAACACAAATGTATATGTGAATAATCCAGACACATACATATACACATCTTTATGCATCTTTTCTAAATACAGCTAAATCCGATTGGTCAGCAGCCCTGGGAGTCCCCCGTCCAAGGCCATCTCGTGGGGTCTGCACAGATGTTCCCTCCGGCCCCACGTGCCGCAGGAAGAGTGGGCCACCTTGTCTCATCAGTTACACAACCTGATAGGAAGAAGTGCATTTGTGAGAGCTTCAATCCTTCTCTAATTTACTAACTTAGTTTCCTTTGTTGCAAACGGCACCGAAATAGAAAGGGAACAGAAGTGGGTGGAGCACACTCCATCACCAACTCCTGTGAATAACTTTCTGACAACACTGAACCCAGTTCAAAAAGCACATCAGCAGCAAAAAAAAAGGTATGCGCTGTCAGTTCATAAATAAAATGCCAATCTGCCTTGATGCATCAGGCTAGGAAAAGAAGAACAAATAATACTTCTGTCTTTAGAATAATAATAATAATACTAACAACTACTCAAATGTACCCTAAATAAGTATCTGTCTTTACAGCTAAGTCCTAGAGTTCTAGTAAAAACATTCGCCACATCTAACCGAATGGGTCACTACGCCAGCCAACCTCTGTGGCTTGGGCAAGCCCACTTAACTTGGTTCAGATGACGTTCCCTAGACCCAATCACTAAGTCTTTGCTAGCGAGACTGCTCCCGACTCATTAGAGGACTTACTGGTATCTATGCTCAAAAACAAGTTTTTAAGTAAACCTGCTAGACTAATTAGAACACATGGGGAACACGGTTTCTATGTAATTACCTTTCCAGCGCTGAGCTTCAACCAGAGCCTTGGCTTGTTTGTTTATCATTCTCCTTTTCACTAACAATCTTCTGAGCATTCCCCAGAAACTCGCAGGCTGGTGGGTTCTTCCCGCAGCATCTGTCTGCGCCGCTCAATGCTCCATCTATGTCCAAACTTAACTGTGACTGTTGATGGAACTGCCCCCCTGCCCTGTGTCGTCACTTCCCGTCTTCGGGGATGAGATCGACCACCACAGTGTCCCCTTGCGAATATCCCAGGATCCCTCTCCCCTGCTGAACAAACTCCACCTCCTTCCTTGGGCCCCATGCTCACCTCTCTCCAAGGCCCTCTACCTCCAACATCTGGATGAATGGAGAGGCATGCCCTTTATCCTTAAAAAGATGTCCCTTGCCACCTGAGTTCAGGCAAGTAAGGAGGAAAGAGTTGGCCTCCCTAACTCCTGTTAGAGCCTAACCATTGCTGTGCTAACAGCCCACCTTGCCTGTCCCTTCCCCCAAGAAAAATACCATCACCCTCCTCCGCTGTGACTCAAGCTCCTTCCAAACCCTTTTCCAAGGTCACATGCATGGGAACCACCACTCCCAGCCCAGCCATGTGACTTTTACTTCTAGATGTCAACGATGCTCTTCTGCACCTTTCTCAGGTATTTTGTAGCACAGGTTGAGCTTCGCTAATGCAAAAATCCAAACTCCAAAATCCGAAATGTTATGAGCACCAACAGGAACACTCAAAAGAAATGCTTCTTGGAACACTCCAGATTTCAGATTTTTGGGTTTGGGTTGCTTAACTGGTAAGCACATATAATGTGAATATTAAAAAAAAAAAAAAAAACTCAGAAATACTCTGGTCCCAAGCACTTCGGATGAGAGATACTCAACTTGTATCTGGTTCACAATTTCTGTCTAGATCCGCTCTTGGTGTGAGCACTTCTGCCAACTTTAGTAGCTATGAGGATGGTCTTCCCAACGGCCTCTCCAAGGCTTACAGCAGGCCTGTTGGCTATAAAGCACTCAAAAAAGTATTCATTGTTTTGGGGGACAGGGTCTCGCTCAGTCACTCAGGCTTGAGTGCGGTGGCATGATCATAGCTCACTGCAGCAACCTTAACTCCTGGGCTCAAGCGATCCTCCTGCCTCAGCCTCCCAAGTAGCTGGGACTACAGGTGCACACCACCACTCCTGGCTAAATTTTTTTTTATTTTTTGTAGAGATAGGGTCTTGATATGTTGCCTAGGCTGGTCTCAAACTCTTAGCCTCAAGTGATCCTCCCAACCTCAGCATCCAAAGTAGCTGGGGTTACAGGTATGAGCCACCATGCCTGGCCCAAAAGTATTTGTTGAATGAGGGAATACATGCCTGTTTTATCTTAACTCCCGTAATCCTAAAAGGTTCTGGTCTACTCGAGAAGCAGTACAACAGTGCCAAAGCTAAGAACACAGGCTGCAGGTAGGTGTGTGTAATCCTAGTTCCGTCCCATGCTAGCTATTGTTGACCAATTCTCCTCCATATGTGAAAATTGGGTTAATATTTCCACATACACAGTACAGACTTAATAAATGTCAGTTAATTGCTACTACTTCCTCTATACCTGAGGGCATCACCAAGACGTGGATCTCACCAGCCCTTAGAACTGCTCCACCTCTAAGACCTTGAATTCTGAAATTCTCTCCTGACTAACAACGTCCCATGGAGCTACCTCCTGCAGGGACGTTTCTCTTGAACTTGCTCCCGGACTATATCAAGACACGCCAATACCATCTTGAACCAAGATCTCCTTCCTGCGCATACAACCCACCTTGCCCTTTCTGAGCTCCATCTCTCTCATATCATCCAAGACTCACTCTGTGGTACCCAGGATCCTGAAAATCCCAGTGTCACTCTGGATATCCTTGTCTTTTCTACAGACTAGCTCAAGTTATACCGCAAGGCTACAGTTAACCCAAACAGCATGATACTGGCACAAATACAGAGACATAGACTTATGGATCAGAACAGAGAACCCAGATATAAAACCATCCTCATATAGCCGTCTAATCTTTGGCAAAGCAGCCAAAAACATACACTGGGGGGAAAGAATCATTATTAAATAAATGGTGCTGGGAAAACTGGACAGCTACATGTAAAAGACTGAAACAAGTTATCTGCGCTTCTCACCACTCACAAAAATCAATTCACAATGGATAACCAATCCTTTTAATAAAGGGATCCGAGCTATTTGGTTACTTCCTTAGAGTGAGGCTGGTGAGTCAGGGTTGGATGTGATGCGTGTCGATATCTTAGGTGCTGACACCACAGTGCCTGGCACACGGGAGGTCATCAGGTGGGACGTTAATCTGGGGGCTCTCTCGGGAAGCCAGGGAGAGTCCTCCTAAGCCCACTCAGCACCCCATCTATGACAGGTTCCATTTAAGAATCATGGGAATTCCAGAACCACTTCCACACATGCATTCCACTCATGGTTCAATTCAATGGCAAAAAAATACAAAACTTCCATTCCCACCGGCAAACTGGGTCTAGCTAACCAAGCAGGGCTTATTACACAGACGCCTGCCAGCAGGGCAAGTGGTGTCCCTGTCCCTGGGGACCAGGGCAGCCTCAGCCTCTCCCTGGGAGGACGGGCAAGGGAACAGATAGCTGGCTGCCATCTGAGCTCTTTATAAGGCGTTCGTGGTAAACATGTTTACTTTCCTGTGATTGGCTGGGCTTATCGAGTATTTTGTTTTGAGTCTTGCTCTATAAACATGTTTACTTTTGAGGGGAGAGCTTTTTTGTGATAGCTAGCACACTTGTTTTTCCCACTGTTAAATTCAAAACATATTCTTCACAGCCTGTGGTAAACAACTCAAGGTGGTAAACAAATTATAGTATTCCATCTTCACACTGGAGAGGTAATCTTTATGTGTCTGTTCAAAGGTTTGAACCAGGTTGCAGGTAACCAAGGCTCTCTACTGGATGAGAACAAGAATCAAAGTCATAGGAATGATGTTACTGAAAAGAAAAAAACTGCAACGGTGGGTACTGCAGAAGGTGGGGGAGTATCGAACCCAAGCCTCAGTTTCCCCAGTGGGAACATTCTACAAGAAGCCAGACACAAGATGCCAGAGGTAGTCTTGTTAATTGACAAGATCCGTACTTTCTGTGAAAAGTTAAGATTACATAACCAGCATACATAACAGCTGATATGGGAGGAAAACTAAAGCAACGTTTCAAAGAATGAAGAAACCAACTAGGTCACAATATTAATTGCAATTCTTTTGAGATCCGCTTTCTGTGATGACTTCTGCCTGCTTTACAATTAGGAAAAAAAGTAGTGACTTTCAAGGTAAAAAACAAAAAGCCCTTCATTACTGGAAAAGGAGGAAAATAACAAAGAATTGCGAGAAGGAATAAAAAGGAAAGTATCTCTTGAGAAAACCAACAGTCCTTGATGTGCTGTTTACATACAGTCATCAGAAAAGTTACTCTGTGGAGCTGAGTTTAGTCCCATCGCAGTAAGTGTGGCCCCTCAAACAAATAAAAAATTTCACAGAACAAATCCCTTTATTAAAAGGATTTGTTGTCCATTGTGAATTGATTTTTGTGAGTGGTGAGAAGTGCAGATAACTTGTTTCAGTCTTCTACATGTAGCTATCCAATTTTCACAGCACCATTTATTTAATAAGGATTCTTTTTTCCCCAGTGTATGTTTTTGTCTGCTTTGTCGAAGATTAGATGGCTATATGAGGATGGTTTTATATCTGGGTTCTCTGTTCTGATCCGTAAGTCTGTGTCTCTGTATTTGTGCCAGTATCATGCTGTTTTGGTTCACTGTAGCCTTGCGGTATAACTTGAAGTCTGGTAAAATGACTCCTCCCAAATTTGTTCTTACTGCTTAAGGTTGCTTTGGCTATTCGGGATCTTTTCTCGCTTTATATAAAACATTGAACTATTTTTCCTAGATCTGTGAAAACTGATGGTGGTATTTTGATGGGGATTCCACTGAATCTGTAGATCGTTTGGGCAGTATAGACAATGTGAAGATGTGGAATCAACCCAAGTGCACACCAATACATGAATGGATTAATAAAATGTGGTATATGTATACTATGGCATACTACTCAGCCATAAAAAAGGTGAACTAATACCTTTTGTAACAACCTGGAACTGGAGACTTCCTTTTAAGTTTCACAAGAATGGAAAACCGAACACCACATGTACTCACTATTAAATTGGAACTAACTGATCAACACCTGTGTGCACATATGGCAGTAAAACTCAATGGAAACCAAGTAGATGGAAGGGGGCAGTAGGAGATGGGTAAATTCACACCTAATGGGTACAAAGCACATTATCTGGGCGTTGGACACACTTACAACTTTGACTCAAACAGCACAAAAGCAAATCAAGTAACAAAAGCAAATCAAGAAATGACTGTATCCCCAAAATATTCTGAAATTAAAAAAGGGGGGGGGATTTGTTCTGTAAAATTCAGATTCAGTCAAAAGGCTACACTGAAGGATCCAGAAGGTTACATGTGGCCCCAAAGCTGTAGTTTCCCCACCCCTATTTATGTCTGTCCCAATATCCACCTAGAAATGAAAGCTATCTTACCACAGGCCATTGAGGCTAATTACAAAATACTAGGAATAAAAATAGAGGCCAAATTCTTTGCTAAAACAAATAATACCCTCAACCCTAAAGTTAAACAAACAAACAAAATTAGGGTAGGGGTACCACAGTACGATAAACATTCTCAATGACTGAGCGCTGTTATTTCGACAGGTATGATGCTGTAGGGAGAGGATGATGCTAGAAGGGTTGGTAACCCCATAAGCTGCTTACCCATCACTCAGGATGGGTAACGTGCAGAACATACAGACATCACAGTGCAAACGTACTAAACGACTTGTTTCCCAAGGACAGGAGCTTCAGGGATACAAGGACGGAGGGTTAGGAGAAAGAGCCCATGACATGGAGGAAGTCACCATTCCTGACTTTCAGACGGTCTCTCCTGTCAAGGAAGGAGAACCACAATGGTTTCCAGGCAGTTTTAGCAGAAGGGCAACCAGGCCCCGAGGACTGGGTGCACATAACAAGTTAGTAAAAAAGATCACACTTATCCTAGCTTTGTCAACACCATTTGAGACCTTTTACAAGTCCGCAAGCTTCCCAGAGCCTGGGTTTCCCTTCCTAAAACATGACAGCTCTGAATGCCCTCTTTCTGAACAATGCTATGTCACAGTTTTATGCCTCAAATGGAAAAAACACACTTCAGGGGATAAGCAAGAATTCCAGGCTACTCAATCCAATCGATGCTATAACTTGGAGTGCTCTCGAAAAACCCACAAAGGAATCCAAGCTCCCACAACTTAAAAGGAGCAGAAATAAAATTTCAAAGTAATGGGATGTCGGCCAGTGCCTAGTCAGCAAGCTCACCCTGGCCTCAAGCTGTCTGGGCAGACAGGTGACTCAGCTGGGAAAGGCTGCCCCAGCCAGCCGTGGGCCTCTGACCCACTGCCTCAAACTAATTCTTCTCCAATCCTTAAAACCAAAAAAAAAAAAAAAGTAAATGACTAATGAAACAACTGAAGAATAACTTCCAGGCAATTCTTACAAAGTCAAAAAAATAATAATAATAATAAAATAGCAACAACAACAAAACTTAAGCACAACAGTAAGTGCATAAGACGAAAACAACCCAGGCTCAGAGCTGTCCAACGTCCGACGGCCACGTTTCCTCCTGAGAAAGGAAGAGTGGACATTCCAGGGCGTGGGAGGACGTGGTTTGGGAATGTCTCCAGGGGCCGAGGGAAGAGCTGATGATTAGGACAGTATCATAGAGGAGAGCGTCAGAGACTCAAAGTGGTGAAATGTCTGTCCCAAATATGAGATGGAAAAGGAGCACACTGGTCTTTCTCGCTGGTGTTCGGCGGAGCGGTAGGATTTTTGGAGACGCTCCCGGGCAATCCCAGTTGTAAGGCCAAGTGCCACACCCGAAGCCCTTAGCGCACTGCTCGCAGGGAACCCTGTAGGTGGCATTTCCATCCCTCCTCTTGCGAAGCCTCACAACGGTGGCACGAGCAAATACTGTTATCTCGCAGATGGGGAAACTGAGGCTGGAGCAGTGAAGTCCTTCACCCGGGACCACCATAAGTAAGTGACAAGGCCACATCTATCTGAAACCCAAGCATCCTTCCATAACCACTACTGAAGACTCCTGAGCACTATTTCTCCAACAGCTCAAATGGGGACAGTAAGAACATGCGGAAAGACTCCCAAGATAAAGCCACGCTGGGAACGCAAGAGTCATGATTCTCTTGGAAGCTCCACGCTGCCTCCCACAGTCCACATCTCTCAGCTTCCGGCTTGAAGGGAGGCATGTCTGGGGAGTAGGAGAGCAAGGAGCCAGGCACCCCAGGAGTGCAGTCTGGAAGTGACATGGGACCTCTAGCCCGAGAAAGGAGACAGAGAGAGGGGTCTGTGACAGCAGGTGAGGATGCACCCAAACCTCAAGACACCCTGAGCAAGACACGCTCTCCACTTCCTTCTGGGTCCCCTCTCGGTCCTCCCATTTCCTTCTGATTCACTCACATGGGCACTGTCCCTCCTTCCTCGCCTACTTCCTCCCGTCCATGAATGCCACCTGTCCAAGGTCTAAAGCAGGCGTCCTCAAACTACGGCCCGCGGGCCACATGCAGCCCGCCGAGGACATTTATCCGGCCCGAGGGGTGTTTTTGCCACCTGCTGCCTGTCCTGCTTAGCTACCTGGTGCCTGTCCTGCTTAGCTACCTGGTGCCTGTCCTGCTTAGCTACCTGCTACCTGTCCTGCTTAGCTACCTGGTGCCTGTCCTGCTTAGCTACCTGGTGCCTGTCCTGCTTAGCTACCTGCTACCTGTCCTGCTTAGCCACCGCTGCCTGTCCTGCTTAGCTACCTGCTACCTGTCCTGCTTAGCTACCTGGTGCCTGTCCTGCTTAGCTACCTGCTGCATGTCCTGCTTAGCCACCGCTGCCTGTCCTGCTTAGCTACCTGCTGCCTGTCCTGCTTAGCCACCACTGCCTGTCCTGCTTAGCCACCACTGCCTGTCCTGCTTAGCTACCTGCTGCCTGTCCTGCTTAGCCACCTGCTGCCTGTCCTGCTTAGCTACCTGCTGCCTGTCCTGCTTAGCTACCTGCTGCCTGTCCTGCTTAGCCACCACTGCCTGTCCTGCTTAGCCACCACTGCCTGTCCTGCTTAGCTACCTGCTGCCTGTCCTGCTTAGCCACCACTGCCTGTCCTGCTTAGCCACCACTGCCTGTCCTGCTTAGCTACCTGCTGCCTGTCCTGCTTAGCTACCTGCTGCCTGTCCTGCTTAGCTACCTGCTGCCTGTCCTGCTTAGCTACCTGCTGCCTGTCCTGCTTAGCCACCTGCTGCCTGTCCTGCTTAGCCACCACTGCCTGTCCTGCTTAGCTACCTGCTGCCTGTCCTGCTTAGCTACCTGCTGCCTGTCCTGCATAGCAGCCGACTTGTCCCGGGCCCACAGTGCGCATGCGTGGAATGTGTGCCGCCCTCTCGAACCATCTAAGGGACAGTGAGCCGGGCCCCCTGTTTCAAAACTTTGAGGACCCCTGGTCTGAAGGATGAGATTGCCACTTCCACCAGGAAGCCTCTCGGATGAAATTAACTCAAACCCGTCTCGATGCCCTGCAGCACGCATGCGCGGGGCTGGGGTGGCGGCCGCCCGGGCACAGTCTGCCTCCCAGCACGAGAAGTTAAATAACAAATGCGCGCTTCCAACAACACTTCAAGACGACAATGAGAGCCGTGTCCCGAGGAGTGCGTGATTAATTGCCAGACGGATTCTACGCACAATGACTGCTGCAGAGTTCAAGAGGAGGGAGCAGCCGCTCTGCGCAGAGGCACCCCGGGTTGCAGACTCGCCACTGATGTCTAGTGCTCGGGCCGCTTTGGCAGGGAGGACTGGGATTTGGCTGCCTGGGTGTCATCCGGGCTGGGGGGCCGCTCCTGGGCCAAGATGTTCAAGCTCCCTGGGCCTCCGTTTCATCAGCTGGAAATTGGTGGCAATGACGGTTCCTTTTACATCAGGGAGTGGTTTGAAGATGAAGTGGGGCAGTTCATGCAATAAACCTTGAAGCGGTGTAAGTGCTGTTCCATCCCCCGTCTCATGGCTCAGCGTCCACCTCCAAATCCTTACACGCTCCCTGCACTCGCCCCTCTGCCAAAGCCCTGGGTCTTCTTTTCCAACGAGCTGGTAACTCTGTCATCGGGGCTTCCAGGCTCCCCTTTCCCCAAGGCCACCGGCTCCCCTGTCCGCCTCTGGCTCAGGCTCCGTGAACCCTGGGGCAAGAGCAGGACCGGAGACTCAGGGCACCTGGGTTCGGTTCCCAGTTCTGCCACAGAGCAGCCTTGCGATTCTGCCCAACCTGCATGCATGGTGGTGCATGCCCACAGCCCCAGCTACTCTCTACGCCTCCACCTCCGCATCTGTAAAATGGGGCTAAGGAGAGGCCGCACCTCAAGACGCTGCTGAAAGATGAAATGACCCGATCGGAGAGCACTGTGCACAAAGCCTCGCCAGCAGTGAGGAGTCCATACCCGAGGGAGAGGTGCCGTTCTCACCTTTGCTTGGGCCACAGGACGACTTGAACGCCAGTGTCCCCAACTGTCCTCGCTCTCCTCTCTCAAATCTCAGAGCTGACACTGGATGTGGGTCAGCGACCCACGGAGCCTAATTACCCCAGTTCTCTTTGGTCCCATCCATCTGATAGTGCATCCAAGCTTCACAAATAGAGATGGGCACTCCCAGACACGACCAGGGACAGGGTGAAGGGACACCACCTTTCTGGGGTGACCTGGCACTGCTCCGGCAGACTGAAAGCCACGTGCTCCCCTTCACCCCTTATTCTTTGGAATGGACCCCAACAAAATGGCAGTCACTGGGGAAAATTTAGCTGCAAGGTTTCAAAGAAATACATCACACCATTATCTACAGAATACAGAAACTGAGAAAAATAAATGTCAGCTAAATGTTAAATACATTATGACTCATATGGATAATGAAATACTATGCAGCCATTAAAAAGTATTGTAAAAAATCAACAAGGGCTGGCCAGGCGTGGTGGCTCACGCCTATAATCCTAGCACTCTGGGAGGCCAAGGCGGGCGGATTGCTCAAAGTTGGGAGTTCGAAACCATCCTGAGCGAGACCCCGTCTCTACTAAAAATAGAAAGAAATTAATTGACCAACTAAAAATATATATACAAAAAATTAGCCGGGCATGGTGGTGCATGCCTATAGTCCCAGCTACTCGGGAGGCTGAGGCAGGAGGATCGCTTGAGCCCAGGAGTCTGAGGTTGCTGTGAGCGAGGCTGACGCCACGGCACTCACTCTAGCCTGGGCAACAAAGTGAGACTCTGTCTTAAAAAAAAAAAAAAAAAAATCAACAAGGGCATAGAAGGAAACATGATCCCCAATCAAGTGGGTTCCACAAATGTTGAATGATATGTCGCTAAGTAACAAAAATGTTACAAAAATTGATTCTTTTGAAAGTTTGAGTTTATTTACTGTGTGGCCAGCTGCTACAAATGAGTACATCATACATACCAGGCCACGGCAAAACCCACTGAAGTATTATCATCCCCATTTTAAAGACAGAAAATGGAGACAGAAAAACTAGTTAACTTGTCCAAAGTCATACCACTAATACGTAGGAAACCAGGATCTAAGCTCCAGTCTTAATCCAAACCCCTTGCTCCTTTTTTTTTTTTTTAAGACAGGGTCTCACTCTGTTGCCCAGGCTAGAGTGAGTGCCGTGGCGTCAGCCTCGCTCACAGCAACCTCAAACTCCTGGCCTCAAGCCATCCTCCTGCCGCAGCCTCCCTAGTAGCTGGGACTACAGGCATGCGCCACCATGCCCGGCTAATTTTTTCTATATATTTTTAGTTGTCTAATTTCTTTCTATTTTTAGTAGAGACGGGGCCTCGCTCTTGCTCAGGCTGGTCTCAAACTCCTGACCTCAAGCGATCCTCCTGCCTCGGCCTCCCAGAGTGCTAGGATGACAGGCGTGAGCCACCGCGCCCGGCCTAGTTTTTCAATTCTTGACATGTATCATAAATCACTTTTGTAGGAAGGGGAGGAAAGGACATTTTTTTTTCTGTTTTAAAAGCCCAAATGTCAGCCGCCCTCACGCCCCTGGCTGTGACAGATGCAGATGTTGGCCAGGTCCTGGGAGTTTGCGGGGGGAAAAGCCAGGTGCTTGGGTCAAATCACCTGTGTGGGGACACTCGGGAGTTCTGGGGAAGCTGCCCAGGGACAGTGTGAGTTTCACGTAGGTAGGTGCACGCAGGGCTTTGAGCGGGGCTCATCCACACAGAGTGCTCTGTGATATCACTGATAATTATTACTAGCGACATTTTCACCATACTCCATACACTCTACGGCTTCTCTCTGGAGATGGGACCAAAAAGTAGTCTAAGAGGCCGGGCGAGGTGGCTCACATCTGTCATCCTAGCACTCTGGGAGGCCAAGGCGGGTGGATCATTCAAGGTCAGGAGTTCGAAACCAGCCTGAGCAAGAGCGAGACCCCGTCTCTACTAAAAACAGAAAGTATCTTTCAACCAATTATTAAAACAGACTCTACGACCATTCCTCCTTTGCCCCCTGTCTCCCAAGTGCAAGAAAAGCAAAGAGCTGGGCAGGTTTATATTTTTAGTTGGCCAATTTTTAATTAGCCAACTAAAAATATATAGAAAAAATTAGCCGGGCATGGCGGTGCATGCCTGTAGTCCCAGCTACTCGGGAGGCTGAGGCAGGAGGATCGCTTGAGCCCAGGAGTTTGAGGTTGCTGTGAGCTAGGCTGACGCCATGGCACTCTAGCTTGGGTGACAGAGTGAGACTCTGTCTCAAAAAAAAAAAAAAAAAAGTGGTCTAAGACAACGTGTCCCAGTATCTTTCAACCAATTATCAAAACAGACTCTACGACCATTCCTCCTTCGCCCCCAGTCTCCCAAGTGCAAGAAAAGCAAAGAGCTGGGCAGGTTTGGAGCATGCCACCTGGCTTTGAATCCCGGCTTCTCCTCTGGCTGACTCTGCAGTCACATGGATGTCACTTAACCTCCATGCCTCAGTTTCCCCACTTACAAGATGGATATAACTATGCCCCCGCCTCATGGGCCAGTGGAGGGCCAGGGCTGCCACAGCAAACAGCCACACACCGAGAAGCTTCTGGAACGGAAATCTGTTTTCTCGCAGTCCTAGAGGCCGGCAGTCCAAGGTCAAGGTGGCAGGGCTGGCCTCCTCTGCAGCCTCCTCTTGGCCCTCTCCCCTCTGTGTTGTCACAAGGTCTTCCCTGGGTGTGGGTTTGTGTCTCTTCTTAGAAGGTCACCATGGGGCACAGGATTGGGGCTCGCCCCAGCGACCTGCCTCATTGCAATTTAATTATCTCTGTGAAGCCCCTACCTCCCAATCCAGCCTTATCCCAAGTTCCGGGGACTTGGGACCTCAACGTGGCAATGGGACGGGCTGGGGTGTAGCCACAGCTCAACCCACGATACCTTCTCGCCTCCTGGAAGAACGAGAGGGAACAGACTAAGAATCAGCTGACCCTGGGCTTTGGCGACCTGAGCCGGCCGGGTCCCTAAGGAGGATGGCACCACACAGGTGCAGCGACATGGAAGGGCTGCCATCGGGACACCCACGTGTGCCTCCCCACCGGCGCTGGAGGTGACATGCCACCCACCGCTCCCAGCCCCCGGATCCTCGGAGGCGACCCACAAGCGACAAGTGCCGCAAGGCTTCCGCCCATCAAGGCCAGAGGCCCCGGCCGCGGCTCACATTCACGTCTGTAAAAACTCAGGGTGGAAAGTGTTCGTTCCTGGCATGGCCTCCTCCATCCGGGCTCATAAACATAAATCAAAGTTGAAGGACATTTTTAAAAAATCAGTACATACCTCATTAAAACAAATTTTCTTAAAAAAAAAAAAAAAAAACCCGAGTTCCTTGAACCACGGCATATAATTTACAAAGTGCAAATGTCTGAGATGCGTGTGCTAAATTTAAAGAAACAACTATTATTAAACACCCCATTATGTAAGGCAGTGAAATATATTTGCACTCTCCACATCCGTTATAATATTTCAACTGAGCCTCACAGTGTTTGGCAGTTCTTTCCTTCGGTGATAATAAAAGGCTTTTCTTTCCATTAAATATCTAAATTAAGTCAAATAGTGTATGTTAAATAAGCCCATAAGTCCTTTTGTATGATGCAATGGAGTCTTGAAATGCTTATCTACCGAGCACTCTGGCTTGCAGGCCGGCGCTTTCTGTCCCCTGCAGAGCTCCGGGACCCTGCTGGCTTGGCCAGACTGTGAAAAATAAGCTTCAAATGACCAAACGCAAGTGCAACTGTAAAAGTAGGAACCAGACCAGACACAACAAACCACAGCGCAGTCCGCCTCGCTTGTCATAATTCATGTGTGTGGAATTCAACTGTGAAAGCATTCACGGAGCGCTGCGTTGCTCCGCTGGGCATTCCAAGCGGAATGTCAGATCGGGAAAAAGCTCCTCCTGATCACAAGTCTACAACGTTGTAGCATTAACCAAAAAAAAAAAATATCTACCCCCAACCCCAAAACAGCCCTGTCTGGGGGGTTAGGCCTTCCAACCCTAAACAATCCGTGCAAGCGCCAAGAGATTCCAACAGCCAGGTGACCAAAACACGCACTCAACCGGTGGCCCTGCACCAATGCGAGGCCCCTCTTCTGTTTTTCTTTCAACTTCCATTTCTCCATTGTCCTCCATTTTGATGGCCTACATAATGATCACTTAGAGCCATCTTTTTTGGGAAAAAAAAAAAAAAACACACAAATCTCATCATGGTTCAATGACTCAAAAATATAACTTACAGATTTTCAAAAGAGAAACTTGAATGGATAAATATATGCATGTGTAGATTTCAAGCCATGCATGTATATATAGATGTAAACACATGAAAATGTAATAATCCAATTAGCACATCTTTTTTAGAAACGAAATTCATCTGAACAAAACTGGCCTAAGCCTCAGGTAGGAACTGAGGGGAACTGCCACAGCGATGACAGTGACAGTAACAGCTGCCATTAGGTCAGCACTATGTGCCAAGTGCAGGGCTCGGCCCTAGACATACACCTTTCCCTCTCGCCGCCCTAACCATGCTCTGATGTAGGCACAAATATCTTCTACCAATGAGGAAACCGCGGCTCAGAGACGTTAAGTCACCGGCTCAAGGTCACAGAGCAATTGTGGGGGGGGACCAGGAGTTGAACCTGGTTCACACTGTGCTATATTGCCTCCCAGTGGCTCCTGAGATGCAGGGTACAGGGCCTGGCTAAGGGCTGGGCCATGTACCTGGTCCCCGAGCGACCTCTTATCCCGGCTAGGGACAAGTAGCACAGCCCAGACCCCTCCTCAGGGGAAGATCCCAGACGGGACACACCCTACGAGCAAGGAAAAAAAAACCAAAGGAGCCACATCCTGCCTCTCCTGGAGACAGAGAGAAAAAGAAACCCCCATCTAAAAATTAATCCCTAACCTTGCCACACACCCAATTTTTTTTTTTTTTACAACAGACAGGGTCTCACCCATCTGGAATGGAGTGGTGTGATCAGAGCTCACTGTGACCCTGAACTCCTGGGCTAAAGCGATCCTTCCTCCCACCTAAGCCTCTAAGTATCTGGGACTACAGATTTATGCCACCACACCTACCTTTGTTTTTTTGTTTTTTTAATGTTTTGTAGATTTGGGGTCTTGCTATGTTGTCCAGGCTAGTCTCAAACACCCTGGCCTCAAGCGATCCTCCCGCCTCAGCTTCCCAAAAGCACTGGGATTACAAGAATGAGCCACCGTGCCCCCCAGCCATTTCCCCTACCTATTAACTTACTGCCTTGCTACCAAAAGCATCACATGAATGTTCCTGAAGAGTCTAATTTGCCCCTGTTGAAGACATTCAAATAGCACATATTTAAGACAGAAAAGCAATAGCAGTCCTCTTCTTTCTAGAATGCACTCCAACTTTTCCCGGGCGGTAAAAAAGACGGATACAGGGGTGAGAGAAGCGAAAGTGCTGGATTATCCGCTTTCGAATGCCTCTTGCAACAGCAGAGCAGAAAGGGAGCAGAAGGGGGTCAGCCAGCTCAGATTCCAGTTTGCACTGGGCCCCAGTCTCCGGTTCCCGGTCCCCTGTTCCACGGTGAGGGGTGAGGAAAGACAGTCTCTATATCTGTGTTTATTTCGGGCTTTCTGGGACTCTGAGCTTCCTCTGAGTGCTCAGAGCCAGCCCTCCACAGCTCAAGAGCGAAAGCCCCACACCAAGGAGGCATGTCCCCCCCGGAGTTACACTGTCCCCAACAGGGCACGGTCATAATCGGCACACACGTGGGGGTCTCTGCACAGAGCCAGAGGGTCAGTTTAAGGGTGACGTGAGGACCAGACGCTCTGGTGACAGTTACCAGACATTCCCAACTCAGCCCAGCCCTCTCTCCTGAACCCCAGATGGAGGGTATCTTTCTGCCCCCGGGGCTTGGCCTCTGGGACCAGACATCTAGACCCACGCGTCCAGACCTTCCTCTTCTGTGGCATCTGCACCCTTCTAGTCACACTCCAGGCTGATGATCTTCGAGTCCACTCGACTCCTCTCCGGCTCTCAGACCCTGCCTCGAGCCCATCAGGAAATCGCACGGAATCTGCGTTCAAAACGGATCTGAACAATGGGACAGCCCCCACTCCCCACCTCCGTCACCAACTCTCCGGCCACGGCCACCGCCATGCCCGCTCTGGATCACCGCCCGAGCTTCCCGATGGGTCCCCCTGCCCCTGCTCGTACCCCACTTCCGGCCGATGCCCAACATAAGAGCAAGAGGGACACCCCCCCTTTATAATCAGATGGACACCTCCAAAAGCACCAGGACACCCAAGTCCAAGGCGTGAAGGCTGATTACGCGACATGGGTCACTCTTGTGCAACCCCAACTAAATGGGGGTCAGGAGGCCGGGGAAGCCACGCTCAGGACGTGCACTGCCGCTCCTCGAGTTCAATTCCCTGCAAGCCCAGCTGCTGGAAACGCCTACTGTGACCATGCGACCAACCTCCCCTGCTGGCTGCGGAAATGACCCGCCCCAGCTCTAAGGCGGGTCCTCCCCGTCACGGCCACTCGACGTGCAGAGCTTGCGGGCCCCCAAAAGCTTCTCTGTCACCAACAGGCTTTCTCTCAAAACAATACGTGACATTTCTCTTTCTAATACATCTTTGAACCTTTCCTTTGCTCTTTGGACTCACCGAAGACCACCCCAGTTCCTGTGTTTGCCCTGCACTGCAACTCTGTGACTCTCAAACACAATGTTTAATTTGGAGATCCATCTCTCTCTCTATATATATATATATATTTTTTTTTTTTTAGACAGAGTCTCACTCTGTTGCCCAGGCTAGAGTGAGTGCCGTGGCGTCAGCCTCGCTCACAGCAACCTCAGACTCCTGGCCTCAAGCAATCCTCCTGCCTCAGCCTCCCGAGTAGCTGGGACTACAGGCATGCACCACCACGCCCGGCTAATTTTTTCTATATAGATTAGTTGGCCAATTAATTTATTTCTATTTATAGTAGAGACGGGGTCTTGCTCTTGCTCAGGCTGGTTTCGAACTCCTGACCTTGAGCGATCCACCCGCCTCGGCCTCCCAGAGTGCTAGGATTGCAGGCGTGAGCCACCGCGCCCGGCCTTCTAATATTCTATTTTGACTTTGACAAAGGCAGGTCCTCTAACAGCCCGGCCCCAGTTAGCTCTCGGGGGCCCGTCAACCCCCCGACCCCCGACCACATGTGCCCCCAGCTCACCTCCCATGGCCACGGGAGCCTCCTGATGTCCCTCAATCTTGCAGGATGGGTCCCCAATGAAAGGGCCTTGGATGAACTGTTTCTTTTTCTGGAATGTTCTACAAGACTAACTCCCTCCCCTGCTTTGAGTCCTTGCTCAAGCAAGCACTTTAAAAGACACCTGCCTGGCCACCAGGCCTAAAGCACAGGCCACCCTCACTCTACGGCACCATCGACCCCCTCGGCTGCTGTCCCTTCCTTTGCACTCGCCTTCTAACATGCTGTATAACTCGCTAATGATGTCTGCCTGCCCAAGATGAGCACCCACAGGGCCTGACCTCTGTTTTGTTCACTGATTTATCCCACATACCTGCACAGGGTCAGGTATGAACTTCGTCAATTTCTGCTGCATGTATGATTGAATGGCTAACTGAATCCAAGAGTGGATGTTTGGAGAAGGTTCTCGCCCCGACAGGGAAGGGCGTGGTGTCTTCACCTCCCCCGATGCAAGGAGGAAAAACAAGCACGTCCATCCATCCTCAGTGAACACCCAGCGCATACACGCCCGTCTCCCTCCCATCACTCCCAGCGAGGGACTGAAACACCCTCCGCCACCCTCTTCCAACGTCCCCACTCGCTAACAAGATAGCCAGCCCTAAGACAAGAAAAACAGTTTAAAAAGTGCAAAAAACTGGCCGGGCATGGTGGCTCGTGCCTGTATTTCCAGCACTTCGGGAGGCCCAGGCAGAAAGATCACTCGAGGCCAGGAGTTCAAGACCAGCCAGTGAAACAAGCAAAAATCCCATCTCCACAAAAAAAAATTAAAAATTAGCTGGGCGTGCTGGCACGCATCTGTCTGTAGTCCCAGCTACTCAGAGGGCTGGGAGGGGAGGATCACTTGAGCTTAGGAGTTCAAGGATGCAGAGCAAGCTCTGAGCATGCCACTGCACTCCAGCTTGGGCAACAGAGCAAGACCCTGTCTCTAAAAAAAAAAAAACAAAAACAAAAACAAAAAAAAGTATAGAACTGTTACTCAATAAAAATTAATTAGATGCACAGCATTCAATTTCAAAAGGAAAAATATAAACATTACTATATTCCTGGAAGTCAAAATGTTTTAATTCAACTGCATAAAGATACTCGTGCTATCTGCTTGCAAGTTTTATTTTAACTCAGAAAGTTTAGTTTGTGAAGTTTAGGACAAAGTATTCTCCTCCGTACGAACTGGCAAATCTAGACCCTCTCAAAACCGTATCAGGCCTGTGATCCTGCCTTTCCATGGCATATAGAACCCTGGTTTTAGTATTCATGCCATCTTATCTCACACTCCTGCATCTAACCAAAATGCTTCGCAGAATGTGCCGTGGAAAACGTCCATGCTGACCAGCAAGCTCTCTTCTTTCTGAATCTTATGCTCACAGTGCCAATGCTGTTTTACTTCTGCTTGTTGTTTTATACTCTGGCATGATTAAATTGAAAAGAAACGTTCAACTAAACGGTATACGCGTTTCCCTTTGATCAAAATTTACACAGCAAAAAAACCCCCCGCGTATTTATACAGCTGAGCTCGCCCCAAGTCACTGGAAGCATGCTTGCAGGGTAGCAGTCATTTCCAAGCTTTTATTAGTGACTATAATGATGGGAGACAGGGGTCATCAAAATGCCTTCGCCAGAGCCCAATCTAACATTACTGCAGAGTCCCATCGTGAAATTAAAGAGGTCTAGGGACAGGGGAGGGGGAGAAAGGGAGACTTTTGTGCTCTGTGGCTACAGAAGAGAAAAAAAAAGTAACACAAGAATGTAACACAGTGAAGAAAGCAGCACTTAACATAAAATTATATCTAAACTCACCTTCACTGGTTCAACACAAGCAAAAATATTAACTGTGCTAGAGTAGCGGGACTCAGGGGTAGATTATTAAGGAAAAGTTGCAAAAACAAAACAAATCATCTTTTTTAAGGAAAAGACAAGGGATCTGTCTCTGATATTTAGAAACTATGTTGTCAGCTGCCAAAAGAATGGATAATGGCCAGTGTAGTTCGTTTTGAGTTTCAATAACAGGTGTTTGTTTAATCGAATGTTCGTTTAAATACAAAAGACATGACAGTGCATGACCGTGGATTGGATCCTGGGCTGGGTAGAGTAACAGCTATAAAAGACTTCATGGGGACGCTGACAAAATCAGACTACAGTCTCGTGTCAGTGTTAAACCTCTGACACTCCGATCACTGTGTTGCAGTTATGTAAGAGAATGGCCTTGTTACGAAATAAATACACACAGAAGCATTTTATGATGAAGGTGTTTAAGGTTTTAAACTTTCAAATGATTTAGGAAAATTTAATGCAAACATACATGTGTCTGTGTGTGTCTGTGTGTGCATCTGAGAGTATGTTTGAGGAAGCGAGAGAGAGAAAGAACGATGAACGTATGGAACGAAGTGTAATCAGTAAATGTGGCTAAAAGGCACAGGGAATTGCTTGTGTCATTCTTGCACCTTTTGTACAAGTTTGAAATTACATAAAAGAAAAATGAGCTTGCATTTTGTATCCTAATTGCACTCCTAAAATATACTGTGTTTTGGTTATTTCTTGAGAAAATGAAATAAGTTAACCAGAGTTAAGTTTCATTCACTCACTGAGCCACTCAACAAACATCCCGTATATGAAGCACCTACCCAGGGCCCAGCATGTCTCACTTGCCAGACTTCCCTGCATGTGCTATTTCACCCTCTGTGGATTTCAAATAGCTGCATGATGGGTGTGAGAAAAACAAGGCTTTTCAACTGAGAAATGAAGTCAGCAATACTAGTCGGTCCTGAGAAAGTAACCCCAATCTTTATTAATACAGAGCTTTACGCAGGAAGAAAGGAGGATGAAAATATTATCTCTTACTTTTGCAAAAGAAAAATCTCTTACCTACACTGAAGGTAATCTACAAAAAACAAAAAAACAACCAGACATAGCTATGCAACACACAGACAACAATCAAAACACGTCTTCAAGTCCACATCCATACAGATTCACAGCATCAAAGAGGAGGCAATAACCAAATGCTTTCAAATGATGCAAATGCTGTCTAGTCATGTGTGACATGACTTAAATAAGTAACAATGCAAGAATGCATCTGTCTACCATTGCCCAGGGGTTTCTTGGGTTTAGCAGCCAAACTGGCAACAGGGATTATATTATCAAGTAGTGTTCTATACCACTTTATTAACTGTCAGAGAAATGTCCATTATAATAATTGTCGGTGGAATGATGTTTATTTTACTACCACCCCAGCAACTTGGCCAATCAAATCAAGATTTTTCCTCCAATCATTCCCAGAGAAGGGCCAGCATTCCATGAACACTGAACCGATGATAGCACTTTTCCTGTACCTTAAGAAGTCTTGTGTTTGCATCAGAGAGAAGAGAAAGCATTCTCTTTTGCTGAGTCCTGGCTCAGCAGGCTGCCTCGTTCAAATTCTAGCTCCTCCGCTGAATTCGCTACATGACCTTAGACAAGCTACTTATCCCTCACAAGGCCTCAGTTTCCTCATCCGTAAGATGGGAGAACAACCTCATTGGGATATTGCACAGATAAAAAACAATTAGATAAGAGTTTAGAGCTAACGTTACCTGCATGGAATGGTTATTTCATCTTACCTGGGTCATATTCCTCTGGTCTCTAAGAGTCAGTATTAACTCTCACCTAGACATACATCAAGGGGTGCTGCATCGCACCCCAGATTTTAAGTCCACTCAGTAATTAGCTATTTAAGAAATGGTACAATAAGTACATCAGAGTAATAAACTCTCACCAGTGAAAAACTTGCAGCTTATCCGCTTAATGAACAACCGCTCGGGGAAACCAGAGAGAATCTTGCTGGACATTTTACAGTGTTTTTTCGCATTTTTATCTAAGCACATGCACCCTTCTAAGAACCCTAAGAAACTTAATTAATACAAACGGCCAGCTGGACCAGATGATCTCATCAGATCACCGGCAGCAGTAAGATTCCTGGACTCCAAATTTCTACCCTTGTGAGGCAAACAGAATTCTTCCACAGATGGGAAAACTCAAGCTCAAGGTCAGTCAACCAAAAACCTTCCCACTCTTGTTATTTGCTGAGAAATGTGAGAAATGCCACGAAAGAGAAGAATATACAGAAAACACCCTGTCCTCCAGAGAATCATGATCTAGGTCAGTAAGAAAGCATAAATTCACGAATAACGTTTGGGACCCATTCTCTCTGCCTTTCAAAGGGAATAGCTGTGTATATGACATAAATACTTCCAGGTCCGTAAAATGTTACTTATGTGACTCTTCTCGCTGTCTTCCCACGCTGGCGGACTTGGAACCCGTGCACAGAAGGTGGCAGAGCCATACAATGGAAGGAGAGAAAAGGCCCAAGTTAGTGCCCCCAAGAGAGGCTCTGTCAATCTGGAGAGAAACGTCCGTTGGATTCAAGACAATAAATATTCGTGGGCTTGTTACAGCAGCCAGCATTGCCTTAACTACACACCCTCCTCTGTGACCTTACAATCAACTCTATCAACATTTAATGAACTTCTACTAGATGCCAGACACTACACAAAGCAACAGGGGGCACGATGAGGAGCAGGAACTGGCAGACTTTCTGCATACAACAAGGCGGCCGTGCAGCATGGCATAAAAGCATGCACAAATAGGCCGGGCGCGGTGGCTCACGCCTGTCATCCTAGCACTCTGGGAGGCCGAGGTGGGAGGATCGCTTGAGGTCACAGGAGTTCAAAAGCAGCCTGAGCAAGAGCAAGACCCCGTTTCTACTAAAAATAGAAAGAAATTAGCCAGGCATGGTGGCACATGCCTGTAGTCCCAGCTGCTTGGGAGGCTGAGGCGGGAGGATCGCTTGAGCCCAGGAGTCTGAGCTAGACTGATGCCACGGCACTCTAGCCCGGGCAACAGAGTGAGACTATGATTCAAAAAAAAAAAACAAGAATGCACGAACAAAGAGATACATGAGCCTCCTGGAAGGCTGGGGTACCATGAGAGGCAAAACTTGGTCTTGAAGAACTCTCTACAGTACAGCATTACAGAAAATCGGCTTAGATGTCACATTCAAGGCCTCATTGTCTGCCGTGCAGATGAGCAGGTCTCGCCCTGTGTTGGACGCCAAAGCCCAGAGCCCCCCCCCCCCACTTTCTGATAACTACATCGGAACTCCCTTTGGAAACCACAGACCTTTCTAGAAGGCCCCATCTCTACTCACCCACTCATCCCTCCTTTGGGGTTACCCATCCTTGTTTTCCCGTGGTTTCTCTGTAGATATAGATGCAGCAGATATTTATATTTATGTAAGCTGGGGTAACTTTAATTCTACCTTTTGGCTTAAAAGGAAATTGAAGATTCACAATCTTTGGGATACCTGAAAGAAACAAGCCAAAAGCCATCCCTCCCCCAAGGTGTAAGCGATACAAGTGGATCTACCATTTGATCCAGCAATCCCATTGCTGGGCATCTACCCAAAAGATCCAATGACACTCTACAAAAAAGACACCTGCACTCGAATGTTTATAGCAGCACAATTCATAATTGCAAGGCTGTGGAAACAGCCCAAGTGCCTACCAATCCAAGAATGGATTAATAAAATGGTGTCTATGTATACCATGGAGTACTATTCAACTCTAAGAAACAACGGTGATATAGCACCTCTTGTATTTTCCTGGTTAGAGCTGGAACCCATACTACTAAGTGAAGTATCCCAAGAATGGAAAAACAAGCACCACATATACTCACCAGCAAACTGGTATTAACTGAGCAGTTAACTGGTATTAACTGGACACATAGGTACTACAGTAATAGGGTATTGGGCAGGGGGGAGGGGGGCAGGTATATACATACATAAAGAGTGAGATGTGCACCATCTGGGGGATGGTCATGCTGGAGACTCAGACTTGTGGGGGGAGGGGGGTAATGGGCATTTATTGAAACCTTAAAATCTGTACCCCCATAATATGCTGAAATAAAAAAAAAAAGGTTAAAAAAAAAAAATATTGTGGACTGAGAGCTTTTTTTTTTTTTTTTTTGAGACAGAGTCTCGCTTGTTGCCCGGGCTAGAGTGAGTGCCGTGGTGTCAGAGCTCACAGCAACCTCAAACTCCTGGGCTCAAGCAATCCTTCTGTCTCAGCCTCCCGAGTAGCTGGGACTACAGGCATGTGCCACCATGCCCGGCTAATTTTATATATATATATATATATATATATATATATTAGTTGGCCAATTAATTTCTTTCTATTTATCGTAGAGACGGGGTCTCGCTCTTGCTCAGGCTGGTTTCGAACTCCTGACCTCGAGTAATCCGCCCGCCTCGGCCTCCCAGAGTGCTAGGATGACAGGCGTGAGCCACCGCGCCCGGCCGGACTGAGAGCTTTAAACGACCCTTCTGCTCGCTTGCTGCCGAATCTCTGCAGAGGTGCTGGCCGGCACCACGGGGCTGTGAGCAAACGCTCTGTTCTCTCTGGAGTGCAAAACGGTCCCCACGAATGCAGTGACCAGGCCCTGCGGAGAACAGCCCTTCCCTACGAGGGCTGTGTTTGGACATGTCCCAGGCCAGACGTTCCTGGGACACAGTTTTCCGACTAGGAATCAAGTAGGCGACCAGACAACCTTTTGCTTTAAAATTACAACAGATAAACTTCTACCACCAAGGACAGAAGAAAAAAAAAAAAGAAGAAGAAAAAGAAACAGGCAGATGGACAGAGAGGAAGAAAGAAGAAAGGCCATGAGCACACACATACCATTCCCTATTAAATCCAAGCATCTCCCCAATTATCTTGGGACATTTCCTCATCTTATTATGAGTGTCTGAAACACAGAACATGTTCTCTTCTAACCTATAAATGAACTACTCAGACTTCTGTTTGCCTCATCAATTTCTACACCTTTTGGAAAAATAGATCATTTTACATTCCATTCCAGTGACGGAAAAGAGCTCACATTTTTTAAAAACATATATCCATTTCTCAGCGTATGTGCGGAATGACTTCCCAGCATGGAACTGGCTGACCCCTTCCGATGTTCTCATTCCAAACACGAGGGAAAGCCCATCCTGCGTGACTCCACGGGGATCCCTGTGGGATGATATCGGATGGGAACCACTTGGTGGCTCATCAGGAGCAGCCCCTGTCCGTCACTGAGGTCGGATTTAAGGGCATCTTTGCAAGGATATGAGCGGGCCTTTCCCCCACATTTCCCAGAACAGCGACGAGATGCTATTCCAGTTGCCCTAAAAATGTCAGCATGAGTCTGTCCGCAAGAAAACAGCTTCAGATCTAAAATGTTCTAGCAAAGGAATGAGTAAGTCAAGCCTTCCCCAAAACGCCGAGAACAGTGTGTTATCAGAAACCTGTCGGTCTTCATCTCCACTTAGCCCCTAGAAGCCAAACCGGGCTGGCAGTGACAAGTCAATGGAGATCTCTGTGACGTTTATTATTATTTTTTTTTTTTCCTCTAAAGCAACTCAGGTGAAGTCCCAAGGCACCGTCAGCAATGACAGTCGCCACCTGAGAACGAAAGCATGGCCTGACTCCCTGCCGCCCACACCAAGCAGCAGGTATGCAAGTGAGAGCGGAAAGAGAAACACGCCAGGTGAGGAAGGAGGCTTGTTTCCCTCCCAATTTGCACCCAGGTCCCCATGACAAATCGCACAGCACGTGTGCAAGACTGTGGTCACCAGGGGGAAGGTGCCACCGGCCAGGAGGACGGGAGAGAAGTGCAAGGACAATTAAATCCAGGGAAGTGAATGCTAGGCTGGGGCTGTTGGGGACAGGACAGCGGCAGAGAAAGCCTGAGAGCACACCGGTGAAGGCCACTCGGACGCCTGACACCTAAACTACACTCTGACACAGAACTAAGATGGGGCGGAGGGCGGAGTCTCTGTTCCAGGCCCAACACCGCCAACCAATGACCCAGGAGCCAAAATGTGGCCCAAAGACGCGTTTTGCTTGGGCCAGACCAGATAGACTTTGTTTTTATTCCGTGTCCAACACCTAATAGTCAAGATGAAACGTTTGTTCGTTTTAGCTTTCTGGTTTCTTTGGAAGATAAGCAGAGAGGGGGCCGGCCACATCGAGCGACTGTCACGTCTCTCCCACGGTGACAGCAGGGCCGAGGCTGTCTGCTGGCCCCCGTCTGTCATCTTCGGAGTTTGCATCCTCCCTTCTGGGCGGGGGACGGCGGGGACCGCAGAGGACAGCTCAGCACATCCCTGATGGCCCGCAAGAGCCCGGCCTTGGCTTCAAGACACCGAACTCCGCGTGAAGCCCGCTCACTCGGTGCGCGTCCAAATCTCTTCGCTTGAGACCCGCAGGACGTCCGGGCAGCAAGAAATGACGCCAGAGCCACCGCGAGAAAGGGCAGATTAACAAAAGCAAAATAAAAAAACAGCCACCCACGGATATCCCAAATGCCAGGCGCCAGCGACCGCAAGCAAGCCTCGAGCCGGGCAGGAGTCCCGGGGAGACCCTGGCACCTGCGACGCCGGGCTCCGGCGGGCGGCCGCCAACGGCAAAGGCCAGGGTCCCTGGGCTCGCCTGCCCATGCTGGCACACCCAACCCGGAGAAACTGATTTTCTGTGATATTCCTATTTCTCGGGGTAAACTCTCCTCTGTTTACAGAAGAGAGACAGACAGACAGACAGACCCAAAGCCAGGAAATACCACCAGACTCCTTTTCCTGGGACGGTGTTTTCCAAGACAGGCTAGGAAATGGGGTACTTGGTAAGTCAGAGACAGACAGACAGAAAGGAAACAGGCTGCGGGTTCAGAAAGGCTTGAGTCTCAATCCTGAACCGGTCACGTGACCCCAAGAGCAAGGGAAATAAATGACTTCCTCGATTCTCCGCAACCCCATCCCTGAGACGGGTCAGGCGCTGGGCCCCTTCCAGACTGGTCTCGAGGGTCAAAGGCCATCATAACCGACGCAAACATAGCAGGTGGCACTAGAGAGCTTACGACTGAGAGCACAGCCTAGAATCTTCTAGGCCAACGCCAGCAATATCCATCACGCGCTGATGTCACACCGAAAGACAGAACCATGACCCGTGACTTCCGTCCCGCCTGCTGTTCATCCGTGTCTGACACCTGCACTCATGGGGGCGTGGCGGTCTCAAGCCAGGACGGGAGCTGCGGAGTCAAGAGAGACCTGGCATGTCCCTTTCCTGTGGCTTCTCTTTCCGATCCCCACGGATTCTGCATTCGACTCCCTAATGTCCGGTGGGGCCGCAATGTCTGCACATGCGTGGAACTTTCCGGAATTCGACATCATGAACTGAGCAAAAAGAGAAGGCAGGTCATCATCAGAAGGTGACCTTGCTTGGCGTAGGATGGCTGCAGATGTCGTTAGTTAGGATGAGGTCACACTGAGGCAGGCGGGACCTTAATCCAGTGGGACTGGTGTCTTTATAAAACGGGGAAGGTGAAACACAGACACACGAAGACAGAGAAAGAGCAGGGATGGGCGATGCTACTTCAAGCTGAAGAATACGGCCAGCAAGCCACCAGAAGGCAAGAGCAGGGCATGCAACAGATTGTCCCTCACGGTCCTCCCAAGGAACCTACCACCCTGCCGACACCTTGATCTTGGACTTCCAGGATCCAGAGACACGAGACAATGGATTTCTGCTGTTTAAGCCCGAGGTGTGGGGGCAGGAGGAGGTGACTTAATAATTTAAGTACTAAGCTACGTTTTTCCTCTGTGGCACGAGCCCCTTGCTGAAGTTGTGATCAACAATGACCCTGAATGGTTTCGCTGTTAAGGCTTTCTCTCCTAAGACAAATGACACATAAATATTTTTAGCCCTAGATCAAGAAGCAGCAGCCAACACGCCAATACATTGTTTTGAGTAACACATTCAAAACAGCAGGAAGAATCATTTAATTTTACTCATCCATAAGATGAGTATTTTCATTTGGAGGTGATATCCCGAGTCATCTTGGGTGACATTCTAAATTCACTATTTGCCAACTCTTCGAATTGTACATTTTCCTTTGTTTCTTTTTGTTTTTCGTAGCTGTACTTTTCCACGTGAGCATTTGTGGGAAAGCCAGTGTGTGTGGATGGTTCTAGAGCAAAAGGAAGGGATAAGACATACAGGTACAGTGGTGGAGGGCCAGATGTCCCAGATGTCACCGGATCGTGAGTTCAAGCTGGACTAGATCACCTTTCAAGCTTCATCCCTTCCCTCACCCCTATTTTATGATTCTGCCAAACTCAGGGTGGGGACAGAGCAGCCAGGATCGCCCACAAAGCTGAGAGATGTGTAGCTGACTTCATTACTTAACTCATCACAGATCTGGGGGAATGTGTCCGTGTAACTTCTGGGGGAAAAAAAAATGTATCATGTTACCAACTAACAGACGGCAACAAGAAAATAACAAAGGGTGAAAAGCCAAAAACGAGAAGCAATCTCAACTCCATGAGTGCACAGAAACTTTTCTGGAAGGTGTAGCCAACACAGTCTCCCACTATGCAGCCAGAAACAAATGTTCAAAAGAATACATGAAGACACCTTCCAAAAACTCAACAAGTTTTTTAAGTCCCAGCAGGACCAGAGAGGCCTGGCATGCTCTTGTCCTCACTTTGCTGGTTCTAACAGTAGTTAATTTTAACTTGCTAGCAAATGCAAATGCATTAAAAAAAAAAAAAAGCAAGCCAATTAAGACACAAGTGTTTAAAGATACAAGGAGTAATTACAAATGTATTATTCATACCTAATTTACAAGATGAACTTCTTTCCGTAAAATATTAAACTGTTTACATGCAGGCTAGGGAGACAATTTTCAAACTGTTCATGTTCTGCTATAAAAGCAACGACTATTAACAATGCAACCGCGTCTAGCCTAGTCCAGTTGCAGTGTGGACGAGGCGGTAATCAGAAAATGTTTGACCTCCAGATATCTACTTGACCCCACAGAAATGCAGACTCCTCTGCTATAAAATCCTAAACAATGGGGCAGACAAGGTCACAGGGTCAAAGCGAGTATTAGCAGGTCACCGTGCGGCCCACCTGGGAGCAATTACTTCCAGTCATGGCTAAATGGACACTTGATTGAATGCCACTAAGACAGCTCACATCCTACAGATAACAATCCTCACGGCGATTAAGAATTAAAGCCCCCATGATTCAGCCTTTATTACTCAAATGAACCTAACTCCTCCATAAAAAACTCGGGGTATGTGCCTGACGCAAGGGCCAAATTGAAATGCCACCTCATTAAACAATAATATCTAATTTTATCTAAATGAATTTTCATGAAAGTACGCCACACAGCTCAGGAATTTTTAAAATGAATTATCACAAGCGATACATGATTTCGCCAAAACTGGGGCGGGTAAAAAAAAAAAAAAAAAAAAAATTAGCTTTAGGAAGAAAAGGAAACATCCATGTTGAATGAAACGCCTATTCCTTCCACGGTTGGAGAGAGCCGCAGAGATATTATGGGCTGCTACGAAACTATGGTAACCTATTTTTAAGAAAGTCCCAAATTTCCACTGATGTCACAAACAAACAAAAGGTAGTGGTTCCACCAACTGGCCAATCACTGAGAGCACTTTACCAAAATAATAACAATAATAATAATAATAATAATAATACAGATTTCAGATCTTCTTCTGAAATCAACTAGATGCATGGCCCCAGGAAGTCATGTTGTTTTAGACCTCCCAAGTGACTGTCACCCCAACTTTGGCACACACCAGGGACACAGGTCTGTGCCAGGGTTGCGAAACGGCAGCGGGAATGACCTCACCATCTTCCTCCTCCTTTAGGGTTTCCCCATTTCATAATCCCACGGAGGCTCTGGTATTTATTTTTATTATCCCCTGCTACTGGCAGCACGTGATTCATTTGCTAATTACAATAATCCACGTCAAGTTTCTTTCTCATGCAAAATGATTCACATTTTTCAAAATCGGGGGAATACAAAGAAATTGTTAATTAAAATATAGAGAGAGGGCCGGGTGGGCGCGGTGGCTCACGCCTGGAATCCAAGCACTCTGGGAGGCCCAGACGGGAGGATCGCTCGAGGTCAGGAGTTGGAAACCAGCCTGAGCAAGAGCGAGACCCATCTCTACCATCAATAGACATAAATTAATTGGCCAACTAATATATATATATAGAAAAAATTAGCCGGGCATGGTGGCGCATGCCTGTAGTCCCAGCTACTCGGGAGGCTGAGGCAGGAGGATCGCTTGAGCCCAGGAGTCTGAGGTTGCTGTGAGCGAGGCTGACGCCACGGCATTGACTCTAGACTGGGCGACAAAGTGAGACTCTGTCTCCAAAAAAAAAAGAAAGAAATAGAGAGCTCTAGTGGTATTTGATGTCGATCAACAGAATGACCGAAATCACGGCCACACTGACACGTGATCACGGTCTAAGAGCTCCAGGGCCGGTCCCCGCTCCGGCCTCACGTATAGACCCCGGGGATACACGCGTCAAGGAAGTGTGCGGGGTTCGGGCCCAGCTCCACCGACAAGGACAAACGGGGACATTCTTTGCCAGCAAAATCTCGAAAACTATGTCAACCGATACAAACCATCACTGCCGAAAGGACTAGCTAGTAGCAGTCTCGATACGAATCACGTATCTCATAGAAACCTGTAAGGAATGAAAACTGGGGGGGGGGGGGAATGAATATTGCAAGGGAATGCCATCCGTCTTAGAGCAGAGATGGGGCTCTAAGAAGCAAATGAATCATTTTAGGGTTGCATGTGTTCATCGGTATTTATTAAAAAATCTTCTTTGCATGGGGACGGGCCTGGGCCATCCCACCCATGTGCTTCTGCGGACTAGAGCAAAGTTCCCCTCGTGGCTTGGTGACCAGAGGACTCTCCAGTAGATGCAAGGACGTTTTAAAGGCTCTCCCTTCCTCCTGGCTGATGCAGGCAGGGCCCATGACCCGACAGGAAGAAGGCGAGGCAGGGGATCAGCCCCTACTTGCCCCCTCGGCCGGGCATGCTTGTGCGGTGAACAACCCCCAAATTTCACACCAGAGCAGCCGGTCAAAACAGCAACAGGTGTTGTGTGACTGTCAGGCAACTCCAGGGCAGGGAGCAGCGAAGATTAATTAAGTTAACAATGGCTAATGATTCAAACATCGCCAGCAAGACCGGTTGGTTCTAAATTAAGAAAGACACCGCGCTGCCTTCTAGAAGCTCATTCTCCCCCAACAGACTGGAAGGAGCCCAGGGATGAAGTTCAGACGAGCTGAGTGTCCCCCATCCAGTCCCTAACCAGTCAGGACATCGATATCCACACCCACGCTGGACACGTGACTAGGGAATCTCCCACCAAGCAAGCATGGATTATGCTAACAGTCATAAACCAAGCACAAGAGCTCCAAGTCCATACAGACCTGGGTTCAAGTCCAAGTCCATCAGTGGCCCTCCAGGACTCAAATGAAAAGGGCAAAAGGCAACCAAAGCCAGTCACTCTGCTCCTCTCCTTTGAGGATAAGGAAGAAAGATATACCTTACACTACAACTAGAAAGGAGATTTCTTTTTCTTTTCTTTTTTTTTTTTTTCCATATAGACAATCTGTGAAACAGGGAGAAAAAACAAACAGGAAAAAAAAAAAAAACGCTTGTGTTATGTTAGGTCATTTTTTGACAAAGGATTCAGAATAGAATGCCAAAAGGGAAGCTGTTACTCAAGACTCAACAATTGCCCTGATTTTTGAAGAGTTCTTTCTGTACTGCCTCCACTTTGATTTCAAATAAATCAGTTTCCTTTTACATTATAGCTTGTCATATTTATTTGCTCACTGTCCCACGTTTTAATTTATACATGGCGACTCTGCAATCACACTGCAGACTTTTTGAGTTATTCGAAGAGAAAGACCATCATGTCTTTGGCACATTCGGATGCCAGAGGAAAAGCAAAGGGACTTTGTGTAGAAGATGGTTTGCTGTTGTTGCTTATTTTTAAATGCCCACACACCTAAAATTACAGATGCCCAACAATGCAGGCTTTATTGTGGTTTCTTTTTTGTTCCCTTTATGAAAACATGTTTGTGCTTACACCTCTAGGCACTTGTTCAGTGTTAAAACAAAAACAACCCCAGTGTATTGCTGACAAACAGGTAATACAAGTAGAAAGAATTCCCTAACTTTCAAACTCTTGGCTCAGGGGAAAACAAAAAGCTCAAGTAGAAGATGTCCCCAAAAGTCATCTGGTAAACATGCCTTCCCAAAGAGAATGTGAAATGCATAGCAAAACAGGCACTTAACTAATTTTAAACGCCTAATTATATACCGTCTAAACAGAATTATCAAGAGACTTGATTGACTTCTACAGAGCTGTGATTGCCATCAAGCAAACTCAGAGAAATAATAAATAATGTTTGACCTTCTAATGTCCTCAAAAATTATTCACAGTATCAAAGTATGTGGACCACTGGCGTTCCGTTCCAATACTGCCAGGAAACAGAAAGGTCACAGATTAATTTGAAGTTAGTGATTCCTATTCATTTGCCCTGATTTATGTAGAGCATACGAATTGAAGAAACACTTCAATTGGACAAACAAAATTAATACTGGGGTGGGACTACTTGAATAAGAGAACCAGAGGAATCTGATGAGCAGGCATACAAAACGCATGTGATATTAAAGACAGCGTCCCTCAGGGATATGGCAGTGGGTCATTTTCCAGACTTCAAAAGTCACAACTTGGGCCTGAGGGTGGGGGCTAGGTATGGAAGAAAGCAGCCGAATGGGTGTCCTTTCTTAGCTGTTTTCTAAAAAAAGTCTTCAAGTCTTAAGTATCTTCAATAAACAGACTGTAAAATGTTTAACTACAAGTAATGCTAAGCTAAGAAGCATTTCTGGTCTCAAAAAAAGAATGCCACATAAGGCAAAACTCTGCCCCAATGGTGTCCCATATCTATGGGGCACAACTGAGATTTCAATACAGGAGGCGTTTCAGCGACAGATAAAAAGAAAACCAAAACCCAAACCTCCTGACATCAGACTCCGCCACTCAGCCAGGTTGAAAAATCACACACTCCTCCCCGTAGACCTAATGCTTTGGGCTGCGAGCTGACCTGACTTTCTAAAAAGTTTTCAGCTTGAGACTCGAAGAAAGGGTTTCATCTTGAATGCTCTGGAACCCATTAGTATGTGTCCATGCCTCCTCACATGTGCATTAGCCAAAACAATATTCTCATCATGTTGATACTTAAAGTTTGAAAGTAAGTCCTAATGTGGGTGTTATCTTACTCAAGTCTCTTTTTCCTTCTTTGGGAAACTGCATCGAACTCCCTGTGACATTATATAACGAGTACTGGTCTCTGCCCCTGCTTCCTGGCACGAAGACCCCAAAAACCATGGACTCTCCCAAAGGGTAAAGGTCTTTTTGTAAGCTAATAGCTGGGGGCTTGGATGGGGAGGCTGGTTGCCAGGGCAACCAACCACGTGATTAGAAAGTAGAAACTTTCAGCTCCATCCCCTGACCTCCAACCTCTGACCTCCAGGGTGAGGAGAGAGGCTGAATGTTGAGTTGATCACCAATGGCCAAAGATTTAATCAATCATGCCTCCTACATAAGGAAGCCTCCATAAAAACTCAAAGGGACAGCTGGACAGCTCTGGCTGCTGAACACACGGATGGCCTGCAGGGTGGTGGCCCAGCATGGGCATGGGAGCTTGGCACACCTGGCCGCGTGCATCTCCTCCTCCTGCCTGTTCATCGGTTTCCTCTGGGGTGACCGTTTACAATAAACCGGTCAACGTGAGTGTTTCCTGGAGTTCCGTGAGCCCTTCCAGTAAATGATCAAAGCCAAGCAGGGAGTCGTGGGAACCTCTCATTTTACAGATAGCTGGTCAGAAGTCCAAGTGACAACCCGGGCCTCTGACTCATGTCAGAGGTGGGGACAGCCTGGTGGGGCTGAGATCTTAACCTGTGGGATCCGACGCCACCTCCAGGTAGACAGTGTCAGGAGTGAGTTGAATTAAGAGGACACCCAGCTGGGGTCGGAGAACCGGTTGATACTATGGTTTGAATGAGTCTCCCGAGGTTCATGTGTTGGAAACTCAATCCCCGACGCAAAAGCGTTTGAGAGGTGGGACCTCTATGGGGTGACCAGGTCACGAGAGCTCTGCCTGCAGGAATGCATGAATGTCACCACCACCTCGGAGGGTGTGTGACAAGAGCAAGCTCCGCCCTCGCTTGCTCTCTCGTGTGCCCTCTCCCCACGGGATGCCTGAGGCCCCTCCGCCTTGGACTTCCCAGCCCCTAGAACTGTAAGAAATAAATATCTCCCTTTATAGATTATCCAGCCCAGGGGTCCTCAAACTTTTTAAACAGGGGGCCAGTTCACTGTCCCTCAGCCCGTTGGAGGGCCATCGGAGAGAGCGGTGCACATTCCACGCTTGCGCACTGTGGGCCCGGGACCAGTCGGCTGCTAAGCAGGACAGGCAGCGGTGGCAAAAACACCCGGCGGGCCGGATAAATGTCCTCGGCGGGCGGCATGTGGCACCTTGAGGACACCTGATCCAGCCTGTGACAGTCTATGATAGCAACACAAAACGGACTAAGACTACTAAGATGTAGGAAAGAACCCCTGAACATTCTGGGGACCGGAAGTCCTTTGTGTAGAGGGTGCAGTAAGAGAAAACAGTTGGTCTTCCTATGGTGCACTCCCTGTCTGCAGAGGACTGTCAGACTAGAGGCATTACCCCACAAAATCAGCAATTATATTCGTGTTGTACACACTGTGCTAAGCCCTTTATAGGCATTATCTCATTTAACTATCATGACGACAAAGCAGGTGCAATTATTCCAGTTTTACAACTGGAAAACTGAGATTAAGCAATTTATCTAAGATGGGCTACACTCTAGCAGAATTAGGATTTGAACCCAGGGCCATGTGACTCCACGCTGCTTGTAAGGGTGGGGCAAACCCTCAAGAAAGCCCCACCTATCCAGTAAAGGGGGGGAGGAAAGGCTGAGCTGACTTATCCCAATTTTCCCATTCTGCCCCCAAAACTAGCCCCTACCATGGAAACTGAAATAGATGGTGTCATCAAGATTCTTCCTACAACACCATTTAATCAGAACAGCTAAAACTTGTTTCTCACTTCTTTATGTTTAAATCTGAGTTCGGGTGGGAATAAAACCTTTGTTCCTTATTTCCACTGTCTATACCTCTGAGGAGGGACACACATCAATAAATGTAATTTCTTCCAGGCCCGGGGCTCAATGAAATGATGCTCAGGCAAAGTAGGAGGTATCAGTTCAAATCGAGGCTTAGCATTCAATTCCTGGACCCTGATAAGATGGGATTTGCAAAGGTGTCGCCTCCCAAGGTCACCTGGGAGGGGCCTGCCAGGGACACCAGCACAGGGCAGCTGCCTGGCAGCAGCTCTCCCGCAAGAAGTCGCTCAGCTACCTGCTTGGCTCTCCTTACAGGTGCAGGCTACGGCTATTCTAAGGCAAGAAACTGGAAGACCTCAGAGCAATCCATTTCCAGTCTACCCTGGTTTAAACTGGGGAGTTCCGCTCAAAGAACAAATTGGGGAATGAAGGAAAAAAGGAAGGAAGCAAGAGAGGGAGGGAAGAAGAGAATGAACGAAAAACAAATAAAGAAACAAAGACCCCTGCCTTGTTAGGGGGTCAGAGGAGAATAACCGATCGTTCTCAGGATCATCTTTTTCTCTTGCTTGCTCTGTCTACCTGCAGAGTTTACCTCCAGTGGGATCACCTAGGAGGGTAACCATCTATCACTTCTGACCAGGTAAAGGTGACAATCTCCAAGCCAAAGGTGCTTGGGATTGGCTAACGAGTTGAAACCCACGTAGAAAGGGCGTGGCTGGGAACGGACGCATGTGTAGGTAGAGAGATCCTTCCACCACGGTGTTCTCCAGACCCAGTATTTTACCTGGCTTTCCTTTAATATACAGGTAAATGGGGGACACGTGAAATTTACAGCCCAACTGCACGCTTTGCGTACCCTACCATTTCAGAAATGGTAGAAGAAACGGATTGTCATTTATGTGACTTCCACATGCTCGATTCTACCCTTCCCTTTTATTTATTTATTTTTTATGAAGTCTCAAGTCCTACAGGATTCCAGAGAATTTGCAGGCAGCCTTCTTTTTTTTTTTCTCTCTCTCTCTCTTGCAAAAGTTCCTCCCCCCACCTGGCACAGCAAAAAAAAACTATTAATGCAGCAACTCAAACACCAAAAAGTGGATGGTCCCACAAACCAAATATACTCCCTGGATGCCTACTTTCATTTTTTTTTTTTTTTTTTTTTTTTTTACCCCAAGCTGTTGGCAAGACAGGTCCTACTTGCATGACTTTTTCAAAAATTAATTTGGTGTCAGTGTGAGTTTCCTTAAGGTAGGAAATTTTAAAAATAACTTGTTTATTAAAACTCTCAGGGTTGCCAAATCTCCTCCCAATGGAGGCGCTGCTGTGCAAACGAGATGAAGGGAAGGAGTGGCAGTTTTTCACAGAATTTGGCAGGAAAAGCAAAGGGAAGCTGCTCCTCCCAGCTCCCCACCTGCCCCACCCTTCTCTTCCACAGAGAGAACAGAAAGTGCCTTAAGCAAAGACTGAGCTCTCACTGGTCACTCCAACCACGCATCTAGCAATAATTTCATCATTTGTTTTTAAGCATGCATTTTGGGGAGAGGGGGAGAGGGTCCATTGAGGTACACACACTTCATCCTTGCAGGAAACAAAAATGAGTCATAGTCAAACAATTCAAATCAAAGCACAGGACCCTGCTTGATACATCGTGCTAGTGTAACCAGGAATGGAAAGTCTAGAATCTACTACAAGTGAAGGTTATCGTACAAGTTTTAACAGATACTTCTGCAGCAGCCGGTGAGAGCTCAGTAGCTACAATCATATTTTTAACTTTCACAATGTGAAATAAAAAATACGACGTGGCTTCGATATTGCACAACTGTTAATTAGGCAAGATGCATTCTAAAGGTCTGTACAGGTGACCCTTGAAAACACAGTTGGGAACCACGAGGGTCCCCTTACAGAGAGATTTTTATCCTGTCTCTGCCACCCCAAGACAGCAAGACAAAAACCTCCTCTTCCTCCTCCTCCTCAGCCTACTGAACTCGAAGATGATGAATCAGATGAAGCCCTTTACAGATGTACTTCCACTTAATGAATAGTAAATATATTAATATTTTCTCTTCCTTATGATTTTCAATAATATTTTCTTTTCTCTTACTTTATCATAAGAATGCAGTATATAATATATGCAACATACAAAATATGTGTTAATCAACTGTTTATGTCACCAGTAAGGCTTCCAGTCAAAAGTAGGTTATTAACAGTCAAGTTTTTAGGAAGTCAAAAGCTATTCGACCGAGCAGGCTGAAGGGAGGTTGACATCTCCTCGCCGTTTTTTGTTCCATGTGTTAATTTCAAATCCACTTCCACCAACTCTTGAATTCTGCAGAATTTTCCAGGTGTTTTTAAAGGGGCAATAGCAAATGATTGGGAAGACGTGCAAAACTTTGCAAAACAAAGTTGGGGCTCCATCTTCTTCTTTTAATGAATAATGGACATCTTCAGCTACTGTGAAGGAATCCTCCAGAGACAGATTCCAGAAACAAAAGAAATAATAACAGAACCCAAGATTCCTTTTTATTTAGGAACCCACCATCCTCAAAAACGCATTTAAGGCGATATAAGTACAGAAAAAAAGCCCTAACCCACCATGCCTGAAGTCCAACTGTGCAAGAGAGAGGGGAACGTGATTATTTCTCTCTAGGATTAGAAAGCTTTACTCTAAAGGTAGTTGAAACACGCCAATATCTTTCTTTTTTAGGCAGTAACTCTCGAAACCCAGCCCGTGTAGGATTCACATAGTTTGCTTAATTAAAAATGCGGGTCCTTGGCTTTGCCTCTGAGAATCAGACAGAGCGGTGCGGGGTGGCATTGGAGAATACGCAGTTTGACAACCACACACAAGTGATCCTGACACAAACCCTGGAAAACACTGTATTTAAGGTCCCATCCCAGCCAGGGACTAGGCTCCAACTGTCACTTTCCTAGCATGTTGTTTTGTCTCTTTCCCACTATTTGTTCCAAGTCTCACTCTCTCTCAATTTTTTTTTTTTTTTTTTTTTTTGGCAAAACTAAATTAAAAGCTTAAACGTTTCCTGAATGTAGAGGACAGCTTGGAGCCACAGCTGACTGGGGTAAGGACACACACGTGGCCCAAGGTGGGCCAATCGGATCCTTCACATTCTTCCCCAGTGAACCTGGAATTGGGCATGAGATCCAGTGAAATCGCACCATATCCAAGCTTAACTAATACAAAAGGCATCCACCAAGGCTTGGGGAGGAAGAGCAAGGGGGAAGGAAAGTATTTTTAATAATAGTGCAAATTATGAGCAAACGCCCTGCAGCAGAAGGAACTGAAAACCTGATGTTCCCTTCGTGGCTCTCTGTTCCCACACGCCCCAAAGACCGTGCACTGCTCCCCGCCTCGCTGACTGGAGATCTCCAAGACTCTCAAAGGAAATTTTCACCATCAGCAGTTCTCACTGCCCGTGCTGACTTCTGAACCCGACCTGCAGGTAAGATGCGGTTCCACTCGAGGAGAACGTCACAGGGCTGCTCAGACCGGAGCAGGTGGCCTGAGGCCTAAGCAGCAGGTGCACAGGGAGGGACAGAGAGGAAAACACAAGGACCCTGCCCGAGCCCCCCCTGGTGCTCCTGCTGCCTGGCTCTGCTCCCTTCCAGAGACGGGCCCATCTCAGGGTTCTAAAGATGACCCATCCCAGGGTTCTAAAGATGACCCGGCATCTTCCTAACGCCCTTCGTGCCTCCTGTCCCCCCGCCCCCTGGCTTGTCTGATTGCTACCTGCAACGCCGAGGCTGCCAGCCAGCACGCTACCCATACAGACAGGGGGATGGGAGACAGAATTCTGGTCCTCAGCGTCCCAGGCACCAGGGACAGCGCTTGGGGACAGTCATGAGGGACCATCTGCAGACTGTCAGGGCAGTCAGCAGGCAGAGAGAGAAGAGGAAAGCACAGCCAAGGCGCGAGACCCAGAAGGGTGACACCCACAGAGAGGACAAGGGGCCCCGCATCCCGAAGGACTCCAGTTCCCGATGTCCCCGTGCGTTCCACGGCTCAGCTCGCAATCAAATGCCCCTCTGCTCCTGGTGACCACATAGTCCCAAGTGTTATTTCTTAACTATTTGAGGCCAAAGAATGAAAATTTCTGGACTCGCAGCAATTCACCTGCGACCCAGGAATTGCGGGGTAACGCGGTTCGCCCACCGACCCACCCTTACCCCGCCGCGGAGAGGGTCCCCGTCTTCGCCTCCGTGCCAGGTGGCCCCGGTCAGCGCCGGGCAGGGTCGTCTCTGCCCAGACTCCGCATTTTCGTGCTTAACACAGTCCGAGCTACCAGGAATGGAAACTGCACTAAAGTCAGAAGGACTCTTTCCCCAACCACATTATGAGTCATAAATAAAGAGCTTACATTAATCACTTAAGCACTTCTAAATTATTTCTTTTCTTTTTTTTTTTCTTCTGCTTTTTTTTTTTTTTTTTTTTGCAGGGGGCGAGGGGGGAGGCGGTTGTCGGTCTGTCTTGCAAGAAGCACACAGAAAACAGAAAGTCCAGAGGAAGATCCTCGCGTGCAAAGGGCAGACACGTACGGTGTCTGAGGAACGAACTGAATCCCAGCAGAGGCATGGCAAGGCTTTCTGCCACTCTGCGGGAAAGTTCCACGGTCCCATTCACCACATTCTTGGTGTGCCAGGATGCAAAGCCACCGCGGCGATGTCTTGTCTCCGGGAGAAACAGGGGATGGGGCGGGAGGAGCCATCCTCCGTGCAATGTCCCCTTTGTCCCCAGTGGCGACACACACGTGTCCCCGACAGCGACCACCACTACGGGCATGCAGAGACAGAAACGAGACTCACCTGCCCCACCGCCACTGCCTGTCGCCCCCCCCCCACCGCCATGCAGGGAGGGTCCGGCAGGCGCCCGGGGACAGGAGACGCAGGGCAGGACGGGCCAGCAGAGCGCTGGGGCTGAGCGAGTGGGCGACATCTACACAGAAGGTGCCACTGGCGTTTTAACCTCCCCGAAGGCCCTTACCCAAGTGCTGGGCACTGAATGAAACAAAGAGGCTCAAAAAAAAAAAAGACACTCTGCAGAGGTCTGGATGGTGCACGGCCACCCCGCCCGCAGAGAGGCGGGAGATGAAGGCAGAGCCCGCAGCCAGCGGGGCGGACGCGGTTCCAGCTGGATTTGGGGTCAAAAGGTGGCTGAGGCATCGCCTTCCCAGAAGCAGTGAGTCACGAGGAAAGTCTGAAAGGGAGCAAGGTGGTGGATTTGTTTTTCCCCCAGCTCGGTGTGGGTCTTGGCAGGGCGACATGGAAAAGAGCACTGGAAGGCAGGGAAGGAAGCAGGCGTTCCAGAAGGACTGGCCGGAGGAGGCAGGACTGCGGTGGCACCAGACAGGCACAGGGACCGGGCGGGAAGCAGGGAGTGGCCGGCAGGGCCCGGCCCACCTGGCCGATGGGGCGGGCTCTGAGCATGGCGGGCTCTGGAACCCAGCGAGGCCCGAGCCCACCCTCGGTCGCCACTGCCGGGCGACCTGCTTCAGCCTCTGCGACTCTCAACTGCCAAATCTGGGAAACAAGGACCAGGACACCACCTGGCTCACCAAGTTGCAAAACGCACTGGCAGCTTTGAGCGACAACAGCACGGAGGCTGCAGGTAACCAACTAACTAGCCCACGGGCCAAAGCCCCCCGGCCACCTGCTGTCCTCAGCCCACGAGCCAAGAGTGACTCTGCCATTCCTACGTGGTTGGGCTGGGGGCGGGATGGGAAATAATAATGCCATTTATTAATAATATTAATTAATTGATAATATCAATAACAATGCGCGAAAATTACATGGAATTGAAACGCGGCGCCCAGTCCCTAAGTAAAGTCTGACGGGAGCACAGCCACCCCCACTCTATTTAGAGATTTGTCTACGCCTGCTTCGGCACGACGATGACAAAAGTGAGAGAGCAGAGAGCCCGTGTGGCCGGCAAAGCCTGAAGTGCTGACTGCCTGGCCCTTGCTGGAAGTTTCTGCCGAGCCCTGCACCAGCGGATGGAGAGCGTAATTAGCTGTGCCTCAACTCTACAGAAAAGTCAGACAGAAAAGAGACTGAAATCTTTTTATTGAGATGTATTAATAATTCACATAACCATAAAATTCACCCTTTTAAGCTGCACAACTGCATGGTTTCTAGTATATTCGAGAGTTGCAAAAACCATCACCATGATCGAAGTTGAAAACATTTTTCCCACCCCCTCAAGAAATCCTGTCCCCATGAGCAGTCACCCCCCTGTTCCCTTCTTCTCCAGTCCCTGCGACCTCTAACCTACTGCGAGTCAGTGGCTTTGCCAACTCTGGATATTCCGTATAAATGGGATTATAAAATACATGGTGTTTTTGTGTCTGACTTTCAGTTAGCAAAATGTTTTCAAGGTTCAACCACGTGCCAGCGTGACTCAGTCCTTCATTCGTTTTTTGTGGCTGAATAGTATTCCACTGGGTGCAAAAATCGCCTTTTGTTCATTTGTTTATCCGTTGATGGATATTTGGGTTGCCTCCACTTTGGGGCTATTTGAAAAACTCTCCTACGAATATTTATGCACAAGTGTAGACACATGCTTTTGTTTCTTTGGGGTGCACATCTAGATGGAGCAGGGCTCCTAGGCCACGGGGCAACGCTTTTAACCTCGTGAGGAATGGCCGACTGTTTTCCAAAGCAGCTGCACCATTTTGCATTCGCAGCGGCAATGAAAAGGGTTCCAATTTGTCCATTTTCGCCAACTCTCATTCATCTTCTCGAGTATAGCCACCCAAGTGGGGGCCAAGCGGGATCCCCCTGTGGCTTTGATGTGCATTTGTCTAATGGGCTAATGAATGTTAAACATCTTTTCGTGTGCTTATTTTGCCTTCTGTATATCTTTTTTGGAGAAATGTCTAGGTAGCCCTTTTGCCCATCTCTTTTATTTGGGTTGCTTTTTTATTATTGAGTTCGAAGAGTTGTTTATATATGCTGGATAACAGATCCTTACCAAATAGGTGATTCGCAAATATTTTCTCCCAGTCTGTGGGCTGTCTTTTCACTTTCTTGATGGTGTCCTATTTTTAAAGCACAAATGCTTTGAATTTTGGTGAAGCCCAATTTATTTTTTCTTTGTTGCCTGCGCTTTTGACGTCTTATCTAACAAACCACTGCCGGCTCCAAAGCTCATGAAGATTTATTCCCATCATTTCTTCTAAGAGTTTTGTATGTTTAGGTCTTACATTCATGTCTTCGATGTATATGTTGTGGAGTAGGGGTCCAACATCTTTTCTTTTGCACATGAATATCCTGTTCTGTGACCATCATTTGCTGAAAATACTATTCTTTCTCCATTGAATGGGCTTGGCACCCTTCTTAAAAATCAACTGACCATAAATATAATATAAGGATTTATTTCTTGGCATTCAATTCTATTTCATTGATTCATAACTCTATCCTTTTAAAATCAGGAGGAGTGAGTCCTTCAGCTCTGTTCTTTTTCAAAAGTGTTTTGACTATTCTGGGTTCCTTGCATTTCCATATGACTTTTAGGATCAACTTGTCAACTTCAAAAAAAAAAAGGCACCTGGTTTTGATAGAGTTTGCATTGAATCTGTAGATCAATTTGGGGAGTACTACCTTGATAACGATATCAAGTCTTTCAGTTTATGAGCACAGGATATCTTTCTATTGACTTAAAGTCTTTTTCTTTCAAAAATATTTTAAAGTTTTCAGTGTACCAGTTTTGTACTTGTATTAAATGTATTCCTCGGTATTTCTGATGTTATTGTAAATGGAATTGCTTGAAATCTTTTTTAGTAGTACAAACTTTAACTTGGAATGGTAGAAATACAATGGGTAGGTGTATGAGAAATGAGGACCAAAGCCTAACACAAAACCAAAGGTAAAACTAAAGCCAGTTCTCAGGGAAATCTAACCTGTCAAGATTCACACCATCCTCTAAGCTTCAGGAGGGCAGGTGCAATGTCTGTCCCGCTCATCCTGTAACACCTAGCATACAGTAGGCACTCAAGAAACACTTGTTGAATGAAGTTTAGCACTAGCAGGAAACAGTTCATCTGTATTTTCTATTTGAGGTAATAAATACGCCCTTAAACATTAATTTCTTCAAGCCATAGGTTGGCTTGCAGAACCAAGCAATGGCGTGGACTGCAGGTATTATTGACACAGGCAAAATATTCTCATGCAAGAAAACAAGTTTGGTGAGGACCCCCACCAGTCGACAAGCCCCCCTTTAGTTTTTCCAACTAGAAAGTCCAAGAAAATGTCACTAGACGAGGAAGAGAAGAGAATAAGGGTAGGTAAGAGTTCGGAGGCACCTGAGCGTGCTGCGAACAGCACTGGTCCTCTTGACAGTGGCGTAAACAACGTATGATGACACCCGAAGGTAAAACAAGAAATGCTACAGAAAGTGCTAGACGAGAAAAAGGGAGCAGGAGGAAGGAGGGGGAGAAGCAAACACCAATCTACTCTACAGGGAAAAAAAAAAAAAAAGTTGAAACCCAAGGCTCAATATGGCATCTATGACTACTACAGCTTTCCTTTGTTGTCATGGATAATAGATAATCAATTAACATAATAAACTTTCATTAAGGCCAAGCATACCGTATCTGCCGCACACGCACCATGCTAAGTGTCTCATGTACATAATCTCATTACCGTCTTGTGACAACCCTAAGGCGAGTGCTCTTATTACCACTATTCCGGAGCGGGGAGAACAGAGACCCAGGGATGTCAGGGTAACTCACACAAGGCCTCACAGTGCTGGGCTGCCACCGTTGGTATTTAAACCCAGGTCACCTGACTCCAAATGCCCACACTACGCTGTGTATAAATATAGAAATAAGCACATACTGCACACACTTACTTGCAAGCGTAGCAAATGTCCAATACCCTGACACAGTGATGAGCATGTGACTAATTTGATGCCATACACCAAGTGTGCAAGGGAACAACTGTCCTTACACTTTTTTTAGGCCAAGTTAAAGGGGTATGCAATCTGCAACACAAGGCCGCAAATATTGTACCATTAAACCCCTACAAATCACGAAGCCTGAGATTACACTGTCTCCCACAGCCACTGGGGCCATGCTGGGTTCGAGCCCTGGATCGATCACGGCACTTTGGACGAGCCCCTAGTTTTAGTAAGCTGCACTGCCCTAATTTGCAAGGTCATTGCCAATTCCGTGATTCTACCAATTCACTCTTTTCCTGAGCTTTCAATTATTAAGCCATCAACTTCCATTGCACACATATTATTTTACACCTTTATCGAATTCGCGGGTCGGTTACAGTCCTCAGCCCAGGTTAAATGGGAAGAAGAATATTTGGGCATAGTTAGAAACACCCTAGGATCAGAAAATCATCTCGTATAAAAATAAAAAGGAAGGGCATGGGAATTGGGTGGAGAGATTTGCTCTGATAAAGTACATCCTGAGCCCCTTTCTTTCCTGGCTGGTCCGTATTCTAAATCATTTCCTAGCTTTCACATAGTAAATTTTTTCTGCTAGATGACTCGACATGCTGGAGATCAGGTTACAGTGTGAAGGACAAAAGATAAAAACAATCTGCATACTTCCATCTGGCTCTTCAGAACAAAGTCTAGAGACTTGAAATGTGAGGAGAGAAGCAAGTACTCTAGCTCACAACAGATACAGCAAAATGTCACAGAAACAAACCTTCCAGAGAATCCGAGATGCTGGAATGTGTATTGCACCAGAATTTACTCTGAGAGCATTTAAAAGGAAAAAAAATAAAAAATAAAAAGTTAAGACTCACTGAACACAATGTTTCCTCTATTACAAGCAGATGAAAAGTTGAGAACAGACCATTATAATAGAAAGTCTATACAGCAGCACAGAAATGCTAGTCTCATTGTTGTCAAATGACTCTTGTTTGCAAAACAAACAACAAAAAACACCTTCTAGATGTTTATTAATGTGGTCTTGGCTCGTTTTTTTTTTTGTTGTTGTTGTTTTTTTGTTTTTTTTTTTTTTAGGACTCGAAAGTCGACACTCAAGGCTTGACTCTGGTCAAACTACTCCTTTGCCACATGGCACTGAGCTACATAAGACAGATTTTCAATATGAAAGGAACCAGCAGTTTCCAATACAAACACACGCTTTCCAATATATAAAATTTAAGAAAAGCCAGGGTCTGTGCAGAAAACATTAAACTGGTTTATATATCAAAATCATGAGGTTTAAGCAGAAATGCAGCATTAAAATAATTTACAAAATGGCTCAACAATGAACATTTTCCTCCATGAAAAAACAACACCCTTAATGTTTTTCATATGGCACATAAATTTTTACAATACCTGCAGGAATATTTTCATTGGTTAAACCAACACCATAGGTCCTTTTAGCTCTTAAGCATATTACGACTCTTGCCTTTTTATGGCGTTTTTGTTGTTGTTTGCACCCAATGTAATAAGCTTTTGAGAACAAGAAACAAACCACAATAAAAAGAAGAAAGGGCTGCCCTTTGTAACTGCAACTTTCACAAGAGGGGCGTGGGGGGGCAGAGCGATTCGAGTCTTGTTTTTATAGCTGCTATCTTGATGCAATTAGTGTAAAATAATTGTCTGCGCAGGCCAAAGTGGAGGCTGAGTCGAGGCAGCTGAATGCATTCCCGAAAATGATCTCCCTGCCTCTCCCTCCAGCCCGTTTGCAAGCTTGCAGCAGATGCTGGCCGCTGAGCCGCGCAGACAACACAGTTCATGACTTTTGGGAGCCGGCTGTTGCCACATCTGCAGTTGATCAAATGGAGAGCAGAAGTGTGGCAGACACACACAGAAGAGAGTGTCAGCGAGGCGGGCAGGCGCGGGCTGGGCCAGGGGAACTTTCTTGAAGGCTGGCCTAAAAATAGACACACGCTCACACTCCTCCCTGCACAGCCAGCTCATAAAAACCCGGCCTGCCTGTCCTATTATGGAGCCGGCCTGTGGCAGACACTTCCTGCGCAGGGCCCGGGCTGCAGATAAGGCAAGGAGCGAGCAGGCAGGGGTGGGGGGAGGCGGGCGGTGCACCCTCCTGCTGTGGCTCACTCTCGGGGATAACTGGGCGACGGTCCAAGTTCAGCTGGGCCCCCAGAGAAAGGCAATGCTTGTGTTTAGCCCCGCACAATACTGACATAACATTAACAGATTTACATATGCAAAACTGTGAAGCAACAGGCATTCCCCCTCAATTGACCCACAGCTTGTAGTGTCTGCCGAGTTACTCCCCGCTTCGGCTCTGTAACCAAGTGGGCGGCATGCGAATACCATCTGGGTACCACTTATTGAAAACTGGCAGTCGCTCTGCAATAGGCAAGCTGGCAATAAGAGGGAAGGGAATAAATTGCATCATTTAGTTAACATCCACTTGCTTTGCGGCTGTTAAAAACCCATGACTGAATAATAATTTGGTTATTTCTTTTGCCAGAAACTGCTGTCAGCCAAATTGTACTACGCAGGCTGCAGAAGTCGACTTGCAAAATTTCCACTTGAAAAGGGATTGAGGAGGATCAGGGCGAAATGGGCACCAGTCCCTCCCCGGTTGTGAGCGGTGGCAGCTCCTGCAGCGCCGTGGCCCAAACATGGTCGGCGCCCGGCCCTGGGTAGCCTCGGGCCGGGCTGAGCCAAGCACCGAGCAGGGAGGTGCAGTAAATGCCCGTAAGCAGCTCAGAGCCAAGGGTGTGTGTGTGTGACAAGTGACATCCACACAGCAATCAGCTGTAGATGGGACCAAGCAAGGCGCGTCCTGGGGTTGACATCCCCCGGAGTCTGCCTGCAAAGTGGGCAAGCTGGCCCACGGGGACCCCAAAGTGTCACCCGTCTACGTCCCCCCAGCCCTGTGCCTGGAGCAGGCAGACGGCATCACTTCTCTCTGGTTTACTCATCTGCTTTCAAACCCAACTAACAAAGAAAGTGACAGAAACCTTAGACCACCACATAAAGGTAGAAGTGATCTTCAGTAAAAACCCATGTGTTTGAAGTGGTTCTCTTTCGAATATATGTGTACAGATATGAAAGTCTCCTATTTACTATATACTACATGCATGTGTATATGCATGCATATATATATATATACACACACACACACATGTGTGCATATATATAAAACTTCTCTTTTCTATGTCTTTTAGGAAAATCAGGGCTGAAATATATGGCAGCGACCAAGGCCACAGCAGTTTTAAAAGGATACAAGTAATTAAAAGATGTAAATAAAAATACATATTTTCATATAAGATATAAATCGTTAATATATTTTATTTCTTTTAATAATTTATATCTTCTTTAACTGCTATAGCATTGGCATAATTACACATATTACACAATACACATACACAATAATTACACATATTACACATTACACAATAATTACACATTATTTCAGCCTTGATTTTCCTAAAAGACATATCCAAGGAAACGGAAAGAAACAAAAGGAAAATTTGGAATAAAAAAGGAAAAACCAGGAAACCAAAAGACTGCTGCTGCTCACGGAAGCACTACAAGTGAACAAAGTTTGTCTGGTCAAACTTAAGACAAGGGAAGATGAGAAAGAACAGGGCTGTCACACAGCAAAAATACACGTTTGTGAAATTCTCCTTACTTCTTCTGCCAAACCACCTTTCAAAGCCCAAAACGGATTTAAAGACCACTCGATTTTATAAATGGGGTGGGTCTTTCGGAAAATAACACAGTGGGCTAGTCACACACGAGAATAGGCAGAATCCGATCACAAAAAGCAGAGACGACGGCAGCAAGACCAAACGGTTATGTATTTTCCAAACCACAGCAGTCCTGAGCTACCACATGGTTAAGGGAAACCTGGGTAACAGTATTTTCAAGGGAATGACCATAATCAAAAAAGATTAAGTTTTGTTTTGTTTTTTTTTTCCAGATTCAGCTTATGATTGTAATCTTACCTTGCTCTAAACAGCTTACAAGGCAAAGAAAAGACAAAGTCCATTCTGTATATCTAGAGATATCAAAAGATGTTAAGGACTGTAAAGCAATAGGCTGAATTTGCTCCTTGGAAGGCAGAGAAAGAAAATGGTATTTCCAGGTTGCCAGGCTTATAATCAGTTTGTTAAAAGGAAGCAAAACAGCTATTTTATTCACACATATGCATGTGGGCACAGGTGCATACACTCCAATAAAACCACCATGCTGTCACCAAAATACCACTGGCCTACAACAGGGGGGACAACTGGTTCTCACCGGAGCTCGGCCACTCCCTAAGCTGAGTGACCTTGGGCAAGTCACAATCTCTCTGCGTCTGATATTCCTTCCTTTGGGAAATAGTGACATATGATAGGGCGTTGCTAGAATTTCCCAAATATAAGCAAAACTAAGGTTTTCCTAACGGCTCTCCACTGCACATTCATCATTACAAAATGTGAATGCATCCTATGAAAATAAATGAATCAGAGTTATACAGGATTTCCAAATTACTCTCATTTTACTGTGCAAATTACTCTAGGGTAAATATTGCTGGGGTTTGTGTTTGTTTTCAAAAATACACATGTTGGAGGACTAAACCGCCCTATGTAATTATTTATCTTCCAGAACATTATATGTTCCTCAGTGTTTGTTTAAAATCCAAAAAGTTTCTAGTTAACTGCAAGATTTCTATTTAATATGCAATTCCTTAATAAATGACTACAAGATATAGCCCCACTTAGGCAAAAGGTTGGAACCAAGCAGTACAAGTCTACAAACCTACAAGCCAAATACGGTTTGGGCCATCCTAAGATTTGGGAGAATACTGCCATTCCTAGAAAAGATATTTTTAAGCTACTGCCATGTCCCTGTACACTGCTGCATATTTAAAAGCAATCACACTCTCCTTGTTGGTTTGCACTGTTTTTGATTCATCCTAAACTCTTCTACCAGTGAACCATGGCACGGTTTCCCCGAATCGCTCTAAGTGTTGCATACGTCCTGGCAAAAGCCCAACATTCTAGCCAACATCAGCATTTTTTTCCAAGTTAACCTTCATGAACTCGACTGCCTTTCAAAAGTGGAGACAATGCACTTGACCCTTGGCCGGTGGAGCGTGTGGGCTTTCCCCAGGAGGGGTTACGGATTTGCGCTAATCCACGCGGCACCCTGGGTAGCAGCACCTTCCCCCACTCTGACACCCAACTGCAGACATCCACAAGCCAGCTGGCCGGGGCCCCGCGCTGCGTGGCTAAGAAGGAGAGGGCAGGTAATTGGTCCACGAGAGGCAGGAATTCCCACTCCGGCCTCATTAGCAACAGGGCCGGGCAGCCAAGACTGCAGTTAACGTTAGCCAAATACACCTGGCTCATCTTGTAAAGCATAAAGACTCGCTCATTAACTGAGCTTAGAAAGGTGTGACCCCTACAAACCCAGAGAGCTATTTTCAGGTCCTCCATGGCACAAATTCTGTGATCAAGTTGCAAATGCCACGAGGTTCTTCATAAGGTCCCTTCAACAGGCTCTGGATGTTGGACAGTTGGGGCCTCTGGCCGTGTTATCCATTAAGCACACACACACCCACCCACCTGTACGACATGGGACCGGACAGAGCATGATGGACGCTAACCTCGGCAGAAGGTGGCCCGACCGCCCACTCTGATCGGACACCACGACACAGCGAGGCACGCCTCCAAGGCCAAGGCCACCCCTGCCCATTGCTAAGAGGCTCATGGACAGCAGGGTCTAGGAGCTGCCACGCCTCTGCAGCCCACTGTCCGAACGGGCCATGACACAAGGGACGGCCATTCATCCCACGTGGGCTACCCACCGTCACCAATGGAGTCAGGCAAACCGGTTTGTTCCTGTAGTTGTCATCTGAAAATAAAACGTAAGGGTCCACTTCCATTGTGAGCTTGGGAATAGATGGAAATTGGAAAGACAGAGAGGGGGAGAAAAGGAGGGGAGAGAAAGAGAGAGAGAGAGAAACAGAAGAAGAGAGAAAGGAAGGAAGGAAATTGCTTGCTATGAATGAAGACAAAACAAAATTGTGAAATCTAGAAACGTTCAGGGCTGACTTCCAACACCGCTGTCACTGCCATCAATTTTAGGAAATAAAACTCTTATCAAACGCGAAAGGGGGCAAAGGGAATCCAACGTTTCTGGGCTCTACATGAACTAAAAAGTTGCAGGTTTTCTAAAACAGGTTTAGAGGCAACGTTTCTCCGCAGGCAGTTTTGCGCCCTTCCCCTCCCCTTCGCTGTGACCCCCGTGCGGAGTCCGGCTCTGCGGACCAATGTCACCAGCGCGGCCCCCAAACAAGCCACAGAGGGTGCGAGGCTAGACAGCAGGACTGTGGGGTCTCAGAGAAGACTCTGCATTTGAGGAAAGGCGGGCCTGGCAGGTGGACAGCCATTCCGGGCCTTATCCAGGTGTGCGGCTGGGGACCGGCTCCCAGGTGACCCCGGGGGACCTCCGGGGGCGGCTGCACTCCTGCACGCCCGGGCCGGCGCCGAGGAACCGGTGTCACCCTGCAAGGGCCACTGCGGGCCACGCACTCAAGCGGCAACACACGTCCCTGCTCCCTTGTGCGACATCGGAAGGCAGGTTGCCGTCCACGGTGGGCCCATGGCAGAGGTGCATGTGTGAACAGAAGACAAAAGGCGTCCTCGTGGAGAATTATCACTACCCCACGCCCTCTGCAACCGAACAGCTGGCTGGCTGCATTCCAGCACATTCCAGCAAGGTCCAGAAAAGAGGGCAGCTGCCGGACCTGTCCCCCCTTTGGGGGTCAGCGTCACATCTCGCATTCGCCAGGACCCGCGGCGACACGGGTCTGAGCTCTGTGACCATCTACGCCGGCTGGCAGGACGCATCTAAAGGTTTCTTTCTCAAATCAGAAAAGGCCTCTCGGACCAAACCGACTGAGCCGGCCCCAGGCACAAATAACCCGTTTCACAAGAGGCCAAAGGGCAGCCTCGGACAGCGGCGACCGGGGACACCGGCGAGGCAATCCGCAGTTCCTCCTCGGCCGGGCCTTCGCTCTCGGTTTTGAAGACGCAGAAATTCCCGCGTGGACGGCACGCCCGTGTTGAAACACACATTTGAAGCTGTCGGTGACTCACGGATTATTTTCAGCCACTGGTCACCACCCTTAGTGTGGACGTTTAGAAATCTTGGCCCTCCCAATGGAGGATGAATAAGCCATGCGTGCAAGATCCCGCCTCTCGTTTAAAACACACACACACACACACACGTACACACACGAACACACACATGCACGCACGCACACACACACACACACACACACACACAAAATAGCACAGGGCTCCACGCTGAGAACACTGAATCAATTTTTCTCACAAACAGCATCGCAAAAATAACAGGCTCTAATAATTGGGCCTCTATACTTCCTCCCCCTGCCCTAATCCTCTCTCTTGTGTTTATCCCTTCCTCTGTGTTCCCCACGCCCTCCAAATGAGACGTGGCCTACGCTGCCAAGAAATGAGACAAAAGTCAAAATAAAAAGACAAAAGCTAAGTACTGATAATAAATCACTAATGTTTACTCAGCACTTGGTATGCAAAAAGGAGTCAGTGTTTTTGTTTCTATTGTATCGACTCATTTAACCAAAGCGAGAACACATCGAGGGGAATACTGCCATTTTACGGATTCAGGAGCTAAGGCAGAATGCTCCAGAAACTTCTGGAAGGGCACACGGCTAGCAAGAGGCAGAGCCAGGACTCAAACCCAGGCAAGTTTAACCACTACACTACACTGCCTCAAAGATACATTAACGAAAGAAGTTAATTGTTGACTTTTCAGCTACTAAGGGTCCTCGAGTTGGGTATGTAATGGGTTTTCAAGGTTAATTTTAACTTTGTGGGATTTTTGCGTTGACTTTGTAGCAGCAACATACTACACTTACAGAAATTAAACCTCCTTCTCCCCTGCTACGTAGTGTTCCTGCCATGGCAACAACTCAGTCTCGGGTGTTTTTTTCCTAGAACCTCTCTACTAAGTAAAAACGCATTTTGTTTAGAATAAAAAACAAACATAAACTTTTAACTTTTTTATGCCTCTTTATATTTAGAACATGCCTTTCTAAAATGTGAAGTTCAGCATATGTCAAAAGATGTTTTTTTTTTTTTCAAAGACAACTTTTCTTTTTAAAAAACCGTAACTACAGATGTAATAATACAAGTTCACTGGGTAAAAGTATTATCGCAAACAGTATGGCATCAATATAAATCCAAAGCAAGACTGTTTTCTACTCGCCCTCCTGCCTCTGGCCCTAAATGTAGTTTATTCTTTGGAAGTGATCACATCATCGCAGTCAGCGACGGGACAGGGTGGGGGACGGTGGGGACTTAGATCTCTCTAATCTCCATTATCCCCACCTGCCCCCCAAGTAAAAAAGATCACAAATCATACAGCAAAGCTGGTTAGGAGCAGAAACCCTTGAGCCTGGGGCTGCCTGGGGCTGAATCCTATCCGCACCACTCACTAGCTTGTTTGACCTTGAGCTAATAAATTACGTAACCTCTCTGTGCCTCAGTTTCCACATCTATAAAAAGTGAGCATAACAGCAGTTCTTACCCTCATTGAGTCACAACGACGGTTAAATAAATTACACAAGCTAATATTTATAAAGGTAATTGGAACAATGCTGGCACAGAAGTTCTATTTAGGTGTCTAGCAAATGGTATCTTTAAAATAAATTAATAGCCAATGAGTAGAAAGCAAAACCATGCAAGTGTGTGCCTAAAAGCGCCCAAGCAACTTAACGCGTAGGAAAAAGAAAGCTGCTACGAGAAACAGAAAATAGATTCCATTTTTATGAACTCATAAGGATACTACTTATGTAAATAAAGACTCTGTTTTTCTATTAATCCATCTTGGCTTTTGGTTCAAACCCTAAAGCATCAGTCCTAGACACAAGCTCATGTATTCAGGTACCAGGTAAAAAAGTGAATTTTTCTAACTATTTGTATCTATCATATTTTTACCACTGTGTAGCACACAACTGAGGCCACAACCGGCAGGTTTGCTGTGCAATTGCACCTTCTAGCAGGAGACCTTTCTTCAAAAAGGATGTATTCTGTCTGCCACTCCCATCACACCCGATGACAGCAACTGTTGGTACATGTCTTCCCAGACTCTCAGAGTTGAGTTTTTCTCAAAGAGACACATTATGTAACTAGAGACACAAAAACCCATGCTCACTTTATAAAAATACTACCAACAGGCTGGGCACGGTGGCCCATGCCTGTGATCCTGGCATTTTGGGAGGCTGAGGCAGGAAGATCACTTGAGGCCAGGAGTTCGAGACTAGCTTGAGCAGGAGTGAGACGCCGTCCCTACAAAAAATAGAAAAAATTAGCCGGGCGCGGTGGCTCACGCCTGTAGTCCCAGCTACTCGGGAGGCTGAGGCAGGAGGATCGCTTGAGCCTGGGAGTTTGAGGCTGCTGTGAGCTATGATAATGTCACTGCACTCTAGCCCAGGTGACACAGTGAGACCCTGTCTCCAAAAAAAAAAAAAAAAAAAAAAAAATTACCAACAAACATTGAGAAAACCATTTTCTCTAATAATATCTGAAATGGATAGCTTGAGTGTTGAGTTTGGTGTAAGGGGCAAATATAAATTTTTCCAAAGGAAACAATTCTTACAGCACGAAACCATCAAGGCTCCATCCACAAAAAACATTCTATAAAATGTCAAGACATTTGTAAGACTAAAGTGTGCTATAAAACAAAATGACATAAATTACAGGATATTGCTACTTGTTGATTCTGAACACAACAACATATAACTATCTTTCCCCCAAAGTACTCCTGGGATTACTCAAATACGAGGGTAGGGCACAGAGAATTATTTTTCTGTCTGGTGAGTGGCATTTTCCTGGTCAAAAGAAAACCTTAGAAGCACACCCAAAACCAAAGTAATAAATGTGGCAATGGCCCGGACAGGCAGATGACAAAGATTCTAGCCACAATTAACACATGCATGTTTCCAGGTTCCTCAAGTCACAGTTTATGTCCAAGATATAAATTTCTGGCATGCAAAACACTCTCTCTTTAGTTCATTGTTCAAATGGAATTTGCATTTCTATTCAAAACACCGATTTTGTTTTGCGGAATAAAAATAGACAAAGAATCATTGCCACATACGTCGAGCTGATAATGCAGTGTGATGCTGTCAAAGTGTCTCAGACATAAAACCTTTCAATCTTTTGATCTCTATCATCTATTACTTAGTACCATTCGGATGGAAAGAATTCAAAGGATAGAATGTATTATAAAAGCAAATCCCCTGAATATTTTTTTATTATTTAATTTCATTAAATGCATCACCTCTAAACCATCTCCTCTAAAAACCATTTAAATTTTCAGCATCTAGTACCTTTATTTTATTCTAACTCTCTGCATCAATATTCTACCATATGTGCCAGCCATCCTTTTCTAAATGCCTAACTTTGGGTGAATACCCCACAGAGATACAGATTTAAATAAACAAAGTGCTGCCTTCTACAAAATTAAGAGTAGCCTGAAAGAGAACTACGTAAAGAATTAATCACCACCACTACTACTGAGCACTGTTCTCTAGAGCAGAACCAATGCAATATGGCAGGAAAAAGAAATACGGAAAAGGTACTGAAATCACCGAGATTCCAAATTTGGTTTTTGTTTTTTTTTTAAATGTAACAACAAAAACATAGCCCTAATGAGATTTCAGCAGGGGGATCGAACATACAATATACAAAAATACAGAGCTATCTACACACTAAGAGTAATCAGTAAGAAAATATAAAATGAGCTACACCTTCCTTTTCTAGGTACAGACAACACAGCTACAAAATTTTCACAAGAAACAAAAAGGAATACTCAAATAAAAGGATAATGAAACCATTTTCCTGGATGGGGAGATAGAATACAGAAAGGTAATTAACTATTTTAAATTTCAATCAAATCAAAAAAAGAAATGATTTTTAACAAGAAAATTAAAAGGGTGTTTTAGAAAAACTATAAAACAATTAAAGCAAATAAAATTTTCTAAAGTATACGTATTATGAAATTATTGATATTAAACATATTATAAACCATAACAATTAAGACAGTGTAGAACTAACTGGCAAAGAACTAGGCAAAATAATAATATTGATAATTTTTATAATGATCACAAATATGTGAGTGCTTACTATATGCCAGGTGCATTATATTTAGTTACCAAATAATTTGTCATCCTTAGATTATTTTGAAATAGGTTATTTTAATATTAACAATGATATAAGCAGAATAATCTTAGTAGTCTATACCTCTGTCTTTTAGTCAGTTTTATGGCCATCCTCCTCTTTTTTCCACATCACCTTCTTTTTGGAAGAATGTTAGGAAAAATATTGGTCTTATTATTTTCATAAAATTGCCTGCAGTATTCTTCAAAGTTATATTTTATGGTTAATAAATATTAATTTATTTATTAACACCATCAAATATCAGTATCTCTGGCATGTAATATTAACTGAGAATATACTCTCTTTCTCTCCATGGGTGCTAAAATATCTGTCAACTATAGCAAATTCTCCTAAGTTCAAGATACTCTCAATTTTTATTACTGTGCATTGAAATGTATACATATTTTAGCCAAAAATTTTTATAAGGTCATCTTTTTATAATAACTGAATTCTGAGTACCTTTCTTTGAGAAACCTTTTTATAAGACAAAACTCATTAAATACATTAACAAGCTTTATAATTCCTTGAAATATTTGGCCAAATTTGGATGCCACAAAATTGCACACCTTATTAGTATCATTTTATTTCTGCAATAATTCACATTATCTGATTTAAAACAGGAGCTCCATCAAACAATTCTTCCCACTGGTGAGACAATTCCAAGTACAGCCATAAAATTTCAAAAATTAAAACATGTTCACTTTTCTGAGCTCTCATTAATTTAACTTGTTCAGTTCTTCACTTGTTTTTGCAGGTATAAGAATTATAATATTGTCCTATTTGCACTTTTTTTTCCCCCAATAATTGTAATTTGCTAACAATCTCAAAAGAAGTTGAGTAAGGGTGCTTGTACTCCATTCTTTGGGTTATTAAAATTTCCAACTGATTTTGAACAAAATGCAACCAAAATTTAGAGTTCTCTTTCACAAAAGTTTAATAACATCATGGAACACGTGTATGGATTTACAAAATAGTTTCTCAAAGTCTCGAACATTTCTGAAACCTAACTGATAGCTCAAGTATTTATCTGATTTCAACATTAGTCTCAACGTAAGAAATTGGTAGTTTATCTATATATATGTAAAATCATTTATAAATGTTGGTAGTTAGCTATAGTTTCTATTTAAATTACATATATTGAAGTTTGAATGCAATTATGAAATATGTGGCCACTATAATCACTTCTAAGTATAGATTTGCTCCATAGGTTTCTTAATCTAGTAAAAACTGTTTTTACCACAATATGTTCCCCACCAAAATTCAAATTTCTTTAATCATCAAAAAAACAAATAACTTTATCTTCAATGTTAAACATTTTAACAGAATTTACAATCATTCATAATAATGATACATGCTTTCCCTTCAACAGAATGAAATTCCAACAGTTTTAATTTGATTCCATGAATTGGATCCAAAAAAACCAAACTATTACTGGTATTACCTGAGTTTCTATTTGAAGCATTCAATGATATTGATGTGAAATTGGCATCCTTAATTGCTTATAAAGAAGTTCTGTGAACAGTGTAACACATTAATCGTTACCAATTCACTTTTTGAATGTGTTTTAAGAAATGCTAGGACCCAACATAAGTGAAATGAATTTCAAAAAAGTCAGGATTTTATTTTATTTTATTTTTTTATGTTTTGTACAAACGGGGTCTTGCTATGCTGCCCAGGCTGGTCTCAAACTCCTAGCCTCAATCTAAATGATCTAAATGAAAAGTCATGCTTCACAATTTAAAATATCAACGTGCTTTCTGCCACTGTGTGTGGGTACAGTCTTCTTAAAATATGCCCTAATGTTGAAACAGACACAGTACTTCTTCAGCAAACGCATCTCCTGATTTTTGTATATTCAGTGATTTCACTATGACCCCCAGAGTGGACAGTAAACGTCAAAAACATTTTATGGAAGTTAATGTTTGCGGTCAACTACCTGGAAAAACAGCGGGGAAATCATGTAATATTTCATTAAACGAGCTCTGGTTTAAAGCTCAATTGCCGCCAAAAGGGCTTATTGCAAAATATATTTTTTAAAATTTCACCAAACAATAAACATAGGTATCTGTAAGTCTATACATTCAAAAACAGCAAAACCATAGAACCTACTGGAGCAAGAGCATTCTGACTGCTCCCTCTATTTCCCACATATTTCATGTAAACAAACTTAAAGTCCCCCATGGTTCCCCTGACCCACTGGCCAAATAGAGTCACCGGTCCTTGGCCACTTACACAATTGCACACATTAATTGAAACAGAGGGGTACCTACAAAGGGTTAGGAGAAAAGGGACCGTCTACTGCTGGTCATCTGTCAGAGGTCATTCCGCAGGCATGCCACACGCTGCAAGGTAAGATCATGAGGAAGTAGAGATAGCACATCACACTTTAGTATAAAATGAAAAATCTGACACAGTGCTGATCCAGGGGTCTTGGGCAACAGGTGTAAAAACCAGGACTGTCGCAGACAAACTGACACAAGCAGTCACTCCTTTGTATGTAATTATCTCATTTACTCTCCACAGCAGCCCCATGAGACTGTCCCTTCATTGTCCCCATTTTCATACGAGAAAATGCTGGCGTAGACTAACTGTGCAGTAGTGTGTTCAAGGCCACAAAACCTATACTGGTGGAACCTAACACCAGAGTCCACACACACAACCGACATGTAATACTGCTTCCCTTTGAAACAGAATAGAACGCATGGAAATGAGCCCTATTTTATATTACAATTTGGTGTATACAGCACCATTTTATATCAATAATGAAAAAGTATTAGTCAATAAATAATTCTGGAACCATATGCCACTTTTTTTTTTTTTTAAGAGACAGGGTCTTGTTCTGTTGCCCAGGCTAGAGTGCAGAGGCCCGATCACAGCTCTCTGCAATGCTGAACTCCAGGGCTCAAGCGATCCTCCCACCTCAGCCTCCCGAGTAGCTGGGACTACAGACGTGTGCCACCACGCCTGCATTTTTTTGTTTTTTGTTTTTATGTTTTGTACAGATGGGGTCTTGCTATGTTGCCCAGGCTGGTCTCAAACTCCTAGCCTCAAGCAATCCTACCGCCTCAGCCTCACAAAGTGCTGGGATTACAGGTGGGAACTACCATGCCTGGACAAGTTTGTTTTTCTCTTTTAGAGGCAGGGTCTTGCCCTGTCACCCAGGGCTGGAATGCAGTGGTGTGATCGTGGCTCACTATAACCTTGAAATCCTAGGACCACAGGTGTGCACTACCACATTTGGCTAATTTTTAAATTTCTTGTAGAGATGGGGTCTTGCTGTATTGCCCAGGCTCATCTAGAACTCCTGGCCTCAAGTGATTTTTTTTTTTTTAAACAATCAAATCAAACCCTTCCCTCACACATACAATGAAATAAAATGAACAGGATTGAGAGTTAAACAGGAAAGGAGAGGAGAGGAGAGGGGAGGGGAAGGGAGGGGAGGGGAGGGGAGGGGAGGGGAGGGGAGGGGAGGGGAGGGGAGGGGAGAGGAGGGGAGGAAAAAAGGAACAGGAGGGAGAGAAGGAAGAAAATGAAAAAATATAAAGCAATTTTAAGAACATAAATGTGTTGGATAAAAAATTCTTTTTGTCTTAGAAAATGTTAGAAGGTATAAATGAAAATAATTAGAACATTAAAATTAGGGTAATTATCCTAAAACACATTTTACATATAATATTTCAAGAGAAAAGAAAAAAAAAACAGAAAAATTTGGGAAAACACTAACGTCCATAACGTAAAAAGATCTCTTATAAATCAGTAATAATAACACGAACACTGTATTTTTTAAATTCTGTATATAATAAAATTTGGTAACTTACAAAAGTATTATAAACAGCCAGAAACCAAACAGTGTAAAAAGGACAATTTCGGTAGTTAGGAAAGAATGGCATACTTGCAGAATTCTTTAACATCTTTCACCTAGAAAACTGTTGGAAATGAAAAAGGAGGAAGGATTAGTTTACTCAATGTTGGCCAAACTCCAACGAAGTAGAAACTGCCATGTGGCCTTTTAAGGCAAACAAATAGGTGACACGGTGAATAGAATGTCAATGTTCGACATGTTTTGAGCCAGTAAATCCACTTACAGAACGTATTCTAAGGAAATTGTTGTACATGCAAATAAATGCACACTCTAGAATGTTCTTCCAGCATTACTTATATTAGCAAGAAACTAGAAACAATGTGAGCATCCAACGGAGAATGGTTAAATAAAGCAAGGTCCATGGTAAACTGAATGGAATCGTAGGCATTCTTCAAAAATCATGCTAACAGAGACGATTTAGTGAAACAAGAAAATGTTCACAATACGCTACGTGACAATAAGCAGGAAACAAAACCGTTGAATACTATTTGCATGTGTCTGTTCCTAAGAATGGGTTTTCGAAAAATTAGATTTAAAGATACAAAAATATTAAGAACTATTTTCTTATGGGTGAGGGATACACTAGGGATGTTTACAGAATCACAATTCTAAAACTTAGAAATGTCACAAAACTATCTTTCTGAACAAACAGCTGGGAAATTATTCGCTTCCTACATATAGGAGAAAGGAAAAAACTTTTTTTTTTTTTTTTTTGAAATGCAGAATTTTATTTAGAAATTGTTTCAAATAGAAAAAAAACCCTGTCAAGAAAGACCAGGTAGAAAATGGGTTCCCAATAAAATGGAATTTTAGGGCGACAAAAGTCTAAAAGGCCACAAAAGAGAAATTCCATCACTGTCACTTGAACAATGGCTAGTTACTCGCATTTTTTTGGCATTGGTAATCAATGAATCTGGGTTTTCCTCGGAATTCCACACAGAGCATGCACTACACAATTTTGTCATAAAATACTTGCTTTCTACACACATTTTAGGACAAGCTACCACCAGAAACAAATCAACACAAATACGTCAGGGGCTGAACAATCTCAGTAGTGGGTGACACGCGTTTTGCAGAATTCTGCCAAACAAAGGAACTGAATAGGCTGTGGGGCAAAGAAAATGAGGGAGACTTAAGGAAGGAAATATTTTAAATATTAACAATTAATTCAGACATGGTACTGTATTTTCTGCAAGATTTATGTTTGAGGAAAATGATTAAATGCTGGCATACCTGGATATCCTCTTCCACATTTTCAAACTTTCCCTGGAAAAATAACTGCTTATTAAAAAAAAAAAAAGAAAAAGTACCCAAGTCTATGGTGTGCCCAAAACATGGCACACGGCACAAGCTAGTGACCGGCAGGAGAAAGTTTCCTTCAAAACTCAGTCTCCTCAAGCCAAGAGCCACCAAAAATCAAAGGGGTCCTTCTGCCTTGGCTTGTCCCTTGTGGGACACAGCAGGGGCCTGTCACATTCGATGTCTTTCTGCCTGCATGGAACATGGAAAGAGCTCCCTGGAAACCCAGTGCCTGTCCCGCCTCGGACTGTCTGGTCTTCCAGTTCTCTATTTGTACATAAAAGGGAGGACAGCCAAGACACCTTCCACTGCACATGTCACGCTGGGAGAGAGAGTGGCTTTGCCCACGCTGTCCTGCTAGCCTGAGAGGTCTGCTCCCCACAAGCCTAATGTCTTCTTGGAAACCTGTATTTCTTTTTTTTTTTTTTATTTTCCTTCCACAGCAATCTCTAACTCCTGGGCTTAAGAGAGATCCTCCTGCCTCAGCCTCCCAAGGAGGTGGGACTAGAGGCTCTCGCCAGTGTGCCCAGGTAGTTTTTAAAATTTTTGTAGAGATGGGGTCTCACTCTTGCTCAGGCTGGTCTCGAACTCCTGAGCTCAAGCAAGCAACCCTCCAGCCTCAGCCTCCCAGAGAGCTAGGATTATAGGCGTGAGCCACCGCGCCCAGCTGAAACCTGTATTTCCCCCTGTCCCTTTTTTTTTTTTTTTTTGAGACAGAGTCTTGTTCTGTCACCCCAGCTGGAGTGCAGTGGCATCATCATAGCTCACTGCAACATCTAACTCCGGAGCTCAAGAGACCCTCCTGCCTCAGCCTCCCAACTGTAGCTGGGACTATATGCGTGTACTACTGTGCCCAGCTCAATTTTTCTATTTTTAGTAGAGATGGGGTCTCGCTCTGGCTCGGGCTGGTCTCGAACTCCTGAGCTCAAGCAAGCAACCCTCCAGCCTCAGCCTTCCAGAGAGCTAGGATTATAGGCGTGAGCCACCAAGCCCAGCTGACACCTGTATTTCTTTAAGGCAACACAAGCATGGCCTCCTCAGAGAGCCTTCCTTCAGTCCAGCTGGTCTTGGCCTCCTGATATTCTTCCCCAAACATGGGCGCCTCCTGCCATCCTTGTCCCATACGTGGGCATTGCCAAGCGGATTCCCAATCTTCGCTGCTCTCTCCCCTCATGCAGGGACCCCCCATCTTACTGAGACATGCCCCTTCTCCCAGAGGGCCATGAACTTCAGGGAAAGCTGGCCCGACCCCACTCCCAGAGGTGGCCCTGCCTGCTTGTCACCACTGCTTCAGAAACCCAGACTGAGTCCATCCGGGAATGACCTCTCTCCACTCGTAGGAATGAGCGATTCAGGCTAACACAGCACTAAGAAAGTTTTGCAGGCAGTTGCTGAGAAGGGAGCTTCTCACTCTGGCAATGACAAACATCGCTGAGAAATAAACCACTGGATTCAGCGGTGCCTGAAGGCCACCCCAGCTCGGAACTTCCAGTGAAATGAGCTCACATGTTCTCTTCCTGGGCAAGCCAGTTTGAGTTAAGGATTTCTGTAACGTGGGAATGAAAACTGGCAGAATGGACAACTGCTGGTTTTACCAGGCAAATGTAATTTCTTATTCTTCTATAACAGAAGCTTCATTTTCTCTTTGGGAAGCACCCCTCGCCCATGCTCAGTTCCTGCAGTCTAGGTGGGACTGAGCCCATGGGTCCCCCCCACTCCGGGGTAGGGAATGAAGCAAGGCTGGCCACTCAGAGCACTGGGGGGCTCTAATAGTCTGGAAGGCTGTTACATTGGCCTACTGCCAGTGAGAGCCTACATACACTTGCTAGCACCACAGGGAAAGAAAAAACTCCTACTCCGTTGGAGATGCTTATATGTTAGAATATAAACCTAGATCTGCTAGTAGCCATCTTTCCCCAAAAGGAAATTAGATAGCTAAGAATGAAGGCGACAACGTGAAAAGCAAGGTAAGAAACAAAAACAGACAGCCAACCCCTGCAACATTGCTTTAGCACCTGGATCCATCCATACCTGAAGCTAACTAACGCTATACTTTTCAGTTTTGTGATCCACTACGAAATCTTCTGTTTATTGAATGTGGAGATGGGGTTCTGCTGTTACACCCTGTCATCATTACAGCCTCATCACGGTGTACTGTGTCAGACTTCCCCACAGGGCGTGAGCCCCTGTAATTAAAACCATCCTCACATCTTCCCTGCCTAGGAAAGAACTTGGCTTGTAAAACCAGGTAAACGTACTTGAAGCAAGTCATTAAAACCTTCCCAGGCTCCGTTTCCTAATTTCAAAACCAAGGTGGTTAATCACAAAGACAGATAATAACAAGAGTGGTGAGGGTGTAGAGGAGCTAGAACTTTCATGTATTTGCTGCTGACAGGAATGTAAAACACTTCAGCCACTTTGGAAAAACAGTTTGGCAGGTCCTCAAAAGGTTAAACATAGAAGGTGCATATGGCTCAGCAATTAATTCCACCTCTAGGTATAAACCCAAGCGAACTGAAAACATGCATCAACACAAAACCTTGTGTACGAATGCTCACAGTAGTCTTAATTATAAAAGCCAAAAGTGGAAATAAGCCAAGTGTCCATCAACAGATGAACGGATAAACAAAATGTAGTATGTTTACACAGTGGAATATTATTCAGCCATAAAAAAGCACTGGAGTGCTGATTCATGCCACAACCACATGGATGAATCTTGAAAACATCATGCTGGGTGAAGACAGACAGACACAAAAACCCACTTATTTCATTCTGACCATGTGAAATTTCCAGAATAGGCAAGCCTACGGAAACAGAAGATTAGTGGGAGCCCAGGGCCAAGGGGACTGGGAGGAAATTGGGGGACAGAGGACAACTGCCAAAGGGTGTAGGGCTTCTTTTGTGGGAGATGACAATGTTCTAATATTGACTGTGGTGACGGCTACACAACTGTGTGAATATGCTAAAAACCACTGGCCAACTGTGCACGTGAAGTTGCTGAATTTATGTGCAGCAAGTATATCTTAATAAAATCTGATACAAAAATTTCCAAGCAGTTGAACCAGATGGTTTCCAAGGTCCCCTGCCACCATGACCTGCTGCGATCCTGTAAAGTATTTGAGATGAAATAGGAGCGGTGTAGCCATGTGACTCCATGCACGCCCTTAACCTCTTTGGAACTCAGTTTTCTCATCTGTAAAATGGGGGTGAGAGGACCTGTCTGGTGAGGTGGCTACGGCTGTCACTGAGCTGGCGTCTGCCCACTGGCTCCTTACACGGGACCCCAGATAAAGCCACACAAACCCAATCCTACTCCAATGCAAGTCGTCACAGCAAGCACCAACAGATTCCTTGAGCAGTCGTTTATGCATTCCCCCACGTTAGTTTCTTTTTCTATCTCCTGGGGCAACAGGGCGGGACTGGGGTGGCAGGGGTGGGGAGAAAGAAACAAAATGCAAATAAGTTGCAGCAAGCGGCAAGTAAAAACATTCTTCATCTTCAGCTTGCAAAGCCAAGGCCTGACGCGGGACTGCCACAAACCAGATTGTCACCACAGTCAATATTAGAACATTGTCATCTCCCACAAAAAAAGCCCTAGACCCTTTGGCGGCTGTCCTCCGTCCCCCAATTTCCTCCCAGTCCCCTTGGCCTGGGCTCCCACTATATCTTCTTTCTGTTTCCGCAGGCTTGCCTATTCTGGAAATTTCACATGGTCAGAATGAAATGGTAAGTGGGTTTTTGTGTCTGTCTGTCTTCACCCAGCATGATGTTTTCAAGATTCATCCATGTGGTTGTAGCGCGAATTAGCACTCCAGTGCTTTTTTATGGCTGAATAATATTCCATTGTATATTCCAGGTGTCTCCACGCCAGGCAAGGAGGAACAGCGGCCAAAAGTGCGGTCGTGAGGACAGGAGTTTGGGTTTGAAACCCAGGCTCTGCGACCAGGTCTCGGGTGTGGGCTTCTGCCCCTCCAGCTGACGAGAAACGGAAGGACACGAAAGAGTTCCACTTGAGTCCCCGCGGTGGCGTTTCCGCCCGGACGGGGAGTGATAGTGACCACCGTGGGCGTGATGTGGGCAACCACGGTGGCGTCTGTGATGTAGGGGGGTCCCCCTGCGTCCCAGGCCTTCTGGCCTGCTCCTGGGGAATGACATGCAGAAACGTTCGTGAGTTGTCCAAGGTCCCTGTGGCTTGTGCTGCCCCATGCATTGGGTTGGACTCGTGACTTTCGGCCATGACAACCACGTGGGCTGATCCATCTATCTACCTTTTTTTTTTTTTTTATTTCGGCATATTATGGGGGTACAGATTTTAAGGTTTCAATAAATGCCCATTTCCCCCCCTCCCCCCAAAAGTCTGAGTCTCCAGCGTGACCATCCCCCAGATGGTGCACATCTCACTCATTATGTATGTATATGCCCGCCCCCTCCCCCCTCCCACCTGCCCAATACCCTGTTACTGTAGTACCTATGTGTCCACTTAGGTGCTGCTCAGTTAATACCAGTTTGCTGGAGAATATATCTGGTGCTTGTTTTTCCATTCTTGGGATACTTCACTTAGTAGTGTGGGTTCCAGCTCTAACCAGGAAAATATAAGATGTGCTATATCACCATTGTTTCTTAGAGCTGAATAGTACTCCATGGTATACATATACCACATTTTATTAATCCATTCTTGGATTGATGGGCACTTGGGCTGTTTCCACAGCCTTGCAATTATGAATTGTGCTGCTATAAACATTCGAGTGCAGGTGTCTTTTTTGTAGAGTGTCATTGGATCATTTGGGTAGATGCCCAGCAATGGGATTGCTGGATCAAATGGTAGCTAATCATCAGGGAAATGCAAATCAAAACCACAATGAGCTATCACTTAACCCCAGTGAGAATGGCCTTTATCAAAAAATCTCCAAACAATAAATGCTGGCGTGGTTGCGGAGAGAGAGGAACACTCCTACACTGCTGGTGGGCCTGCAAACTAGTTCAACCTCTGTGGAAAGCAATATGGAGATACCTTAAAGCGATACAAGTGAATCTATCCACCTTTTATAAGGCTTAACATGTGCCCACCACTGGGCGTTACGTGAATTAACCTCAGGACATCCCTGGTGGGTTCTTATTATCAACAGCCAGACCATTTTCCAGAAGAGCAAATTGAGGCTAAGAGGTCTACCCGAGGTCACCCAAACACTAAGTGACCACAGCGAGGCTCAATCCTGTTCGTTCTGGCTCAGACACCATGCATGTCAGTAGTAGAAAAATTTGGCTTTTCTATGGGTGGACAACTGGATCTTTCCTGAGTCTCACTGAAACAGGAAACTGAGCAATGACGTATAGGCCTCACAGATATGTGATCTGGACTCCTGGACTTCCCCCTTTGTCTGTATTTTATCTGGTCTCCCCTCCCGCCCGGGTAACCCCTCCCTACCCCCATCCCTTTCTTTAAGGGGAATGGGGCCGGGCGCGGTGGCTCACGCCTGTAATCCCAGCACTCTGGGAGGCCGAGGCGGGCGGATTGCTCGAGGTCAGGAGTTCGAAACCAGCCTGAGCAAGACCCCGTCTCTACTAAAAATAGAAAGAAATTCATTGGACAACTAAAAATATATATACAAAAAATTAGCCGGGCATGGTGGCACATGCCTGTAGTCCCAGCTACTCGGGAGGCTGAGGCAGGAGGATCGCCTGAGCCCAGGAGATTGAGGTTGCTGTGAGCGAGGCTGACGCCACGGCACTCACTCTAGCCTGGGCAACAAAGCGAGACTCTGTCTCCAAAAAAAAAAAAAAAAAAAAAAGGAATGGGAAGAGAAGAACAATTTCCTCCTGGAAATCGATTTTTCTGGAAAAACATGGATGTGAGTCTAGCGAGATCAGGGAGATGACATGAAGGAGTCAGGCTGGTCACGTGGGGCAAAGCGGGAACAAACCTCAGAGACGGGGTGTGTGAAAGAGAGAAATGCGGACGGACAGACAGACAGACAGACAATGGCCAGAGTAGCCGGGAAGGATCAAGCTAGAGAGAGAGCACAGTCCTGGCCAAGTGCAGCCCTAAGCTCCGGCCGCTCCGTGGAGTCAGGTGGGTTGCTTGAGATGCTCTCTCACCCAAAGCAAGAAATGGATCGACACCTTACGTGCATGGCCCACTTCCAAGTTCAACGAACGAAGAAGCGCGCACGGAGAGGTCCTTAGGGTGCCAGGCCTAGCCGGGCACATCTTATTAAATCCGATGCACGTCCAGGCCCACTGCACGCAAAGACCAGCTCTGGGCCAGGAACAACGGGAGAGACCTCACCTGCCACAAGAGAGACAAGGCCACCACGGCCTCTCTCTAAACCCTTCAGGACAAAGCAGCAAAGTGAGCCTTAAAAACACAGTGCTTTGCTTAGATAGCACCATCCAAATACGCAAATATTTGAACGTTTGGAGCCATGAAAACGTGGTGTTCTAGCCATCAGCCTTGCATTTTCAAATTTTTCTGCATTTCACAACACGAGGAAATATATGTGACATATTCTCAAGCCCGGAGTGTGAATTTATCAAAGACACCTTCCATGCACCTAAGAGGCAGAGGCTCAAAGACAACGTGAAATGGACCGAGCGGCAGCTGCAATCTCGTGCCTCTTGCCGAGTGAAGCTGTGTTTGAACACAGTCTCCAAAGCTGAGGGTGGCCCCCTCTCTCGCCCTTTCTTGGAGAGCTGGGCAGGCTGGTGCCAAACTGCCGTGTGACTCCACTTTCCGTAATCCGCGGGGCACGTGTGAACGCCCGCAGTGCCCAGATTATCAGTAAGGTGATAAGGCTTGTATATTATACCTGCCTGGCACCATCTGAATGAGACTCCCTGAGGCCACCTAAGGTTTCACTTCCTGTTATCTGCACCTGCACTAATTTCAGAAGCAAATAAAAAAAAAAACAAAAAAAAAAACCCCCGCAAAACCATATTTTAGGGCCTTATTCAAAAGCGAGCAGCCAAAAAGCAAAGCAAGTCGACACAAACCCCAAAACACAACAAAAAGGTAATTAACCTGAGGTTCCAAATGGCTCACCATGTGCACGAGGTACACCTCCTTCGGGTTGTTAGTCATCTTTGAAAAGTCCCTCATCCTCTGTCCGTCTTGGCTATTCAATGTGACTTTTATTGGTTAATGAAGGCAGAAGAGTGACAATCAGATGAGCTAACATACACACAAAGCCCCTGTCCTGGCCAGGGACCCTGTGTCCCATTCTACGTGGATCGTGTCATTTAATACACAGAACAAACTGACGAGGTGAGTTCCACTGTCATCGCCTTTTAGAGACACACACATTCACATTCATGGAAGATCAAGGTAAATTAGAAAGTTAACAGCCTTTAAGTCACCCAACAAGTGTCAAAAGACTCTTTAAACAAAGTCAGCCGAACTGGAGTCCTTGCTTCCAACCACCCTGCCACCCAGGACTACCTGGAGGAACATCTGGTGACACCCTGGACCAGCTCCACAGCTTCCCACGGTGTCCTCAGCATTAGCAAGACTCTTTGTCACTGGAGTCACCTGGCTTTTACACAGTCAAAAAAAAAAAAATATTTCTAAGTGACACTTTATATTTCAATGCACAGGCAAACCATCCTTTTGGGAAGCGATCTCCATAGCATTTTCAGAGGATGAAAACTGAAAAGAGGAAAGGAAAGAAATCGAATCGCCATCCCAGGGGTTAAGGGCTATAGACACCAGTGACTTCTGTCACTCTGGCCGTTAGGAGGTGCTGGGGGTTAAGAAGGAATGAAAAACGGCGGCATCGGGGACCTCACACTGCTTAGTCCACAGTGCTCAAGGCGCGGGCTGTCCGTGGGGACGCCAGGAACACGGCGGCACCAAAGCCGTTCTTTTCCAGCACCTTCTCTGCGGGAACTAACGGGCAGGGCATTTTATTTTGGTTTTTACCAATTCATTGTGTGACATGGTTGTGCGATACAGAGTCTTTGCTAAATACACATATTTGGTAGTAGCGGGGGGGGGGGAGCTAAACAGACTCTTAATAAGAAATTCAAATCAAGAATTACTCAAGACGACACCTGCCGTCTGGCCTAATGGAAAAATCAATCTGGCAGGTTCTTAATTAAGTGCTCAGGCTAGAAGGAAAAAGCGGCTGCTTACACTTAGTGTAGCACCTAGGGTATTTTAGGTAGTCAGGATGTAACCGAAAGCGGTTTCTTGTTACAGAAACGGTGACTACATGTAAAGATGACCCGTTTGATTTCTGGGCAGCCACAGACTCAGTAAATAAAAGGTGGCAGTAGAGGCATCTCATCAGCTTGTTGACAAAAATCTCCGTGAAGCATGGCATTGGGTTTGGATGTCCCTAAAGGATGTCTATGCTAGAATGCCTCATTGAAGAGGCCTAAAAATGAGCCACGGGGCGCAGGGTTGAGAGGTTACCACCCCCAGTAGTAAGCTAGGGACAATAAATGACCCAATGAGTGAAGAGGCGAACAATGGAGGAATAAAACAATTGAATGGATGAGCACGTAAATGTGTTGCTTCCAACGAGACGACTTAATTCTCCACTCCGTTTGATATGATCACCATGAAATGCACAGGTACACGAACACCAGCACCTGTCACTCAGCACGATGGTGACAGCTAAAAATTCTGACCAAGCCACCCTGCCCCCGTGCACAGATGTGGCAAAACACTCACCTAACAACATGGGTTAGGGCCACCGTGGGGAGTGACAGTTGGCCAACATGAGGTCCCTCTTCCCAACCTGCTGAGCGGCACGGCCAGTTTGTCCTCCGACTGCCCCGACGGAGGTGTGGAAACAGAGACATTGAAACTGGGAGTGGATTACAAGTTAATAACCGGTTTGCAAAGGGCGAGCTGCCCTGAGCAGCTCTGTCTCTCTCTCTGTCCCGTAGGAACTCAACACGAGACACCTTGCCAGGGAAAAATAATACAGACAGGCTACGTAAACACACTCAAATCCCAAACCCGACTATAAAACCCTTGTGTAGTCTAACGTTTGGCCCGGCTGAAGTGTCATTTCCAGTCCCCGTAGTGTAAAAATTAAGGTGGTTGGGAAAAAAGGCAATTCGACGGGCAATCTGGAAAATAGCTAGATAGCAACACTCTGATGTTCAAAAGCTGAGACTGGCTGAGGGAAAGGAGCCCGACAGGGGATCGCTCATTTTCCCTGCCTGTAACTTATTTTTCCTTCCCTTACCTCATTCTGTAGCAGGCCGGGGGTGGGGAGGCCAGGGCTACTCTCTGCAGAAAGAGCACCAGGCTCTCAGCTGACTCCTGCAGGTGCTAAGCCAACACCAGTGCCCACCTGCCCTGGCAATCTTTGGCTTCCCAGGAAGGCCACAGAGATGTGAAACTCTGTCCCCAAACCTGGCCACTGGGTGCTGCCACTAAACTCATCATACCCCGTCCCCCCCAAAAAAGAGACACACATCCATTCTCCCTGAGCTCCCAGAAAACAGCCTCGGCTATCGTGCACGATGGTGACATAAACGATCGTGAGAGGATGGGAGAGAAGAGGCCAACAGGGAGGAAAAATGCAGGGAAAGTTGGAACGAAGCAAGAAAGCATGGGGGACAAGTTTCTAAACCTGCCCAACTTCCACCATCAAACATTCTAAAGAAAAAGGAGGGCGTGAACTGCCGATTACCCGATTGTCATTAACACGCCAACTCTGGTAACAGAAATCATTCTTATCGTTCACAAACGGCCACCAAGAATTAAGTGCTTGTGATGAGCTGACACTCTGTTGGGGGCTTCGCATGCACGTGCTCATTCATGCCTCCGGCTAGACACCATGGCGGCCACTAAGACAAAGTGACACTCATAGACTCAGTCATTTCTCAGGAAGCCAAAGCTGCTAAGAGGCAGAGCATCCGTGCATAGCACAGGACAGAACGAAAACCATCTGATCCAAAGGGAAACATCCAGAGTGACCTAACGACGTTAAATTTCTAAAATTCGGCACTACCCAAAAGTCCATCCTTGCTTCAAAAACCCAGCTGGACGCGAAGCACCCCGGGGAAGCACACTTCGGCTGCACTGGTGAGGGGGGTCCCACGGCCCCACGCAGTGGCACGGCACGTCCAGTGACTTTTACGTTTTGTGTGGCTCGGGCTGCCCGCGTCTCCATGACTCGGCGCCTGGTTGGCTTGCAATCCGTGAAGGCAGCGAAACAAACAGTGCTTTCCAGAAAGCAGACTTGCTTATCTATGGGTCCCCTTTTCTGAGGCTGCCTTCAGACATCGGGCCCAGCAGGCCTCCTCTAGAATGAAGCCAAGGGCAGGTGACAAGAAGAAGGAGGTGCCACCATGGAGGTGGCAGGGATGGAGGGAGAGCGCCAAAGTGGTAAGATGCTGGGAGAGGGACTGTAGAAGGAAATTACAAAGGAAGAGCGAGCATGCCTAGGAGTCGCCTCCCACTTGGGACCTTGCAGAAGGCCTGCAGAGAACACCCAGCCCGGGAGACGGCCAGGACGCTGTGCTCAAGCTGTGCTCAACGCTCAACACCTGTCGCGCAACCCGGGAGGAGCCACGTGGGTCTCGAGGAGTTTGCAGCCCGACCCGGATGCGGTAACAGCGACAGTGTGAGGATCAATGAACGCGAGCAGCACGGGAGGGCCTCGGCCTGCCATGCCTGTTCCCCGCCCCCCCCCCCCCCCCCCGGCCCCAGCCCTCCTGTTCTGCAGGGCAGGAAGCCCTGGTGCAGAGAAGCAAAGCCCTTCAAAGACAGTTTACCAATTCCAGGCAGGGCCGATCTCACGGGCATGCGACCTGTGCAGTCCCACGGGTCTCTGTGCTCAGGAAAGCCACTCACTCAGAGGGGCCCCGCCCACGGTTTAACGCTCCGCTGTCACTATCTTGAAATTCTTAACACTTTCTGAGGACCGTGCACATTTTAATTTTGCACTGGGCCAGCAGATTAGGTAGCTGGTCTTCTCTCGCTTGTTAGTTTATTCTTTGAATTTTCAAATGCCTTAATGAGTCTTGGATTTTTATTTTACTTGTTTACAACTTGTTTCATGGGCTGCTTATACTCTATGAGACCTGGCTGCCCTAAACACTCAAAAAAAAATTGATATTTCATGCAGAGAGCAGCATTTTGTTTGCACCTTATCCCTACTACATGCTCCAACCTGCAAACCAAAATATGCTCCGTGTGACTGTCAGAGCCCAGGAAAAAAGCAAGACACAGATGTCACTAATGGGTTAAATGGGAAGATGATGGGACAGGGGGTGCATTTTTAACCTCAAGCGGCTGTGAAAGTCTGAACCATTCGCAAAAAATCTGTCCCAGGTCCTCAGACTTAACCTCTTGTTTGTCCTCAGACTAAACCTTTGTCCTTTGTCCTCAGACTAAACCTTTATTGTTTTATCCACAATCAAATATATACCTCCCAAATATGCACGTGTCCATGTGTACACGCTTGCACACGCACAAACATGTACAACACACGCACCCACAGAAAACACCTGCAGCCCTACAGGCCTGTTATGTCCTTAGTTCCATGTACATTACAAAGATCAGAGACCACTGGATTTTTACGGTGGGGTCCTCAAACAGAGGATGAAAACCAGATATAAATGCTTACACCGGAAGAGCAACTGGTTATTAACAATCACACAGAAGACTGTTTTGTTGTACAGGAAGATGTTCTTGATACACAGTGGAATAAAAGCATGTAATAAAAAGGGATATGGAACATGACATGTATACTTTTTAAATAGTATGTACATATCTATCTATATATACACACGCATATACTTAGATACACACACTCACAAACACATGCCCATGTAGATGTCCACATTCACATGTGTATGTAAACACAGACACAGGTATGGCTATTATTGAGGTCCCAATGGCCTCGTGGCTCAGTGAAAATCACGTCCCCTCTGTGAACCACACGTTTCTCATGGACAAAGGTGGGCTTGGATAGGACCATAACTTAGGTCCCCTGGAGCTCTAACAGGTCCCCACTGTGGGGGTCAGGACAGCCCAAGAAGTTCCCCCACTAATGCTCCAAGTCTGCAAAGCAAGTTGCCCCTCCCCACCCAGGTACCTCCTCATCCAGACAGGGAGCTTGGATACACACTTGCCATGGGTAAAGGGCAAAAAACTCTTTTTTTTTTCAAGATATGGATACGCATGATGGTTACAGGTATCTTGCAACTTAGGAATGTTTTCCAAACATTTTTTCTTCTGAGTTATTCCCTGGAAGACTCTCCCCAGCCCAAGGGCCAAAGACACTCTGACATGGAACAGATGCAAGTTCAAGTTCAAGGGAAACGTTCCATCCTCTTTCAGCCTCACGGTGCCTGGTCAGGTTCCCTGGGGTTTTCCCATCCTGAAAGCGAAGCCGCTTGGCGGGCCGGCTCTACGGCCACCCATGATCTGAATTACGCACAGGTGTTTGCAAAGACAGAGGGATCCAGCGTAATGAAGAGCATTAAGCAGTCATCTCAGGCCAAGCAGGCAGTTGAAGAAAAGAAGAACAGGGTTTGGGCAACACTTTGGGAAATAAATTCCACAGACTTTCACCAAGTTGGAATCTTGGCTTTGGCCACACATAAAAATGAGCCTGGCCTGATCTTAGCTCCCAGTGGACAGCTGCCAGATCACAAAACGTGACCCAATTGGCCTGCTCGCCACGGAGAAGGCCACTGCTGGCGTGGCAGATGGCACCACTGGTAAGCGCCAACGTGGACGGCCAGGCCAGCGGCAGGGACATGGCAGAGCACAGCTGGCCCGAGCCAGGGTGGGCGCCTTTGCTTTTCCAAGGGAATCATTTTTATAACACGTTTACAGAGAAATAGCATCGGAGCGGCCGTCGACCTGCCTTCTCTTCTTTTGCAGACTTCAATGACTCTTTCTTTACGTCCTATAAAACAGCTAATTATTCTTTGAGTTTTCTTTCTTGTCACTTGGTACGGCTGAACGGTAGTAAAACAACTGCTAACCCCTATCCACGGACAAACGTCTGCGACAGAGAATTGCACTAGAGACCTTGCTCCACAAAGAAGGTAGCCGCCAGTGTTTACCCACAAGGTTTTAGCAACTAGAGAAAGATACTAAGTTACAAGTATTACTTCTCTTTAAATAAACCATTACCAACCATAACCTTATTTGATATGGAAAACTCTTTTTTTTTAAATTAAAACTGCTGTTTAATGGGTAACACTAACTCTAATAGTCTCTGTTTAACACAGATGAGTCATTTAAAATAAGAGCATTGTCCAAACATTCCTCCTTTGTTATATTTTTTCCCCATTCTGGAAGGAAACACTATCTACCTTTACAGACATTTTGTTTAACATCTCCAGTCATTTATGCCAATTACTGAGTATCTGATATTCCTAATAAAACGTCAGTACAAATAACCAAGTTGTCTAGGAGGGGGGAAAAAAAAAATAAAATAAAACTTTTCCCAATCTTCCCTGGCTGCTCAAGGTAAACATTTCTAGATGGTCCTCGCCAGTTAGCCAGGCCAACACAAATGCCTTTTTTTCTCTTTCCTCTTAAATTACAAAAGATTATCATTTTGACTCAGCAATGAGCCTGACTAAATTGAAACTCTGTACATCAGAATTAAATATGTTCTATCTACTCCAAATGAACAGTGTATTATTTATCACTAATACTTAATGACAAAAAAACGGATAACTTTCTCCGATTATACCACTGATTTCATCTCGTCTCGCATCATCGGTTCTCTTGGTCGTTAGCATAATCACACAGCACCGACCCCGGCTCATGCAGCAAGTTTGATAACAGAGATGAAAGTAGACACACACTATTTTAAAAACATGTTCCGATTTCCATCTAAGTATATCTTTATTTATATGGCTTTCTTACCATTAAAGATGCCAGTCCTTTAAAATATGCAGAAATCACTTTCTACCCTGAAGAACAAGGTGCTATATCATAACAAGGGTACAGAAGTATAAAAGTGCCTGTTAATTAAACATCGCTTTTTAACTCGCCACCCTGCATATGTAATGTTACGTTCTAAGCCAAGTCTTTAAATAAGAACGAGAAAATGGCTAGGCTCCTTCAAATGAATGCTTTGCCTGTTTTGTTTTGTTTTTGTTTTTTTCCCCTTAATGTAAGAGATCGGCCACTTGATAGATTATTATTTAAAAATCCAAATTCTCTGATAAATGGTTGAGATTTTTAAAGTTCTTTCCCCGCCCCACCCCACCCCCCCAAAAAAAATACCGACAGATGAACAAATTAAGAGATTCAAGTCAGGACTGAAGGTTTCACGTGAACCTTAAATTTTCAGTGTATGGTACTATAGAATCCTGCTTGGATTTAGGTTCAATTTTAAAGAACTTGTCTTGAATTAAAAAACCTTCAAAAGGTTTGTATGGAAAAATGAAGAAGCTACAAGCTATGTGTAGATGCATGGATAAATTTTACTAACTCTATGGAATAAAAACAAAGCGAGTTACTATATCCATATAGCAGGATCCTATCAGTATAAACCTTGAACATGCGAAACAAAATCCTATATTCTGGGGACCACCATACACACATATGTATTAAAAATATAAAGAACTGCGTGGGACGAAAACCAGCCAGCTAATAAGAATAGTGGTTAAGTAACCTCTAGGAGAGAAAGACAGAGGTAACATGGAGGAGGGATATTCCAGAAGCTTCTTCATCTAGATCAGCAATGCGTTCTTTCCTGAGCTGGGCTACAGGTACTTGGGTGCTCACTGAATCATCCTTTGTTCCTTTTCTGTGTCTTACACATTTCACAATAAAAACTGAAAAATATAAGCATGCGGTTTTAAGATAAACAGCTTTGTAAATACCTGCCTGATCTCTTTCCTCAAAAGGGAAAGAAAGTAGCCTTGTTCTCCACTCAAAGATCAAAGTGGCATCCCATTTTATTCAACACTGGATACAAATACTGAAGCCCTGCAACCCAACAGAAAGTCCATTTCCACTGTTTTAAGGAGTGCTTATTGTTACCTTGTATTCAAACAATTCTTTAACCCTGGTACTCTATGGGGAAGTCACCTCTAACAGAGACATACTCTCTACATTTAGTAAAAGTGACCGCCCTGCTTCCTAAGCAAAACCAATCAAAAACAAACACAGAAATGAGATCTGCTTTAAGTAGCTTCTTCATTGTTGAGTTGCTAGGAATACACACACAAGGAAGGAGGGATAAGCTAGAGGCATACCCTGGGTGTGAATTTAAGGACAAAGGGAGGGGTATCAGAGAAAGGCGAACTTTCGCCAGGTAGAGAGAGAGAGAGAGTCCCTCCACTCCCATCCCACCCCCATCCTGAAATATTTAAACCTTGTGCTGCAGGTACCCAGAGGACAGCACAGACAAAAGGAAGCAGCACCCCCAGCCAGCGGCCAAGAGGATGACTTGCTTCTACAAGTATAAGAATTTGTTGTAAGCTTACCAACGTTACGGCTGCGCGTTTACTGTCAACATGCATGGCACTGCATCAAGAGCCACCGTTTAGAAAATTAGAGGAACACACTGAAGCGGCTGAACCCTTCTTAAACCCAGAAAAGGCATGCAAAACAACAGCAGGTCTGCAGCAACATGCCTGATTGATGGAGCCCATGAAACAAAAGCGGAGACTGAACGATTTTTCTATTTTAATAGACTATTTCCCCCCAAATTACAATGTTCTATTTTAATAGACTATTTTCCCCAAAGTTACTTAAAAGTTGCACATGGACAGCAATGCTCTCTGAAGATGCCCTACCCTACCCCCTCCCAAGGCTCAACTGGCTTGCTTCTGTATAATTAAACTTTCTATTAGAAAATTTAGCAAACTATTAGCAAACTTTCTATTAGAAAATTTCTATAATACATCACTAAAAGAGGGGTCCTGTCATTGACTTCCCTAATGAAATTATCAGTTAATTGCTTAACCTTTCTTAATGAAATGATTAGCATCCTTTCGACAAACAAGGCGGGCTGATTTAACATCAAACTGTGTATCACCCATGACTGGGGTACTACTATACACCCTCTACCAAGCCACCTTCTATTTTTGCAATCAGTTCCATTTTCCATCTTTTACAGAAATTCTTTATTGTGGGGCAGAGACACTCTAGTTCTAGAACTTGGTCCACCAGAGATTTTTTTTTTTTTTAAAAAAAAACTGCTTCAGGGGTCTGATTAGAAATAAAAGAACTTTGTATTACAGGAATCTCCCAAATGCCTCCTGAACCTAGAGCCAAAGCAACTGTCAAGCTCTAAAACATAAAAACAATTGCCAGCTCTTTGGTAGCTATTAAAATCAAGCCACACCCAAAGTCAAAATGGAAATTAAAAATTAGGTGAGGGCATTCTGGACACTTTATTGCTGGGTGACTTCAAAAGGCACGTTACTGATACAGGTGGAAACTGTCTGTAGAACTTTTATTTAAATAACTCTTTTGATCTTACTGGTTAGATCTTTAGCTGAAGCCCTGAATATTTAAAACAAGCCTCCCTAGCATTTTATCTTCCTTTATTTCGTAACCTTGGTAGGATGCATTCTTCTTGGGATTCTGCTTGCTTGATTTGTGTGGCATGGTAGTCCAGGCAATTTCCTCCAATACCCGTGCACGCATCATCACATACAAACAACAGAGAATTTCCCAAGATGCCCAGCGAAATCGAAATACTTGTGCTAGCAGGGTTAATCTAATGAGCAAACAAGTTAAGATTTTAAAATTAAGATGGAATACTCAGAGTAAAAAAAAAAAAAAAAACAAACCAGAAAGCCATAGGACACTAATTGGTAGCTACAACGTGACAATGTCCATTGGGGAGCACCAGATGCAAGCAAGACATAATTCGAAAGGAAATATCTGATATTTGCTAAAAACTACCGATGTTCCCGAGTTGTTCCTACCACTTCACTGAACTGTGAGGCCCTTGTTCTGCCTCTGTTTCTCTAAGTATCTAATGTTTCTTTCTGTGCTTGACTCTGAAGAGGGAGCCCGTATTCCTCTCCTGGGTTTCACAGTGGCCAAGCAGTTCAATTAAACCCTTAAGGAGGGTTGTAGGCATTGCTCCAAATTCTGATGGCCGAGGAGTCCAGTTTTCCCCACTTTGGTGGGCATCGTTGTCGTGTGGGGTGCCTTTCTAAAATGCAAACGCGAGCCCCACCCCAAAGATGGCACGTCCAGGGGCAGAGCAACTGCGTCTGTGTTTGCAACAACAGCGGCTCCGCTGCGATTCCAACACTCAGGCTTGGTTAAAATCCACCGGTTCTCGTTCGTCATGAGAATCCAAATACATTAAAAATAACACAGGATGGGCCTCAATGTAAAGCGCAAAAAAAAAAAAAAAAAAAAGTAATCAGTTAAATCCAAGTGAATGTAGAGATTCCATTTCTAGAATATCTAGCGGAATAAATCACTTCACCCATGGGTGTCTGCGTGGTGTGCATCAGTATCACCAGGGGAGTTTCTTATCAGTGTGCACCCCCGTGCCGGTCAGCAAAAATCCTGGTTCAAGAATCTGTATTTTAATAACCTCTCCTGACATGCACGCACCCTCGCTCAGGTGGATGCAGGTGAGCGAGAAGCCTCACTTTAAAAACACGCTGAATTAGGACCAACTGCAGCCACTTTCCCCTTGGGGAAGACACCCGTGTGCATCTCTGCGCTCACCTGCCCCCAGCAGGGGAAGCCACCAGCACCACCGGCCAGGCGTCACCAACTCAGGGGACAGGCACTAGGCCAGGAGAAACTGAACACCCACACCACGCCCTCCTCGGCAAAGGCTTCAGCCACTGGCCTGAAAGCACCAAGAACATCTTAAAAGATAAAAGCAGTAACAAAGCCCTTTATTATTGCAATCACTGTGTTCAAAGAACATACCTGAAAATATTACCCCTAATTCACAGGCAGGGGACCTGGAGCAAGGAAAGTCACGTTATGACTCAATTTCACAGCTGGGCAGGAGAAAAAGACACCTCGGAAATTCAGTTCTTGAGTTTGATGCTGGAAATACTATTCGGTGTATCTCAGTCAATAAAGCAGACATCACAAAATGAGCTGAAATCTGAGAATCTGGCAAAATGTGGCTGTCCACCTGACTCACTGGCAATAAATAAAAACATACTCAAATACAAAATTCAGGAGAAAAATCTTTGTCCCACTCTGTGCAAATCTATTCTATTTAATATAAATAGGGGCCCAATAATCCCAACTTCGGATACATTTCCCCCTCGGTAAATCCTCCTATAGCAGTCAAGCCTCTGATCATCTTCACACCGTTGCAATCACAGAATGACATGAGCTTCCTATTCAACAATCCCTCCATTTCAGCTGTTTGTCTGAATTAGCAGCAGTGTGAGAAAATAAACCCATCACAACAGGCCGATGGGTACAGAGAAGTAAACAGTAAATAAATAGAACACTGGAACACAATTTAGTATGTATGCAAATTCCCTTTTTTAAAAAAAAAAATAACACTATTTTGCTAAAAATGTGATTTGGAAAGAAAGTACAATTAGCTTTGCACGGGCACTGCCGTGATGCCGAGCACACCAAGACATATGTAAATATTTCGTGATATCAGTTCCATGTGAGTAGACCTGTCAAGATATTTACAGGGCTTGACAGTACTTCTGTCTTTAATTAAATTTTTGCCCAGATACTTTAACGTAATTTAAATAGATTATTAGTTGTCAGGATCTAATATAAATTTTGTTTACGGATTTCGTTACTTTAAGTACTCAAGATTGAAGGGACTCATTTAACTCCACCAGTGAGCAGGCTTAAGCATCAAGACCAAACCACTAAAAAGCTCCTAGTCCCCTCTGCGCTCTCCCAATAATCTTAAATTATTACAATTTAATTGTAAATTTCACGGCACTAAATCGAGACCCCCCCCCCTTTCCTCCCTTTTCAAACAAAACAGCTCAGACAGGCTGGCCATGAAAAAACCCATTTACACCTGTTCAGGTACCAGGTTCTTCCTTTTAGGCATCTCATTCTTCCAGTGCCTGGCTTAGGTGGAAAATGTTTTTGTTTTTTTTTCTCACTTTAAGTGCCATAAAATAACTCCCGAACAAACACCTGTTGTGCACAAGGCAGGGCATATATTAAACAGTGGCATCAGGGGGCTGCAAAAAGAAAACCAAGCCTTGCAAGACATCCGCAAGCCAATCTGCTCCATAGATTTCAAGACTAGGTAAGACAACAGTGAGAATAAAAGGACAGAGCTTCTGGAACTGCCTTCTCGTGAATGGGAGCTGACTTCCAAACGAGGCTTGAAAAATGCCTTAGCACAAACCGACTGTAATTAATAAGAATAATTTATTAGAGAAACAAAGAACGCTGTCTAATTGTCTTTCCCGACTGCCATGCACTTTCCCCTACTGTACTTCCTCTTTACAGAATAAATACCAGCCATGCAGCCCTGACTGCAAGAACATTTATCTATGGGATGCAAAACCAAAGCACTCCTTGAAATCAAACATTTCTTGCATTTATTTTTAGGTTGGCAACACAAGCCAAATCTGCTTAATTTCCACCAAGCGCATGGTCACATGCACATGGAAATAAACTATAAACGTCCCAGAAAAAAAAAAAAAAAAAAAAGGAAAAAGAAATCCGTCATGGAGAAGATACCCCAGATTTGGCCAGGTTTGCCGGTTTGGGGACCCGCCTCATTTGATGGCCTGCTGCTGCTTGGTTTCAGCTTTTGGCACCTTTAACCTTAATTCATCCAAGTGCTGCAGAAGAGAACCGTGTTTAGAAATCAGTTTAAGATGGCTTCTTAAAAAGCACATGTATGGCAAATTGGCCTGCGGACTAGAGTAAAGAATCACAAGAAAGATCTTTCAGAAAATACCCGGGCCCAAGTGGAAACTTACTTGGCTCGCTGGCTTCTCGAAGGAACCCAGTGTTTGATCACCTGGTGGGTGACTAACTACCATCACCTTAAAAAAAAAAAAAAAATCCCCTGCAAAGAGTAAAAGTGTATGTTGGCTCACGTATAAAAGTTCACCTGTCTAATCAGCAGATGCCTGTCTTGAGGTTTTTTTTTTTTTTTTTTAGAAAACAAACCCCTACCTGCTTGAGAGCTTAATACACTCTAGGTTTAAAAAATATGCTTAAAAAAAAAAAAAGGCCCAATATTGCTGGCTTAGCAAAAATGACATTTACTATGACTGAAATCTATAAAAGGAGTGTGACATCTAACAGGATAAGGAGGAGAGGAAAAACCCCTTAGCAAAAATTGAATTTTTTTTTTTTTTTAATGAACAAAAATACCACCTGTGTAAATCTAGCCATGTTCTGGAAACCCTTTTCTCGGTTATAGAGAAACAGCTCATACTCAGTGCCTTGAAGTTGCAATTAAATTGTAGTAATTTAAGATTATCGGGAGAGCAAAGGGTAGTGGGAGCTCTCTGGAGGCCTTCCTCCCCACTTAATGCTCTTCAGTCAGGGGTTAAATGAGTTTCTTTAATGTAAGTACCTTAAAGTAACTGAATCATAAACAAAATTTATTTTTTTTTTCTGACAGCCTGCAATCTATTTAGGTTTTATTAAGGTATGCCTAAAATTACTTTTAAAAGACAAAACTCTTGCTATCCCCTATAAATAGTCTTGGTTTTCACACTGAAATGTGATCAGTACTATAACACCTAACCTTGTCTAAATACACACTTTTTTGTGATGTGGAATCTTACAAGATAATGTTTCAAAATTGAGTTTGAGTCTTAAGTTAAACATGAAAACCAAATAAATATGCACAATAAGATTGGCTGCAAAGAGGAAGCTGGGTTCAAAAGAAGTTGTCACATCTGCTATATTCTCCCTTCTCTTTCTTAATTTTGGCATTGGATGTGCTGCGATATAAATATATTTGGGAAATATCACAATTCTTCTGTTAACTTAAACAACTGCTGAAAACAGACATACCCTTCCACAGAGCCTCAGATGCAAATTTGCAAGGCCAGGGGTATAGTCTCAAAGGGAGCAAAGAAACTTAGTAACAGAAAACCATGCTCAATATTAACTCGGTTAACTTTTGCTATTGTCAGTACACATGACTTAACTAGAAAATATTTATAGCTTTTTAAAAACATTACATATTGCAGAAAATTGCTTAATAGCATGCATGTGGATGTTTAACTCACGTTGCTTAATTATACAATAGATATATCCAATAAAAGCTACAGACTTTGAAACACTGTTGTATACCATGGTTATGAAACTCTGGCTTACAAAAAAATATAAAGCGCTCACTATGTGCCCCACACTTGTTAATTAAAAATATAATCCTTAAATGACAAATATTTTTATTCTTCTATATGCGTTTACTTGTCCTACTTTCTACTTTGTTCTACTTAATTAAAAATGACATTTAATTTGGGGATAGTTTGTAGCAGGAAAAAAAAAAAAAAGTGTTACACGGTTTATACTCCAGCATTTACATATAAACACAAAATCTTAGAGACATCTCTTAGCAATATAAACCCCTTAATTTGAGACAGTTAATTTGAATAGTTGCTGTTTCTTTCATTACACTTTGATAAACCTGTGAAAACAAAATGCTAAAGTAATTACTGTTACTACTCCCTTTAAAAATGTAAAGCAGTTAAATTTTCCTGCACAACAAGCAAGGGCAAGCTACAGAGAACTTGAATAAAAGTAGCAACGTGGTCATGCTGAATGTCAACCTAAAAAAGGAGGTTGTGTCTAATCTGGAGTCTGCTCTCTTGCCTTTTTAAATTCCAAGAGTGGGCTGACACAAAACTTCATCACCAGGGATTTTTTTTTTTCTTTTCCTTTTTTTTTTTTTTAGCTCCACATCAGATTAAACCCTCACATACAAAACCTTGGCTTTGCTGAGAAGGCAGAGCTTCTAAACTCGATGTGAGAAAATGTTATCTAACTCTAGTGTAGGAGTCTAATGTTGGTAAAAAGAATTCCACTGCACAGTACTGGGTAGCAAGACAACCTCCGGACGACTTAATATTCTTTTAATACCTTTTCGGGTGCATTCTCCTCATAAGGAGGGATGCATTTAAAAAATAAATAACTTGCTTGGCAACTCAGCTTCCATAAGGAACTTAAATGTTGCCCAGAGAGGGGCTGAGTATTTCTTTCCAAGTGAGCCTTCCCCTGCACAACAAAGATCAGCATTTGCAATGGTCCATTTCTGCATAAGTGAACATATAGCCTGGCTGCTTGATGGAATAGTCTAGGGTTCTCCATGTAGCAGCTCCTGACAACAACCCAGCGGCAGTTCTGTTTGATCTCTCCTGCTTCCTTAATTTGGGTTGTCAAGGTTCAGCAGTTGGAGGCTGTTTACTTTACTTTTTCAAAAAAAAAAAAAAAAGTGATTTTTTTTTTCCTCTCGGTCTCATACAATGACTAATCCAAAGTCTAAGGGGGGTGTGGGATATAGCCAGTGGCAAGATGTTAAACCTTTTTTTTTTTTCCCCCTTTGCAGTACGATTTTAGCTCACACCTTTTGAATGGTAACTAGTTGAGTTCCTTTTTATATTTTTCATGTTCTTTAATTACAAGACAAGACGTTTCAAATAGAGAGAGAGGAAAAAAAAAAAAAAAACCCATTCCAAATTTCTGAAACCGTGAGCCCAGTTTTCTTTTCCTGGACTCAAAAGAGATGGGTATTTCCACTTTGAGAATCAAAACTCCAGTGGAATTCTAAAAAAGACCTGGTACATTTCTCCCTACAACACAAAAGCAGCCGAAACTCCTCCAACTCCATTGTACAGGCTACCCCTAGGTAGACACATCTGGAGCCTCTACCATTTCCTTTCAAATTCTACTTAAGACATCTCCTTCCAAATGGAGTCTCAGTTTTGAAAAACCAGGGTAGGGGAGGCGATGGAATGCAAAAATGGTGCAGACATTCTTCAATATATTTTCAGCAGTAGGAAAATTCCTTAAAAATCCTTGAGGTTTTTTTTTTTCTTTTTCCTCAACTCAGCTATCGTGCAAGGTCCTAAACCTTGGAGCATCCGGACAACCAAAGGTGAAGTGCAGGGGGCTCGAATGCACACTCGCCTTTCAAAGGGAATCCAGAATGTTCCTCCAAGTATTCCAGTTTAAAGGGCAGCAGCAGCAACAACAACAAAAAAGCAGACCCTAACTTAGAAAATACCTGTGAGCAGAGATGAGAGCAAGCCCCTCAGAAGCGGACTGCAGAATGCAAAAGCTCACAGGCAATCAGATGAAATGTTTATATTAATTTCATCATCCTGCCCAAGCCTCACAGATGATGGCTTGGTGGCGGAGAGGCAGGGAGGAGGAAGAAATAAGTTTCATTTTGGGTCTTCTCGGCGAACAAAAAAGAAAATGAATTAAGACGAAAGCGTAGGATGAGCCCAGACTAAATCAATACACTTTGTAATCAGCCCAGCAAGGGTATTTGGGCACAATGACTTGGAAATAATTAATAGTTACAAGGGGGGAGTAGAGTGGGAAAGGGGGGGGGCGAGAGATGTCACCATATTTTATCGGAGCACTTTGCTCCGTGCTAAACTTTGATCTCCGGATTTTTCGGATTTAGGAAGGAAAGGGGGAAAAAAGGAGAGAAAAAGTCCAGTATTCCAAAGCACCTACCGGCTTGAGGATGGGCACATTCCTCCCCGTCGCGCCTTACCGCTGCGCTCGCTCGCTCCCGGGGACGGGGAGCCCCCCGTGCAGCCCGGGGCTCTGGGTGTCCCTTGTCCCCCGCGCCCCCCGCCCGCGTTCCTCCCCGGCGCCCGCGGCCGCCTCGACTTACCCGCGGAGTCCGGGGAGGGAGTCGGAGCGCCGCCTTCACGCCCGCGGAGGAGGCGCCGGCGGCACCATGGTCCCCGCGCCGCCGCCGCTGCCCCTCGCCCGTCGCCCGCCGCGCGCTCTTCCGCTTGCAAACTTTCGGGTTCTGCGGTCGACAAGAAACCGGGGCGACCCTCAGCACGTCTTCCCCGCGCAGGCTGGAGGAGGGGGGGTGGCTGGAGGGGACGGGACGGGTGCGTGGGCCGAGGGGCCAAGGCACGCAGGGCGGCGGCGGGCTCGGGGACCCGCGGGTGCGCGTGGAGGGAGAGGGGACCGGCTCGGGGAACCCCTGCGAGGACCCGAGCCCGGAACGCGGCCCCAGCCGGAGTCTCCGCACCTCCGATCCGGATCTCGCAAAGTTGCAACAACAAAAAGGAGGGGGAGGAACGAGGGGAAGGGGGTGGGATGGGGATGCGATGGCAGGCGCGAGGTTTGGAGTTACAACTGTTTATTGAGTCCTTATTCTCGCAGGGGGCGGGCGCCCGCGGGGCCGGGGCGCGGGGCGCGGGTCGAGGCGCACACTTGGGAAGGGGCACGCGACTTTGTCTCCGGGCGCGCAGCTCCCCGGCGCCCGAGTGCGTGAGTGTCACCGCCCGTCTCCGGGGACCGAGGCGGAGCTCACAACAGGTGGGGAGGGGGGCTCGCCGAGGGCCAAAAAGGAGACGGCATCCAAGTTTCCGAGCGCGCCGCCGTCTGGGTGGGAGGGAGGCGGGGGCGGGGGGCGGAGGCAGCAGATGACCGCGACCCCGCGGCAGCCGGCGAAGTCCCCGGCTCCCCGCGCCGCCGCCGCCTCGGCTCGCGGGCTCCGAGGAGTCGTCCCCGCGGGACAGGACGGAGCGCGGGCAGCTCGGGAGGAAGGCTGCGCGCCGGCGACCGACGGAGAGCCATCGGCCGCGGGGACGGGCCGGAGGAAAGCGGGGACACGCGCGCGTCGCAGGACAGATCGGGGCTTGGGAAAGTCCCCCGCTCCCCGACCTTAAGAGGGGGGCGAAACCAGAAGCCGTGTACGCTGGGGGCAGAGGGACCCCGGCGCGCCCCGCTCCCGCGCCCACCCGCGGACGGACCCGGCCGGGGCAGCCGCGGGCGCGTGTCGCGGAAGCGGGCCCGAGCGCGCGTGGGGACGCGTGTCTGCTGGGGTGCGCAGGTGTGTGCTCGAGTTCTGCGGGGCGGCGGGAGAGCTTCCCCGCCGCTGGCTTCGGGGCGAGGCGCGCGTGGCCGCGGGGAAGTGGCTCGGTGCGGGGCCCCGGGCCGGGCGCCCCCACTCAGCCCGCCGGCTGGGGGGCCCGAGGGCACCCAGGGGGCACACACCCGCGGAGGAGGGAGGGAAAAAGTTTGCTCCGAGTGCAAACTTCGGGCCCAGAAGGCGCCCGGCGCGCGCCCCCTCCCGCCGCGGCCCGGCCCCGGCCCCGCACCCCCCGCGCCCGGGCGGCCACCGGACGCCGCCGCCGGGCACCGAAAGTTGCCTCGGGAGGCCTGTGCCCTGCGATCGCCGCCCGCGGGGGAGGCAGGGAGGCCGGGGGGAGGCCAAGCCGCCCCCGCGCCGCCGCCGCCCCCACTTGACTTATGCAAATGCGCACGGAGGGTGCGGGCACCCGGGGCTCCCCCCTGCCCCCGCGCGCGCCCCGGGGGAGAGGAGGCGAGGGGAGGGCTGCGGAGATGCACGTGGAGCCTGGAGGTGGAAAGTAGTTTTTTTTTTTTTTTTCCTTTTTTTTCTTTCCTTTTTTTTTTTTTTTTTTTTTTCTGCGCCGGTTGTTGTTGTTGCTTAAAGTGGCGGAAACAAGGCGGGAGGCGGCTTGGGAAAAAGTGGAGCAGAAATGGAAAAATACGAACTCACCCGCTGCAAACGGCCTCCCGGCGCAAACTAAGGTGTTTTCGGGCCTTTCCCCGCGCGCGCCCACTCCCGCCCGCGCGCGCGCCCCGCGCACCCCCGCGCTCCCCGCACCGCGCGCTCCCCGCACCCGGCGAGGGCGTCCGCGGCGCAGCGTGCGGCGCCGCGCGGTAAATAACAATAGATTCCTCCGCTGCGGACTAGCTCCGGCGCGCCGGCGGGCGCGGGGCCGGGGCCGGGCAGGGCCGGGGCGGGGGTGGCGCGGCCCGCAGCTCCCGCAGGCCCCCGCCCGCCCCGCCGCCCCCGCGCCCCCGCGCGCGAGCCCCCCCCCCAGTCCCGGGCCCGGCGCCCCCCCCATCCCGGAACAAATAAATAAATAAGGCGCGCGAGGCCGGCACGTCGCGGAGGGAGATGTTGTTATTTTTTGCTGTTGTGCGTCCCTGACGTCACATCCACCTGCTGGGTAAACAACGGGGCTCGCGGGGGAAAATCGCGACTGCCAACGCGGGGGGGGGGGGGGGACCTGGGTGGGGGAGGGGCGCGGGGCCGGACTGGGGGGGGCAGGGGGCCGCGCCCGCAGGCGTGGGGGGGGGTTTGGGGGCGCGGGCAGCCCTGGCGGGAGAGCTCTCCGGCTGGGAGGACCTGGGAAATGCCGGCGGGGGGGGGGGGGGGATCCTGGGACGGTGGGGACGGGGGGTCGTGGACAGGGGAGTCCTGGGATGGGGGGTCCTGGGACGGTGGGGATAGGGGGTGGGGGTCCTGGGACAGGGGGGATGGGGGGAGTCCTGGGACGGTGGGGATGGGGGTCCTGGGAAGAGGGGGGTCCTGGGATAGGGAGGACGGGGGTGGGGGGGGAGTCCTGGGACGGGGGGACGGGAGGGGCAGTGCGCACAGCTGGGGACGAGGTGGGAAGGCGAGGGCGCTTCGCTCGGTTTCCGAGCTAAAGACACCGCGGGGAGGGGAGAGGGCCGGCGGGGAGGGGAGAGGGCCGGCGGGGAGGGGAGAGGGCCGGCGGGGAGGGGAGAGGGCCGGCGGGGACGCGAGTTCCCCGCAGTAGAAAGCGAAAGTGCGCGGCGGCCGGCGACAGTGGCCGGGAGAGGGAGGTGGGAGAGTGGCCCTCCCAGCCCCCCGTCCCTCCGCGCGGTGCCCGGCGAAAGGCGGCGAGTTCGGGAGGTGAAAGTTCAGCGGGAGGACAAGCCCCTGTTTGCGAGGAAGCGGAAAGCCCGCCGGCCGGCCGGCGAGGGGTGCTCTCCCCTGCGTCCGGGAGTGGGAGAGCGTGCGCCCAGGCGCGAGCTGCCGCCCCCGCAGGGATGCGCAGGCAGGGCCCCTGGGGGTGGCCCGGGCGGGACCTGAGTCCCTGCCGCGTCCTCCCCGGGAAGCCCGGCCGCAAGTGCCACCCGGTTGCGGTTGCGTGGCGCACAGACCCCCTGCTCCCCGCAGGTCGCTCCGTGCGACAGCTTTGCCCAATTCCTTGGCAAGGTGAGACTTTCCCTTTTGCTGTTTTGGAGTTCGGTCGAATTCAGAACTCGAAGGAGTAAATGGGGAGACCGAGTGAAATGTTTTGGAATAACAGAGGTGCGTACATAAAACAAAAGAGCCGAGTGTCCCTGTCGCCTTCATCCACACAAGTTGACAAGCAAGCTGATTTTGTGTTTCCAAAATGTGACTTTGAGAGATACAGTATCTCTGTGGCTTCTTGTTGTTGTTTCACAGAATTCATTTCTTTCAGACCCACCAGAAGCTGCCAAACTCCCCCAAAAACCCAGCATTTCCAGCTACTGGCTGGACAGTGTACCCGGCCAGTGCGCTATGACAGTACACTAAAGGCCACCCCTGCGGATTCCTGCGAGGTGCTTCCCTTTGCGGGGAGGAGAGGCGCTTACTGTCCCTTTGGTCTTGAGACCAGCACAGTTGTAGGTCATAAATATCCTGAAAAGGTTGTTATAAATTCTTTTGCATAATGTCCTTTTTACATACACTGTTAAACATTCATTGACAGAAGAATTGAAATCTCCATTGCAAGGGGAGCATCAGACTACCTCTTTAAAATGATATTTGCTTCCCAACTAAAAATAATAATAATAATAATAACAAAGCCATTCTCGAATGCTACAGAGGAAAGCCAGCAAAAGGGAGACTGCTAAGGTAAATTCTAGCTGGTAAAGTTCACGTTGCACGCACGTTGCACACAGTTCCCTGCTATAAGGCGGGACTGCTCATTGAATCTTTTAGACTAGACTCTACACAAACGTATTTTAGCTTGGGTAGAATGTCCTAGCTTCCTAGAGGCCAGGGTTCATGTTGTCTTTGACAAGACAAAGTGACATTATGTGACACACCTACTATGTTCCAGACCATATAGTGGCATTGAGGGATGCAAAAACCATACCCTGAATTTGCATGGAATTAAATGGACATCTACAAAGTGGCCAGTCTACTAAAAAAAAAAAAAATGTTTTTCATTTCTAAGATATGCCAAATATAACATGTTTATAGGTTTATGCCTGGTTGTAGAATTATAACTCAGGGGAATAGTGATTTATTTAAATGTGACACATCTATGCAAAGTCTGTAAAAAAAAAAAAAAAAAAAGTCATTCTCTGGTCTTGTTTTACAGATTAAACTGTGTTTTAAAAAAATTATTATTATTGCCGTGCTAAAAAGATCTTTAGGTTGCTACTGGTCGCCTTTTGCACTTAAACTGCCTTAAATTCTACATTTGTTTGCAAGTGAGGGCCAGTGTTAGGTTGCCAACAAGTTTTGCAGACAAAAGGAAATCCTGGTTGTAAATCTCATGATATGTTGTACTCAATTTTGTGTATGATACTGTTTAATGTGCTGCCTTATTAAAGAACTTCGTGACCATTTGGTTTACATTAAGAGGGAAACTTAACTGCAGCTTAACATATTGTTCATTTTCAACACTGTCACGTTGCATTCGTAGGGAGATTTTAATTTCTTTATCAGTAATCAACTGGAAGTTCCTTTTTGTTAAATTAAAGCAAGAAGGGTTTTTAAATAAAGGGCATGGGGGTAGGACGCCACCTTTTGGTGGTAAAACAAATAGAAGTGCCTTTTTAAAACAGATGTTCCTGACATAATTTTATTTTTAATTATACCAAGGCAAAGGTGCTTGTCCCCATTTCATTATATTTTAAGTAACAGGGAAAAAAAAAAAAAAAACTAATGTAAATGCAGAATTAGCAAATTATAGTTAACTGCAGCCAAAATTTCCCCGAAGGTACCAGAATATGTGAGTGCCCTGTGACATACTATTAACTATACATTAAACATGAACTTCATTTGCCAAATACTGTGTCAATGAATATATGGACATTTGGGGGAACAGAAACTAGAATGGTCGTCTACCACTTAATGAGACATCAGAATGCTCTTATAAGTTTAGAGTTGAACAGAAACTGAAATCACCTAATTCTGTGTTTCTTAAATGACAGTTACCACCTTCCAGATTTTTGCTATATCTGTAAAAACAGTAATTCCTGAATAATTAATATAAGCATTGAACTGCAGTTATTATGGTAATTGTAGTAAATATTTTCATTTAAATCAGCCTGCTTTTTATTTTTCTTTTCCTACTATCAATGGGAAATTGGTATCTCCCTCCATAAATTAGAAACAAGCACAGTGAAAACAAAGTCACTGAATTCTTTTTTAGAGAAGGGCAAAACAAAAATAAAAAATGAATTTTTTTTTAAAAAAAAAAGGGAGAATGACAAATGTTGAGAAGGGTTAATGACAGGCACATCAATGAGAATCTTTGTTTTATGGTGTTTTTTTTTTTTTTTTTGAACAACCAGAAGAGTTGAAAGTGATTGTTGGAAAAGAGCACAGTTCTCCACGTGTGATTCTAATGCCTCCTGGTGCCACGGCTCTTGCACTTTGAGAAATGTGCACATAACTAAGAATATTAAATGACAGATGAGAAGGCTGAGGCCTGGGAACTTAACTTGCCTTCCAAGGTCAAATAAAATTGGTTAATGGTTGCACAAGGATTAGAATCCAGGTGTCCTGACTTCGTGTATTTCCATCTCGCTCTTTCCACGTCGCCAAAGCCACCAGTCCTCGGGCATCATGCGGCTTGCCAAGCCTCCCCGAGACTGCCAACCTGCATCTATCTCTCTTGGGAGAAACTGAGGCCACAGAGGGTCAAGGTCAAGTTCGACGTCCTACTCATCCTCTCTTCTTCCCCCATAAGAGGCAGGCATCCAGGTAGGGGTAAACACAGAGAAAAGGGGAGGGGAGAGGCGAGAAATGGATTCACAGGGAGGTGGTTAGCAAGCGTGGGCAGACCATTCTCTAAATGAAAGCTTAAACTCCTCAGTTTCCTTCCAAGAAGATAAAAATGGCTAATGAAAATCTTGTGCTTCACAGTAAGTGGTAAGAGGAGCCCATCCTCTGTGTTCTGATGTCCCTATATGTCCACACCAGAAACCAACAAGAGATCTCTTGTTTTAAAGTGTACAGCATTAACAGGCACTCTGAGACCAAATCACGTTTGACAATGGAGTGGCTTGAAAAGCTAGTCGGGGAACCATGAGCAACCCCAGCCTTCCAACTGTGTGTCCCAACAGCAGAATTTAAGGGGCTCAGCATCAAATCTAGAGACAATAGTGCATTTTTTCTGATGTTCTAACCAGAGAGTGGAATCTTAGTTACCGAGATTGAATTTCCTGCTTTTTTTTTTTCTTTTCCTATAAACATAAATAAATATGGTCTGCAAATATTTTTGTGTTTTTCTAAAAACACAAAAATATTTGTCCTTGTGAAAAGAGGTTATGGGTAACTGTACTGTGTATACATGGGTCCCAGTGGATTGTAATCCCTGTAAACTACAATGTACAATAAAGTTATCTGGCCAAGTCCTACACTCCAAAAAGCTGTTCTAGTTCCCTAAGCTCTGAGCATTTACGGGGCAACATTTTAGTATCTTGGAGACAGATAAAGTGAGTATGGTGGCTGGACTCCACCTGCTATTGGGGTTAGATAGAACATTCTAGAGCCTTGCTCTGCAAAATGAGTTATGCTCACGTGTGCTATGGGCACCACCTGAGGGTAATTGAAAGTGCAGGATCCAGAACCCCACCCCAGACCTACTGAATCAAAATCTGCATTTTAACAAAACCACCCGGCTGAGCCTCACACACATTCAAGTTTGAGAAAGGCGACATCTCACTCATTTCTGCAGCCTTGAACTACTTGACAAATAGTCCCATGAAGGTGCCTGCCATACCTGCTTCTCCAAACTGGCATCTTTTATAAACTTTGTTGGTTCCTTGTTTTTCAGCCACTTGCAAACTTAAGCTGCTAAATCACCTATGTAAACCATGATTAATTCCTTGACATTAATAGCAGGGTGACTTCTCTCTCCTGTTACCCCAAAGAGGTTGCTAATTGCCCTCCAATTGTTTACCTTTGTATTGTTTTATGAGAGCTCAGAAAAAAGATGAAGCTGTTCCCCCACCAGGCCAGAACAAAATGCCAGACAGGCTTTGAGAAGGCTGAACACATGCTATGACTATACCTTGTTAGTAGAAGGGCTTTGCTTTCTTTGTTTTGTTTTGTTTTTTTATGGAAGAGATGACGCCTCCATAATTATAGGTGTTGCTGTTTAAAACCCAGAATGTTTTCCAAACCACGGAAGGGCCACACCTCCTGCAGCCCGTGAGCCATGCTGGCTGGGTTCTCGTTCCTGTTCTCTAAACAATTTAGCAACCACACATCCAAGCACTACTAGATATACACTAAGTATAACTAGAGAAAGGGGGGCCCCATCCAAGTATAATTGTTTCCTGAATGAACGTGGAGGAACCACAGGTAACCCTCACAGCTGAAGGTTAATTTATATCTGTGACGTTCTCAAAGGGACCCTAGTCACTCACTTTACCTCCCTAACAAGACAACAGGTCGGAAAAAATAATTAAAACCATTGTTTTAATACTGTCCTAAGGCTGTGTAATTAACTCTCTGAGTGAGTAATTGTGTACCTGAATTCAAAATAAAGATTTCGCATGTAAAGCAAAGTTCTGATGCTAATCTCTGAGCTGTGTCTTGGCTTATGTTTGGAATGCACTAGGGCCAGCTCAGCGTCACAATAGGCATTGTTCGGTAGAACTGGAGACAGCCCGTGTTTGTATGAGAAGGGGAACGAGGCAGGTCTACCCACCTCCAAGAACAGAGAGGCTGTGTCTTCCAAACCGTGGAAGATTTTAGGAGGGACCGAAGGATGTGCCATGGGGACGTGCCAACGTTTTTGTCAATGAGACATCTTAGCGCCAGGTTGAAATTTTGGTTTTGTTTTTTTTTTTCTTTTTTAGTAATATCATCAAATAGCTATCAAAAGAAGCTCCCTTATTTCCTCCTGGGGTGTTCTTGAGCTGGTGTTAAAATTTGAAAACTATGCAAAGATTAGAAATCTGATTTTCCCAAGACTGGTATGAGCCCTGTGGTGATCTGGAGATATATACATATATATATATATATATATATATATATATATATATATATATATATCACATATATATGATAAATAGATACATAAATCTACACGTGTGTATGCATGAACGAGTGTACAGACATATATCTTACAGCTCTGACCCTTGAGAGAGCCCAGTAGCAGTGACAGCCCAATAGCAATAAGCACATGTAGCACCCAGACCTTGGTCTCTAAATACCTTTCTCCAATAAAAGACATCAGGGCTCCTTGGAGAACTAGTTAATTCCAGGAGTAGGGTAGGGCAAATACAATGCCTTTTGGAGTATATTGTGGTAGCCAAAAGTGCTAAAGTAAATGCTAAAAAAAAAAAAAAAAAAAAAAATCAGGGGTAGGGGGGTATTTTGGAGACTTACTGAAAGAGCACAGAAATAACCTGAACGAGTTTCCTGATGTCCAAAGTCGAGACATCTTGAGCGAAAAAGGAAATAATATATTGGATTATAACCCACAGAATGGAATAAATATATATGTATCCATACTTAAAATATATATATATGCACATACATATGTATATATATCTACATATATAAACAGAGAAGTGACACTTCTTCCTTATAGAAGATGGGTGGGGCCCAGCAATCTGCATTGTAACCAGTTTTAGCTACAGCTCTGGAAGGCCAGAGAAGTGAAGTTGCTGACTTGGGTTGTAACGGGGTAGGCAGGGGCAGGGGCCAGTGTGAGCACACAGCCTCAACTCAAAAGTGGCTGATGCTCACTGCTGTCACCAAGAAGGCAAGCCCAGGGCAGGAAGAGCTTTGCAATTTCCAAGGGAGGCAAGAACTCCAGCTTCTTATCCAAATATTGTTCAGTTTCAAAATTCTAGATGGGCCCGTCAAACCAGAGCCACGGGGTATATCAAGACCACAGGCTGCCCGTTTGTCTCTTACCTTTGGGGAAACTGAGTCACCGTGTCAGTTTAAGATGATAGAATTTGTTTCTTGAGTGAGCAAGGTGAGAGGGAAAGAGAAGAAGGCAAACTTGGGAAGCACTCTCATTATTCTTAAATTCCATCCCAAGCATTAGTAAAGTCACCCCAGTCATCCTGGTGACAGGGGCTGGTCTACGTTCTGAGTCATGTCCACAAAGACATTTTTCAAAATATCAAATGACCAAAGTGTCATTATTTAGAAGGCGCTATTACTTAGAAGGATTCTTTATTCCTCCCCAGAAGAGGGAGTTCACAATTTTACTGGGACATTTTTTTATTCAAGGAGCCTGGTGCCACAGTGACCTCCTACAATCTTATTGTTCTCCATCTGGGCTGCCATGGAGAAAGCCATGCAAGAGGGTCGCGTTGGTCTTTGTGTCATTTCTTCTGCCCCCACCCTGGCCTTCTCATTCTGCTCAAACCAGTCCAGAGCCACGTGTATTGGAGTCCCTACTTGCAAGCAACTTGCAGTCTAGCTGGCTGGAGATATGTAGGAAGTAGAAACAAGGCCATAGATGAGGACCCTAAAGGAAGCATGGAGACCAGAGGAGGAACCATGCTGTTTGGACAGGGGGCATCTGGAAAGACAACGGTGCCAAATACTGAGGTTTGGGGACACAGGAGAGCCTTATAAGCAACAACGTGGCAGCAGCAACAATATGGAACCCGCAACACGGTGGAATCATCTGGAGATCTTTACAAAGCTCTGCTCCCAGGCCCAGACACTGTGATTTAATTGGCCCAGAGTATGACATCAGGACTTTTGGAGCTTCCTGGGTAATTCCAATACCCAGCAAAGTTGGGGAACCCCCCACCTGGGTGAGCCCCAGGACAGCAGTGCACAGTCAGCTCCGTGAGGGAACTGGGGACCCTGAGTCACCCCAAACACTCTGTCCCTCCACAGTGACCAGCAGCCTTTCCTGGAAAGAACCAAGCAATTAAAACTGTTCCCCAGAAGGGCCTAGAAGAGTAAGACCTTCAGACCCTATATGCATCAGGATCACCTGAACAGGAGGGATTGCTAATATCAGGATTCCAGGGGAAAAAATTAATTTATTTTCAAAAAGTCAGGATTCCAGGAGCCCATTTCAAACTCTTTAAATCACTGTTGGGGAGCGGACGTGGAAACAGGCATTTTTAGAAGCTCACCAGTTGGTTATGATACACATTGAGGTTTGGAATCTTTCAGTGGGGATTTCCAATTGCTACCTACCATGGGGCTGTCTTCGTTTCCAAAGAGAAGCCTTGAAAAGGGCAGGACTTAAAAAGAAGGAACACATCGGGGACGTTGCAACGTTGCAAAAGGTTCCTAAAAGTCTGGGGCTTTAACTTCCTTGTTTTCCACAAGCAGAAACAGAGTGACAGAAAGGTTAGTCGAAAGGGCTCAGAGCTAGATAGGGTTAGGGTCTTGGTTACTGGCCGAGTCTTGGGCTTCAGACATACCTGCTTGCAAATCTCAGCACCATGGGGCATGAGCATGTCACCCTGGGCAAATTTCCGAGCCTTTCCAAGCCTCTGTAACTGGACACACCATACAGGGCTGCTGAGACGGTGGGATCTGAGGATGGAAATGCATGCTTGGCCCAGGGCTGGGCACAGAGCGAACACTCGCCAGGTAAATCTTAGTGCATGCGGAAGCCACAGAGCTTGATTCAAAACCCAGGAATCTCGATTCCCGGGTAAGGGTTTGTCCGGGTTTCAACTGAAAGAATTCTAGGCCGTGGAGCTCAGATGTAGAGGAACATTTTTATGTTTGGATGATCTCAATGTTTATCAAATTATTCCACCCAGGCTGCCTGCCCCGCCTACTTCTGAAACCAGGTCCTCTGCCTCCTGCTCACCAATTCTTTTTTTTTTTTTTTTTTTTTTTTTTGAGACAGAGTCTTACTCTGTTGCCCGGGCTAGAGTGAGTGCCGTGGCGTCAGCCTAGCTCACAGCAACCTCCAACTCCTGGGCTCAAGCGATCCTCCTGCCTCAGCCTCCCGAGTAGCTGGAACTACAGGCATGCACCACCATGCCCGGCTCATTTTTTCTATGTATTTTTAGTTGTCCAATTAATTTCTTTCTACTTTTAGTAGAGACGGGGTCTCGTTCTTGCTCAGGCTGGTTTCGAACTCCTGACCTTGAGCGATCCTCCCGCCTCGGCCTCGCAGAGTGCTAGGATGACAGGCGTGAGCCACTGCGCCCGGCCACCAATTCTTGATATAAGAATAAGATGGAGATATTTAAAAAAAAAAAAAAAAAGTCTCCTTCCTAGGCAGGGACATTCTCATGAAGCTGAGCAGGGTCTTCTGGATCAGAGTCTCCCAACATGGACACTGTTGACTTGTTGGGCCTGAGAGGTCTTTGTTCTGGGGGCCTGCCCTGTGCATTGGAGGGTGTTAAGCACTGTGAGTGTGGCACTTGCTCTCCAAGGGGGGGGACAACCAAAAAATGTCCCCAGACCAGGCAGGACAGCATCCTCTCTCTGGGCTACCAACATGCCCCTCCCTGCCACTGGTATTTATCTGGTAATGTCCCCAGAAGGAAGGGCAGAAATCAGTGTCCCTTGCTAACTGTGCCCGAGAACTGGTTCTTTCTGCAACCAGATGATTTCCTTTCCAAATCGGAGTGGCTAAAGATGAGGCTGGCTGTAACTTGGACAGAGCTCTGGGTAGACTCCACAGAGAACCCATTTTCAGTTCTGGCAAAGCCCTCGCCAGCAAAGCTTGTCCCATCATGATTAAGCAGACTTTATTGGATGCCACGACTCCACAAACAACAGTGTCAGTTACGTGCTCAGCCTCAGAGCTCTCAGCCTAAAAGCAAAACACAATAAAGGAAAGTGGCGACAAGTGGAATCATAACTTTAGGATACCCCATCTCATGATGGTGCGTCTGATTTAAATTGGGCAGGAGCTTCATCAAGATGTCCTGATTAAAATCCCCCTTCTCTGGGAAGTCCAGGGCGTTTGCTTTTCAGGCACAAAAGCAGTTGTTCTCAACTCCCATCTTAATATCCATTACTGGCAATATTAATATATCACTTCTCCATTTGTATCCAACTGCTTCAAAATCAAACAGAAGTTTGATTGGGTGTTTTCGTATCATTGAACCCTAACAGAATACATCCTCTTTGCTGACCTGGTGGGTTTTTATTTGGTGGCTATCACTTCTAGTTTCTTCTTGAAAAAAAAAAAAATGCTCCATTGGAAAATTACGCACAGTTCACCAAGAAATTCACTAGAATGTAAGCACTATGAGGGCAGGGATCGTTTTTATCTTTTGTTAGGGAACAGTAGTTCCCTAACGTCTAGAACGTTAGGGAGCAGTTGAACACTAGTTGTTGAGCAGATAGTTTATCACTACCCCCGCCTTCCCAGTACCGAGTCCTCCGCTCTCTCCACGGCTCCTGGACAACTTGCATAGCCTAGCTTGTTGTTGCTGTCTTCGTGATTAATCATGGGGCAATATCTAAATGATGACTGCCTTGATAGAACAATTTGCTAAAAAAATAACTGTTTCCAAGACTTCTGCTACCCTTGGCATTTTGATGGTTTTGCATCTAGCATCACTCTTGAGATTTCAGCAGTTCCACTTTGGAGGAACCTTCTTACGAGGGGTGGGAGTGGCCATCTGCCGGGGCTGCTAACACAGGTAAGTGTAATGTCAATGTCATTGTCACTCATTCATCCAACACATACTCATTGCATGCTACTGGGCGCCAGGCACCGTGTTAGGGGACAGTAGTAAACAAAAGATAAAAACGATCCCTGCCCTCATAGTGCTTACATTCTAGTGAATTTCTTGGTGAACTGTGTGTAATTTTTCAATGGAGTTTTTTTTTTTTTTTTTTCAAGAAGAAACTAGAATTGATAGCTGCCAAAATATAAACCCACCAGGTCAGCAAAGAGGATGTATTCTGTTAGGGTTATCGCTTCAATGATACGGAAACGCCCAATCAAACTTCTGTTTGATTTTGAAGCAGCTGGATAAAAATAGAGAAATGATATGAATATTGCCAGTAATGAATATTAAGATGGTAGTTGAGAGCTGCCCACAGAGAAGTTTAAAGGTTTAATTTACCAACAGTGGAAAAATCAGGCCACTTTGATCTGTGCCTCTAAGCACGTGGACTTAGCTAGAAGAAAGACAGAGGTCCTGGAGAGATTCAGGAAACAAAAACGATGCCAGGTCCATGGTGGTTGGGAGAGAGGGGGAGAGAATACACACATTCCTCTTGTTGGCGAGTCTGCAGCGGCATTCCACTGGAAAGAGTTTTCTAGGCCCAGAGAGAAATGGGGGAGTGAAGATTAAGCTACTGGCAGCCCTACAAGACTCCAGTTGGCACAACAAAACCAGCCTTTCCTCCAAGCAACGGAAAATAGCCTCTTCTGGATGCTTGTCTTAGGACACGGGAACAGCGGAAGGCCAAGGGGCCAATTGAATCTCCTTTGGTCTTTCCAGAAGGTGCTAAGGCAGCACGAATCTTATGCTCGCGGGGCACAGATTGCGTGGTTTTTTTTTTTGGGTCAGAATTCAAAAGTTAGAATTCTGGGGCAGAGATGATAATGGTCTGGATCTTTTGTATTGTCATCCCTGAGGAAACAGTGGTATCTGTGCTCCAAGAGTGGAGCTTGGCTGGCCTGCTGTTTGCCCCGTGGATCTTTGTGCTGGCTGGAAGGTCACGTGTGCCTGCGTGTTTGGAAGCGAATTACCCGGTTGTTTGTTTGTTTCTGTCCTCCCTATAAACAGTTTGGTCTCCTTCCGGGGAAACGCAATAATGTGAGCAGAGCAGACACACTCTCTCAAAAATGCTCTGCTCCAGGGCCCAGTGAAGCCAGATTTTTCTAGGGCAAGGAGAATCTTAAAGGGGAAGACCTTAGCTTTTATCACAGTTCCTCTCATGCTGAGTACTGCATAATATGTTGGGTTTTTTTCTTAATGACAGTGGCCCTTTGGTACTGTAGCAATGCTACATTTGGCTCTTCTGGTTTATAACCAGAAAGAAAATATGGTTTAGAATTCCACCTTGCCTAGCCTCCCTGCAAATTCCTCTCTCGAAAATTCACCTGTGTCAGGATTGCCTCATTGGGCATAATATTATTTTATGCCGATCTTACGTATTTATAATACAGTTATTCTGTGGTTGGTGTGCCATGTTCGGGACACCAGAGCCTTCACCTCGCTGTCACCTCGACCTGGCATACTCTTCCTCACTCTTCCTCAGTGCTCAGCTTCAATGTCACGTCCTTGGAGGAACCTTCCCGAACTTCCTCTCTTCCTCTCTCGAAATTAACATCTAAAATTCTGACTGTTTCTTGATTGATTTACTCATTTGTGGTCTGTCTCTCTCCCTAGACGTAAGCTCCATGGGCCAGAGATGTGTCTGTTTTGCGCACTTCAAATACCCTCGTGGTAGGTAGCAGGCACTTAAATATTTGAGCAAATGAATCAACAAATGAGTGAACGATCGGGCGACAAGGTCACTCTGCCCTCAGGAGGTCCCTGTTTCTTTGGTCTTTCTTTTTTTTCCATATAAAATAATGATAATGACACCCAACTCAAAAATGAGAGATTCGAGTAGAAATGAAGTTCTTTACGGGGACTCCAATGACAATAGTATGAACGTGCCCTGCTAAGGTTCACAGAGGCCACCAGGGATGCAGGAGGAGACCCGAGGAAGCCGGCTACCTGGGGGGGTTGGCCCCTGGAGCCACATTCAGCCACCTGGACCTCCACCAGAGCTCGATCCTACAGGACAGAGTCAAGAGGCAAAAGCTGAAGAGCGAACAAAGAGAGGCGTGGGCCTTTGGTGAACTCTGTCTCCTGGTTAAATATACGTATTTATGTGTTTTCTTTTAGACTGAAAGGACCCCAGAATCACCAAGACCTTTTAATTATGTGAGCAGATACATAAGATCTTTCAGAATTAATTAAGACTGGAAACACACGCCATAGAGAATAAAGCCAGGCAAATATAATATTGAGAATCGAAACATGATGCATAACTATAAAATAACATAAATGAACACACACACACACACACACACACACACACACACATACATACACACCTGAATTTATACTCCCAAATGAGTGTAGTACATTTTAAAGTAGTCACCTTGAAGGTCTCTACACTTATTCCAACAATGATTCCATTTATCAAACCACGTTTAGATCTCCCTTTTTTGGAATTTCCATGAGAAAATTAAGACCCTGGTTAAAACATCGCTTCTTACAGTAAATGTTAGCCCTGTGGCTCTGTCTGATTTTTGAAAATGACCAAACAGAAATTCAGAGCATGTCTTGTGGGACGATCAAGTGGGTTATTTTGGTGTTTTTCTGCAATAATGAAGCCGGTTTCCTTGTCTGCTTCAGAAAGCAGTTTTAAAGGCAATCATTGAAAGAGAAATTCAAAAGAAGATGTTCAGGCCAGGCGCGGTGGCTCACGCCCGTAATCCTAGCACTCTGGGAGGCCGAGGCGGGCAGATTGCTCGAGGTCAGGAGTTCGAAACCAGCCTGAGCAAGAGCGAGGCCCTGTCTCTACTATAAATAGAAGGAAATGAATTGGCCAACTAATATATATAGAAAAAAATCAGCCGGGCATGGTGGCGCATGCCTGTAGTCCCCAGCTACTCGGGGGAGGCTGAGGCAGGAGGATCGCTTGAGCCCAGGAGTTGGAGGTTGCTGTGAGCTAGGCTGACACCACAGCACTCACTCTAGCATGGGTGAGTGAGTGAGACTCTGTCTCAAAAAAAAAAAAAAAAAAAAAGGAAGATGTTTCACTGGTAGTATCAATGAAATGAGCATCTAATTTCCTACGGTAGAAAATCTTGAAGGCCAACATTCTTTGGGATCTATAACATATAATATGTATGTTTAAAAATCCCATATGATTACCTACAGAACAACCTTATAAGGTAAAAGTGGCTTACAAATGTGGACAAGCCCCCCACTGCCATGTCACTGTGTGCTACGTTAAGGAGCTGTATGTTTCCATCCTGGTATCTAACGTGAGACATCAAAACAGAATTCCTGTTGCTTTTCAATCAGTCTTAAGCAAGATCAAATGAGTAGGAGATAGACTGTTGTAAACACAATCACTTGTCTTTCTAAAAGTCATGAGACCACATAATTACAATTTTGGATTTTAATACTTTTAAAAACTAATGCTCAAAGAAGTCAATTTGGAAAACAGTAAGTAGAAGTAACACGTTTAATCCCGTCCTCTATAAATAATCAAGGTAAACATCTGGGCATATTTCCTTCTAGATCTTTTTCTAGCATGTGTATGTGTATGCACTAGAAAAAACAGATTTGGGATGGGCGGTCTATTCAGTCACTTACTTGCTGTGGGACCTAGAACAAGGCACTCTTTGCCTCTGCCGCATCATCTGCTAAATGGGAATAATGATGCTTGCTTTGTGCGCTGTTGTAACAATTAAATGACATCAGGGACATAAAGCCCATAGCCCAGAGTCTGACACATTATTAAGTACCCAAAATAATTACATCAATGTTATTACTATTATACGATTAGGAAGGTAGCTGTTTTCACTGAAAATTCTATTCTGAGCATTTTCCTTGACACTATTTTAAATTCTATTACAAGAGCATAATTAACACTTGGAGCTATTAATCGGTTACTCAGAACTGGCCACAGCTTGGTAAATGGATGAAGTTGTAGCCTCAGATGGAGGCAGTTACATCAGAGCTACCAGTAAGTATTAGAAAAAAAAAAATGCCCCGGAACTTACCAACAAACTAATGGAATTAGCATCCCTGACAGTGGGTTCAGGGACAAATATATTAACATCTCTTTAAAAAATCAATTAAGGCCAGGTGCGGTGGCTAACGCCTGTGATCCTAGCACTCTGGGAGGCCGAGGCGGGAGGATGGCTCAAAGTCAGGAGTTCGAAACCAGCCTGAGCAAGAGTGAGACCTCCATCTCTACTAAAAAAATAGAAAGAAATTAATTGGCCAACTAAAAATATATAGAAAAAATGAGCCGGGCATGGTGGTGCATGCCTGTAGTTCCAGCTACTCGGGAGGCTGAGGCAGGAGGATCGCTTGAGCCCAGGAGTTTGAGGTTGCTGTGAGCTAGGCTGACGCCACGGCATTCTAGCCTGGGCGACAGAGTGAGACTCTGTCTCAAAAATAAAAATCTATCAGTTTTGTCCACAAAGGACATTTGGCAGTGCCTGGAGACATGTGTCACAACCAGAGGGAGGAGGGGCATTGCACTGGCATCTGGTGGGTGAGGCCAGGGCTGCTGGCGACCATCCTACTCTGCCCAGCACACCCCACGGCATGGAGTCATCTGGCCACTTACAACGTTGGCACTGCTGAAGTTAAGAAACCTGGTCTACTCCTAACTGGCTTTGTGATCACAAATGAGTCCCTGTCCCTAGGAATGACAGTGACGATCATGGCAGCTCACATTTACGCAGCGCCGATGTCAAGCGCTGTGCCGAATGCCCCACATAGATCATTCTGGTTCCACTTTACAACAGCCTTATGACGTAGCCTCCACTATCAGCCCCACTTTGTTGGGGAGGAGATACTTTGCTGCAACTCACACAGCTAACAAGTGGCATAGCTCTGGTGTGAGCTCATGTCATTGCATGTCTGAGTCTTACATTTTCAACTTTGAGACCCCTCTGCCTTGCTCTGAGCACCCTCATGCCTGTAAGTGTTTCCGGAGATGTGTCATGATCAACAGTGGTGGAGATTCCATCTCATGTGCCAACCCCATTGGCGTTTTAGCAGAAGCCTGGGATACCATGTCGAGAAAGGTGCTGTAGCCACGGATGGCCCAGTAGAAAGAAAGCCACAATTGATTATTGATGTCTGGAATGGAAGGGAAGAGCGGTAGTGGTATTGTACCACGTATTTGCCGTCTTCGGACCAGATGATCTTTATTTAAAGATCTTTCCAAGAGCCAATCACCTATGTTCCTATGTTTTCCCCCACAAATAGCCTCAACGCTTGGCCGAGAGCCACTGGCAGAGTTATGCACATCAAAGAGAATCGAGGACTATGCAATCTACTGCAAGGGTTTTATTCAATACACAGTTTTCCCTGGTGGCGGGGAAACTGCTGAATGCTCTCAGGTCCTCGCCTACATAAGACAGAAAACATCAAAGTTCGTGAAAATCACAGCACACCTCCACCCAGAGTCAAAGCCAAGAACAAACAACTTTGGGGGTTGGATTGATTTCATGAAATAATCTTAGTGACTGACTGAAGTGGAAAACAGCAATGACTACAAACTTCAGCGAGGCCAAAAAATAATCTACTACATTTTTTAAAAATTATGCAATGTTTAGCAAACTGAGATCACTGGAGGGGAAAAAAAAAAAGAAAGAAAGAAAAGGAATCACACAAACTTTACTAAACAAAGTCACATGCCAACAAACATTGAAACCACTGTAGCCAAAATGAGGAACTGAAGCTCGTTTTTAGTTACAAAGATCTGAGGGATGGGGGTGGAAAGTAAACAAAAATCCAAGAGGAAAATCATTAATAAGATACTCTGAACTATTTTCCCATAAGTAATTTCTTTAAAAAAAAAAAAAAGCAAGCTCTACTCTATGTTTAAAAGGGCCAATCCTCTGCATTCCTGTCCAAATAAAAACCTCTTTGCAAGCAGTCAACCAAAAAACTGAAATTCCATTGTCAGGGCGTTATGTCCGTGGGGTACCACTTCAGAAAAATCTTTCACAAAAGAGCTGGGTAATTAATAAAGAACTCTGCAATGAAGGGGGGACAAATTAAGAAAATAAAACTCACCCAAAAAGGAACAACAAGAAAACCTGGATTTGTATCCTTACAGTGTATAATTTCAAGAGCTTCACAAATAATAAAATTTTAATTTTATTTGACTCTTGGCTTTGACAGTGTATAATTTCAACGCATGCACACAAAATCACCCACATCTAGTTTTCCAGGCAGTTAGAGATTTAAATGAAACATTTGGACTTCTTTAGCAAAACTAATGTTATATCTTCCTAAGCCACCTTCATCATTGATGGATGACCTGGTGTAGCTTTTATTCAAAGAGTAGAAAACTGATTGTGGGGGGTCACGTTTCTATGTGCCCGAAAGATTCCCAGACACATGAACATAAAACAACATATAACCCATAATTGTTTTGCATGAAAAAGCTATTTTTATCAGATCATCTCAAAGCAAAACAATCCATCTCTGCAACACAAGAGCAAATAAGCATTGAAAACTTTATTTAAGTAAGATAGATTTCCTAATGTCAAGCGTAAGGCAGCTCAGCAAGGAATAGCAACAACTGTACTAAATTATTTACTTTCCTGACATCTTAGCTGTGTCTACAAGGCACCAAAACATTGCAATGAAAAGTAAGAGTCAGTAATTGCCCAGATGTTATGTCTAGCCACCAACAGCTGGGATTCCATCAGTCTTTGCTCTCTCTCTCTCTCTCAATGTCTTTGGGGGTTTGCTAAGAGAGCTTTTCCCGCTGCTTCTCCTTGTCACTTCACGCTCCCCTGGCCTTTGTGAGCTCCTTGCTGGCGTTGTGGGGGCTGCACAAAGCCACGGTTCTTAACCAGTTGGGCTACTCCTGGCCTCCTCTGTTGGCAGCTACTACTGCTCTTGGATAGAACCAAATTCTTGTCTCTGGGAATTTTCTTAATCAAAAAATACCTTTTTCATTAAAGTCAAAGCATATGACTCTGCTGTGATAATTCTAAGCATTGCAGGAAGAAAAATCATCTTGATATCCACAGCCTTTTCTTCTCCTCCAGCTGTTCCTCCTACCTTAACATATAGAAATGGTTTCGCCTGTAAGGAAAGGTTGCTCCTCTCTCGATACCCACGTCTTTAATGGCCAGGAGGCAAAATGAGAGTTCTCCAAATGCCACTTAACCTCTCCCCAAGCCTCCCTTCAATTATTCATCTTCATCTGGAATCCCCGCCCACAAGGAGATTGCCATGTCACCACGGGCCAGAGAGTGACAAGACAGCACAGTTATGACAAGCCATAAAGTCACATGGTCCTGGGGTGTAATCCTGGTTCAGCCAGTTATGAATTGTGTACCCCTGGGAAGGTTGCTTCTCCAATCTCCCCAACCCGCACCTGTGGACTGGATGCTACAATAGCATTCCTATCTCCCAGAGGGATTGGAGGATTGTGCGAGTTCAAGATCTCTGAGAAGCAGACACCAAGAAGGGATCAGTAGGAGACATGGGGGAAAATGCCTGTGAGGGGAACAGGAGCTGAAGGAGGCTGAGAGAGCTGTCAGACCATGAAGCGGATCCAACCACAGAGGAGGAAAGAGGGAGAGACGGGAGTCTGAGCTAGGAAAGTGTTAGATTATGACGCAATTCTAAGAAAGTTTCAGCAAGTCAGTGAAGAATCCTGGAGCCAAATCACTTGTGTCACATGGTCATGGGCCCATGTTAGTATCTCTGCAATCCTCAGTTCTTGGCTGGGAGAAGGCTGTGGAAAGTGTGGTCTTGGAGCAAACGCAGTGGTGGATGCAGAACGCAGCAGGTGGACCACTGGTCAATTTCAGCATCCCACGGTAGGAAATCTGGGAAGAGCTCCTTCATGACCACCACGACGATTAAATGCAATAATGTACATGAAGCTCCTGGCCCCAGCTCAGAGTAAGAGCTCCATAAAATAGCAGTGGTGATGAAGGTGATGGTGATGATGATGACAACAATAATGACATCACTCTTCCTATTTTACTAAAGTTCTTGGACTCTGACTCATAGTTTTTATCCACATGTGTTCTGCCATCATGCTCTGAGGCTACAAAATCCTTGTTAATGAGCCATTATATCCTTGTTCTCCTGTATTCAGTTGACCTTCCCTTCTAAACACTTCAGTAAACGCCTACTTGGAAACAGCCTATATTGTATCATCATCCAAACAATCAAGATGAGTCCTATGATCATCACAGATGGATGAAATATTCCCAGTCTGGATGAAATCATCCTAGTCTTGAGAAATATTCCAGGCTACTAATATAGGAAGAAGGGACTGATACAGAGCCTGGCAGATTCCCTAAGTTGAGGACACAGGGGTGGGAGTCCAGGAAGGCAAAGGTGGCTGAAGTTTGCAGGGCAGAGTAGCAGAGGAGAGGGCAACATAAAGAATGCACTCCAGAGATTTGCAAAGAGTTCCCTTGAATATTCATCAGAGAACTGATCAGTCACACAGGTGAGATAACTATCCCAAGCCAGGGGGAAAAGACACCCCAAAAGATTAGGAGGAAAACACCCCAAAAGATTAGGAGGAACAATTCCTAGATCTCACATATGGCCAGAAATAGTGGATGATCCTATAACTGGAGTGAAAACCTCATAATTCACAGGGCATTAGGTAGAGTGCCGTTGAGTTAGGTAGAGGGGTCTTGGTTCAAGAGTGGGGAAGAATTAGCCATAGACCAAATGGTGATCTGCTCCCACCCAACAAAGCTTAAAAGCAAGCCCCACAAGAAACAAACTATTTCCAAGCAACTTAACCTTGTCCCAGAACAAAGCATGGGAATGTTTGTAGAAACAGAAAATTATCCAGCACCCAACAAGGTAAGACTCACAATGTCTGACATCCTATCGAAAATTCCTAGGCACGTAAAGAAGCAGAAAAATAGGATCTATAATGAAAAGAAAAATCAATCAAAATCAACCCTGAACTGACACAGACGTTAGAATTGTCAGACCAAAACATTAACAGTTATTATAACTGTGTCCAAGAGTAATTAGAAAATATTTTCAGTTGAATAAAATTAAAATACAACACATTAAAATGTGGGGAATACAGCTATAGCAATGCTTAGATGGAAATTTATAGTATTAAAATGCTTATTAGGAAAAAAGGTCCCAAATCAACAATTTAGCCTCCAACATAAGAAACAACAAAAATAGGAGCAAATAATCCTAAAGCAAGCAGAAGGTAAATGAAATAAATGTAATAATTAATGAAATTTTAAAAATAAACATAATAGGGAAAATAATCAATAAAACAAAAGCTGGTTATCTGAAAAGATCAATAACATTGATAAACCACTACCCAGACTGACAAAGAAAAACAAAGATCACAAACTACCAACATCAGGAGTAAAAAGAAATGTCACTCAGACTTTACAGATATTGGAATGATAATAAAAATGCTACAAACAATTCTTTGCACAGAAATTCAAAAACTTAAAAGTAATGGACCAATTTCTTAAAGGCAACAAACAATCAAAATTCACCTAGGAAGAAAGAAGTAACCTGAATAATCTTATGTTTATTTTTTAAAATCAAATTTATAGTTAAAAATCTTCCCAAGATTCCCCCACCTCCTAAAAAGCCAAACAAATAAACAAACAAAAACTCTTCCAGTCTCAGATGATTTTACTGGCAAATTCTACCAAACATTTAAAGATGAAACCAAACCAATTCTAAACAATCTTTTCCAGAAAATGGAAGAGATGGGAATACTTCCCAACCCATTTTATAAGGCCATTAGTAACTTGATGCTAAAACCAAAGATAGTACCAAAAAACTACAGACCAATGTCCCTTATGAATATAGCTGCAAAAATCCTCAACAATATATTAGCAAATCAAATCCAGCAATATATTAAAAAAATATATCACAACCAAGTGGAGTTTATCCCAGGAATGCATGGCTATTTAATACATAACAATTAATCAATGTAATAACCATATCAAAGGTCTAGAGAAGAAATATCACGTGATCATATCATCAATGCAAAAAATTTTGATAAGCTTCAATATTCATTTATGATTAAATAAAACAGTCAGCAAACTAGGAGAAGGAGGGAACTTCATTAACTCAATAGAGTACCATGCTGAATGCTTTCCCCCCAAGATTGGGAGCAAGGATGTCCACTTACATAACTCCTATTGAACATTATACTAGAAGTCTAGACAGTGCAGTGCAATAAAGCAAGAAGTTATTAATAAAAGACATCCGGATCAGAAAGGAAGAAATCAACTGTGTCTATTCATAGGCATGATTGTCTATGTAGAAAATTCCAAGAAATCTACAAGCACACACACAAAGCTCTTAGAAATAATAGGTAAGTTTAGTATAATCATAGGATTCAAGCTCAGCATACAAAAGTCTATTATATTTTTAAAACTAGTAATGAAAAATTGGAACACAAAAAATTTTTAAATCCCATTTACAATAGCTCAAAAAAAAAAAAAAGAAAGAAGTAATACTTAGGTATAAATCTAGCAAAACATGTATAGGAGATATAGAGTAATAACCATAAAATGAAAGAAATGAAAACAAACCTAAATAAATGAAGAGACATACCTTGTTTAGGGGTTGGAACACTCAAATTAGTTAAGATGTTAATTCTCTATAAATGTATCTATAAATTTAGTGGGATTCCAATCAAAATCCCAGAATTTTTTGGTAGATAAAGGCAAAATTTATATGAACTCATTTCTCAGTGTTTGTGCTAAGATCAAGTATAAAATTTATGTGGAAAGGCAAACAACTAAAGCAGCAAAAGCAATTTTTAAAAAGGTAAATAAAGTTGTAAGACTTACACTGCTTATTTTAAAACGTATTATAGTACAATGCTACAGCATTTAAGACAATATTGTAATGTCTGAGAGATAGACATGTAGACAGTGGAACAGAATAGAGTCCAGAAATAGATGTGGCCAATTAATTTTTGACAAAGGTATAAAGGCAATTCAATAGAGAAGGAATAGTCTTTCAATAATTCATGTTGGAAAAAATGGGCATACATATGTTTAAACAAAAAGGAACCTCCACCTAAACTTCACATCTTATACAAAAATAAATTCAAATGGATCATAGATCATAACATAAAATGTAAAATTATAAAACTTTCAAAAAAATAAAAAGGAGAAAATCCTATGGCCTTGTGTTACACAAAGAGTTTTTAGCTATGATACCAGTAGCCTAATCTTTATAAGAAAAATTGATAAATTGGACTTCATCAAAATCTAAAACTTCTGCTATATGAAAGACACAAAAAGATAAACTACTAACTAGGAGAAAATATTTGGAAATCACATGCCCAATGACAGACTTGTATCCAAAATATATAAACAACTCTGAAAACTCAACAATCTGTAAGAAAACAATCTGATTTGAAAATGAGCAAAAGGTTTGAACAGACACTTCACAAAGAAGGTATATGGATGGTAAAAAAAAAGAACATTAAAAGATACTCAACATCGTTGGCAATTAGAGAAATGTAAATGTAAAAACCACATGAGATACCACTACACACCTACTAGAATGGGGGTGGGGGGAACTGTCAATATCAAGTGTAGCAAGAATATGGGAGCAACAGCAATTCTCAAATATTCACGGTGGGAATGCAAAATGACACAGCCACCCTGGAAAGAATTCTAACTATTTCTTATAAATTTAGAGATACATAACCCCAATCACCCGGCACTCCTGTGTATTTACTCCAGATATTAATAAATGAAAACTTATGCTCACACAAAACCTTGTACGAAAATGCGTATAACTTAATGCAATTGAACTTTACGCTCAAAAATGGGTAAGTTTTATGTCATGTCTGTTTTACTTCAATAAAAAAAGTAAAAAAGAAAACACTCATCTGCTTTCTGAGAGAGGGAAAAAAAATGTTTATAACAGCTCTTTTATAATCACTCAAAATTGAAGACAACACAAATGGCCTTTAGCTGTGAATGGATCGACTACCTATGGTGTTATCTAGACGATGGGGCACGACTCAGCGATAAAAAATAAGCTATTCATACTCACAGCCATTGGCATGAATCTTAAATGCATCATGCTGAGTGAAGGAAGCCGATCTCAAAAGGTTCCCAAATATATGATTTTATTTACGTGACATTTCGAAGGAGGCGAAGTCACAGAGAGATTGACAACAGTTCCTTAGTCACCAAGAGCTCGGGGTGGGCGGTTTGACTACAGAGGAGCAGCACAAGAGAGTTTGGGGGTGACAGAGCCCTTCTGTGTCCTGGTTGTGGTGGTGGCCACATCAATCTGTTCATGTGATAAAACTCCTAGAACTTCACACCAAAAAAAAGAAGTCAAATTTATGATATAGGAATTTAAAAATAATAAAATAGAAATAAACAAAATCCATCATCTTTTAAACACGTAGCACCCACTACCACCACCAAACGCACAAAAAACGAAAGACAACCCATTCCTCTGCCCCTGCCTTCTGTCATGATTCATGGAGTCCCAATGGGCAGCCAACTCTGAGTCCTTGTTCCTTCCTGGCATCTTGGCTCAAGGGCATCGGGGTCGGTCGGTTTCAGAATCTGAAGTGTCCCTTGCGTTGGTTCTTCCTTTGCTACTCCCAATATGACTTCTCCAGTTCTATACTTTAAGAGTTCCGGTCTGGATTATTTTCATAGCCTCCTAAATCGTTTCCCGGATCCCACTTTCAATTTGTCCTCTGGATTTTCCCCAGATCTGTGCAGGTCCCTCTTTGTGATTTGTCATTGTCTCCAAGGTAAAGCCCTAACGTTGCCTCCATTTCCCTCTAGGCTGATCTTTCCACACCTCCAAACCTGTTCCCTCCTCTTAGCCCTCCTTTTTTTTTTTTTTTTTGAGACAGAGTCTCGCTTTGTTGCCCAGGCTAGAGTGAGTGCCGTGGCGTCAGCCTAGCTCACAGCAACCTCAAACTCCTGGGCTCCAGTGATCCTTCTGCCTCAGCCTCCCAAGTAGCTGGGACTACAGGCATGCGCCACTATGCCCGGCTAATTTTTTATATATATGTCAGTTGGCCAATTAATTTCTTTCTATTTATAGTAGAGACGGGGTCTCGCTCTTGCTCAGGCTGGTTTCGAACTCCTGACCTTGAGCAATCCGCCCGCCTCGGCCTCCCAAGAGCTAGGATTACAGGCGTGAGCCATAGCGCCCGGCCAGCCCTCCTTTTTCATTTGTTTACATCCTCTAAGCCTGCAGGGGACCTCAAACTTTTTAATCAGGGGGCCAGTTCTCTGTCCCTCAGACCGTTGGAGAGTGTGCACTGTGGGCCTGGGACGAGTTGGCTGCTAAGCAGGACAGGCAGCGGGGGCAAAAAAAATATTCCCAGGCAGGCAGAACTGTTCATTTCCCAACTCCCCTGGCAGGCACTTTTCCCATCCTTCCTGGGGAGAACTGAGCATGTCTGGGGGCTGTCGTGTTCCAGCCCATGTCCCCGCAAAACACTCAGCTGCCTGAGGACAGAGACGGGTCTCATCTATTTCAATGCCAGACACAGTGCCTGGCACCGAGACGTGCTCAGATCACATTTGTTGAGACAAGATTGGAATAACTGACATCAACTTAATAAAATATCAGCTGGACTTGGCGCTTTTCACTCCACAGCCCTGGTGGCCTGGAGAAACAGCTTCTGTCATTAGTATCTTTTTTTTTTTTTTCTTACCAGCTTGTGAAGTCTTCACTGGGGTTCTCTGTGCCGTGCACCAAGCAGGCGGGGTATGGCACGGTTTGTGGGAAAAGGACAGATGTATACACTGAAGGAAGCTAATAATATTCACGCAAGATTAATGCCCCCAGATCTTGACTCCTTTTAATATTTATTCTAATACCATTTTTCCTCTTTAATAGAATATGAGAGTCATTTAGATTTCAATAATTCAGAATATATTCCTGACTTGAATATGGGTTAGTCCTCTAACCACATTTGCTGTCCTTCTAGAATAATTTCTTGCTTTCTGCTTTGGGCCTTCATTAGTTGTGTCTTCTTTTTAATCAGTTCTTCTGCTCACCCACAATTCTCCTTTCAGTACATAATTATATCTGTCTCCTTTAAAAAATGTTTTTGGATTTCAAGTATGAGATACACGGTTTAATCCGGAAAGACTTTGTTTTTAATGTTGTCATTCAAGCTTTCAGAAATTTTTTTTTTTTCAATAACGAGTGATATCCCTGGAAGCTTAAATGATAGAATCAACCTGTGTTTTCTAGACCCACTGTCTGAACAGTGTTTGAACAACACGTTATTACAGGGATCGGCAGCATTTAAAAACTGTTTGGAGATAAAATTGCCTGATCATTTTGTTTTTTTTAAAGACAGAGCCTTTCATGTATAAAAGCAGTAATAAATTGTCATTTTTAAAAAAGATACTGTGATCTTGGGCTCCATTTTTAAAAATGTATCCTATTGAGCAGCAGCCTAAACTTTTGTGATCATGTACAGCTAACACTAAAATATTTTTAGTATTGCACACATATATGTATTTGTACTTATTTATAAGTTATGCATGTATACATATATGGCTATACCAGTCTACTACTATGTGTAGGTACAACTGTGCTGATGTGAGCAGTATAAAGCATGCATTTAAAGTTAAATTTTAAAGAATGAGATTAGATATAAGTGTTAAAAGAAGTTCTGATGTTTTCTTTCTACACGCCAATGGATTATACCGTATGCCCCATGGGTGTGTACACCATACTTTGGAGACTATAAATGTAGAGAATGTGCCCTTTAGCCCATTTCTGGGAGGTTCCATTGGGTTGTTTTAGGAGGCGGGTAGACAAATCATAAAGAGTGTGGAAAGAGTGCCTATGGTCAACAAAAACAGGAAGGGGGGCCCAGCTCATAGTGACCCAGTGGCCATACCCATGCCACCCCCTCCTTCCATTGCTGCCATCCAGGCCTAACCTCCACGATGCACTCATCATCACTCTCCACCCTTCACTGACCACAGGGATCCGTCCAAAGGTACACGAGGTCCCGGACAAGCCAATCTGTAGAAGCCCCGTTACCATTGATTTTTAGCTGGAGAGATGAGCTCTTTTTGCTCCTTGGACACAGCTCGTGAGAGTGGTAGCTTCTAGCCGTGGCGAAACGTGCTCTACGCCCCACGGAGAAGGCCCCTCCACAGCAGGAGAAAAAGCAAGGCAAGAGTGCCTTTGTCCGTGGCCCAGTTACTGCCAGGACAGTCCTACTTGTGCTTCAAACTGCTGAGAACTTGCTTACTGTTGCATGCAACTAACAAAAAGCGCACGACAACCAGCGAGCAATATCCTGATGAACTCGGAATCAATCCTTCATTCATTCTAAAAATATTTAGTGGCCTCCCATTATGTAGTAGACAGTGTTCCACAAGCTGGAAATAGAGTGGTAAACCATTAAAAAAAAATCCCTGCACGAATGCAGCTTATCTTGTAGTGGGAGAGACAGAGAATAAGACAAATAAGTCAAACCTATGTTCTGGTGCAAAGTGATAAGGAGAAATTTTACAGGTTGGGGGGAATAGAAAGTATTCAGCTAAAGTGGCCGGGGAAGGCATCATTGAAATAGTGGAGGAAGTAAGCGATGAAAATACTCAGAACGAGAGTGTGCTAGGTAGAGGACAGCACGTGCCAAGGCCCTGGGGCAGGCCTGCTTTGTTAGAAGTACAGCCAAGAGGGGGTGTGGCCATGGCAGAAGGGACAAGAAAGAGGGTAGCACAAAGTGAGAGAAAGGCAAGAGGGGCCAGGTGACCCAGACTAGAGAACCAAGGCCCTGCTGGGCCCTGGACACCTTTGACTTCCCTCTGAGTGAGATGAGAATTCTGTAGGGTTTGCAGAGCAACAGAGAGATATGGTCTAGCCATTTTTGCAATTGCATTGGATGAGATATCTTTTTTTTTTTTTTTTTGATAAAGAGTCTCACTCTGTCACCCCGGCTAGAGTACAGTGGATTCATCATAGCTCACTGCAGCTCTTCAAACTCCTGGGCTCAAGCCATCCTCCTGCCTCAGCCTCCCGAGAAGCTGGGACTACAGGTGCACACCACTGTGCCCAGGGAATTTTTCTATTTTTTGTAGAGATGGGGGTCTCACTCTTGCTTTTTGTAGAGACTGGTCTCGAACTCCTAAGTGCATTCGATCCTCCTGCCTTGGCCTCCCAGAGTGCTAGGTTTACAGGCATGAGCCACTGTGCCCAGCCCCATGTATGAGAAATCTTGACGGTTGAGAATGTCTAGCTCAAAACGCCCTTAGGGAGGATCCAGTACTGCTTCAGATATCCACAAGGCTTGTCTGTGGAGAGCCATTCCATGACTCCAAGGGGAAAGGTTTGGGCCAATAACAGAGGAACAGAGGCTGCAGAGGGGTGGAACTCACACACATCTGTGCTGTCACAGAGCCCCGATCCCCACTCTCAGCCCCCAGTCTGCAGGAGGTGACATGCTGGCAATGGGGCTCCAAGCATCAACCCCCACCAACAGCACCTACGATTTTGCCTTTTTGTCTTCTTAAGCCAAATGCCATCCTGAACAAATTAACTTTAAAGAGAACCCCAAATATAAACTGGCTCTTTGGGGCTGTTTCTGCCCAACTTTCAAGGTTGTTGGTTTATTATGTCAGAAAAATCCGGTGTTAAGAGTGTGCACCCTATGGATAGAACCCATACAGATGACATGACCACTTCATTCTGTCACACGCCTGAGACAAGTTAGCCCTCTTCCAGGCCGGCCGTGGTGGCTCACCCCTGTAATCCTAGCACTCTGGGAGGCCGAGGCGGGAGGATCGCTCGAGGTTAGGAGTTCAAGACCAGCCTGAGCAAGAGTGAGACCCAGTCTCTACTAAAAATAGACAGAAATTAATTGACCAACTAAAAATATATAGAAAAAAAGAGATTAGCCGGGCATGGTGGCACATGCCTATAGTCCCAGCTATTCAGCAGGCTGAGGCAGGAGGATTGCTTGAGCCCAGGAGTTTGAGGTTGCTGTGAGCTGACGCCACGGCACTCTAGCTCGGGCAACAGAGTTAGACTCTGTCTTGAAAAAAAAGAAAAAAATAGCCCTCTTTTATGTCAGGGAAAAAGTACTGCTACCTCTCTTCTAGTCTTTGGAAAGAGCCCCAAGTTCACTGGATATGTTTTTGCCTATGCAGTACTTAACATGACCCATATGGAGAGGGTCCTTGAACTCATGGAATTTAAGAGCAGACAGGGACCTTTATATTTATCTCATGGGAGTACAGTATTGCCTTCATCACAATTGCTGACTCTAATATATTGGTAGTGACTGCCCAGAGCTGGTGAGAAACCCAGCAGATGAGCAAGTGATTGCAGCCAAGCTGCCCACGTCCCCGGAGCCTGTCCCGCTGCATCTAACCCACCCCCTCCATGTGGCAGATCGGAAAACCAAGAGCATGAATATCTGCATTAGCCAAGGAAAGTCTTGATAAAGACCTCGATTCGGACACACTGCCATTAATCTACTCTAGTCAAATATGGTTCCAGCAACCACTCAGAGCCACCTTTGGGAATCGGTGGCTACCAGAATGGTTTCACGTACTACGAAAGACTCCAATGCCCCTGTCAAAAAGTCATTACCTCTCTCCAAAGCCCCAAACTCCACAGTGACATGTCCAAAAAACGTCAAGTTTCTCCTGTTAATTAAAATGTTAATGTCCTTGGAGATAGGCAACAGGAATTGATTTAAGCCTTGTCTCTCTTAGTACGAACGATACTATTAGATATCTTCCAGAAAAAAAAAAATCTTTCTTTAATGGTCTCATTTAAATTTAGAGAAAGATCATAAAATAAAAAACAAAAACAGTGACCCCCAAAGTGGATGGGCAAGGATTAAGCAGAAAGGACACTGAGCGGGGCAGGTGGGGAGACCGAGGAGAGGGACAAAGCCACACTCCACACTTCTGCCCAGAGCTGCTCCTGTTCATGCCACTTCGGGGTCAAGTGGCAAAGTGACCTGCATCCTCCAAGGGAAATTATATCGGATGCAAAGCATCCTTCACTGTCTGATAATGGACCAATCATTGTACTGAAAAGTCAAGCATACATTATGGCCAGATTTTACCGTTGTGCCTTCACTTTCCAAAGACTGTTTATGAAGACTTTTGTTTTCTTTTTCTTTCTTTTTTTTTTTCTACCATCCATCAAATGTCTTTCTTATCTTTTTCCACGGTGGCAGTGGTTGAAAACGCGGATGTCCACAGGGACCAGGCAGGTGACAGCAATGAGGAGACAGGGCCAGGATAAAGATGATCCGGGGAACTGGTAGAGAAGGGTGAGGACTGTGTGTGCCAGACAGGCCAGGACACTCCAAGAAGCAGCTGCCCCATTCCTCCCCACCCTAGGACCGAGGGCCTAAACGCCAGGCCCCTGGATTTCCCAGGAGAGTTGGAGATGTCTGGGTCCTTGCATGAAATTCCTTGGCTTTAAGATATTGACATTTAATTTTTTAAATAGCTGAACATGATGCAAGGTGATCACATACATCTCTGGCCAAGTTTTGCTTGTTGGTTGCCACTTTGCTTTCTCTGCTTTAGGGCAGGGGCTGGCAAACTCCAGCTCCAACGCCAAATCTAAGCCACTGTCCATTTTTATAAATAAAGTTTTATTGGAACACAGCCATTCCCATTCATTTACGTACGTATTCTGTTGCCTTCATGCTTCAACGGCAGAGTTTAATAGCTGTGACAGAGGCCATGTGACCCGCAAAGCCTAAAATATTTGCTATCTGGTCCTTTACGCAAAAGGTTTGCTGATCTTTTGCTTTAGGTTTTGAAATCGATAGACTTTTCCAGGATCTCTGGTCTTTTCCAACAGATTGGCTATAGTTTCTAAGTGAGTGATAAAGAAAGAATCTGAAACAGCTTTTATTGGCTTGTCTTGACTAGCGTCATTTGGTACCACATACAGACCAGTAAAAAAAAATCTAAGATGGGTTGTTTTGTCATCACAAAACTGAGCAATCAATTTGGATACTAAATAAGCCATAAAATAAAGGAATAGTGTTTTTGTGAAAAGACTCGGGGTGCCAGAAGCAGACACTCCTTTTTTAGGATCCCACTTCTGCCACCATTACCTATGAGACCTGAGTGTGCGACTGTTCTGAGCTGCATTTGTGTCATCTACATAATGGAAACATCATTCAATGAATAACGTTACCTACCTTGCAGGTTTGGTGGTGAGGCCCACAGAGAATGTGTGACAAGCATCTGGCACTTAGAAACTCAATAAAGACGGAGCCAGTAGTCTAACGGTGGTACTAGTAACAGCATCATGGAGAGTCAACCTCTGCTGGCCAATACATTTTCTGTTTCTTAGACTTTCTTTGATTAAAAACCATGATTCCAGGGCTCTTGATGTTTCAAAGAAAGGTTCAGTAGAAACATAGAAAGGTTCCTCCTATAAAACCCGGTCACTAATTACACGGGCTGGTGAATGAGGCTCTTCCATGTAGGTGCTCATGTGTGCAGAGTGAGTGTTCAATACATGTTGGTTGATTTTTTTTTTTTTTTTTTTGATGATTGGGTATTGACTGAAAGGATTAAAAGTAGTGTCAAGTCAGAGAAAAAAAAATCCAAAGTTGGAGCACAATATTTTTCCTTTGCTCTGTTACTAAAGAAATTGTCACCAAATAGAATTAGATAACTCCTGACTTTGAGAACATCTATAAGAAGACTGGCCCACAGCCATAAAAAGAAACCGGTGAACTACCTCTTGTATTCTCCTGGATGGAGCTGGAGCCCATTCTTCTAAGTGAAGTGTCCCAAGAATGGAGAAACAAGCACCACATGTACTCATCATCAAATTGGTACTAATTGATCAACACTTACGTGCACATACGGAAGTTACATTCAGCTGGTGTCAGGCAGGTGGGAGGGGGAGGAGGGGATGGGTAAACTCACACCTAACAGGTGCAGTGCACACTGTCTGGGGGATGGACACATTTGTAGCTTTAAGGTGGTGCAAAGGCAATTCATGTAGCTGAAGCGTTTGTGCCCCAGTTATATCCTGAAATAAAAAAAAAAAAGAAGTCTGGGAGGAAATGGGCATTTATTGAAACCTTAAAATCTGTACCCCCATAATATGCCGAAATAAAAAAAAAAAAAAAAAAAAAAAAAAAAAAAAGAAGGCTGGCCCACTCTGCTCAATAGTTGATGCCATGCAGGGTAGGGTGTGGTTGGGGATGGAATGTTCTTGGTTCAAAGAGCCCCAGGACATGTAATGAGCTAGCACAATGCACACTTCTTGACTGAGTTCTGGCTTAAACAAATCAGCTATAAAATAACTTTGGGGGACATTTGGGAAACTTAAGTATGAACTGAATATTAGATACTATTAGGAAATTAATAGTAATTCTGTTAGCTTTGATAATGATATTGTGGCTATGTCATTTTAGGGGTACATAATCAGGTATTTAGGGTTAAGATGTAATAATGCCTATAGTTTATTTTAAAAAAACTTCAATTAAAAATAAGCAAAGAAACAAAGTGAAAGAAAAGTAACAAATATGGGGAAATATGGGGAAAGGCTAACAACTGTTAAATCTAGGTGATAGATATACCAGTCTCTCTACATTTCTAATGTTTGTAATTTAACATGATAAAGTAAAAAGAATCAACTAAAAATTACCCCTTTTCTAAGTTTTTAAGGTTGTTGGACTATATTTATTATATGTAGAATTGTTTCTAGGGCTGATTACCCTTTCCGGAATAGTAAAGTCACCTTTTCCATTGAACTCTAGGCATTTTAGTAATAAGTAAACAAAAAAGAAAAGTACTATTATTAATACTGTTAGTATCAATATATTAGTTTGTAACAAATTACCACAAATTACTGGCTTAAAATAAATACAAATGTATTATCTTGTAGGGCTCTAGGTTAGAAGTTCAACACAGGGTGGGGTACAGTGGCTCATGCCTATAACCTTAGCACTTTGGGAAGCCTACACAAGAAGCATTGTTTGAGGCCAGGAGTTCAAGACCAGCCTGGGCAATAGTGAGACCTTATATCTACAAAAATATTTTTTTAAAAATTAGCTGGGCGTGGTGGCACATGCCTGTAGTCCCAGCTACTTGGGAGGCTGAGGCAGGAGGATCTGCTTGAGCCCAGGAATTTGAGGTTGCTGTGAGCTATGATGAAGCCACTGTATTCTAGCCTGGGCAACAGAGCGAGACCCTATCTCAAAAAAAAAAAAGAAGTCCAACAGAGGTTTTACTGGGCTGAAATCATGCTGGCACATGGAGGCTCCATGGGAGAACCCCTTTCCCTGATTCTAGAGGCTGCCTGCATTCCTTGGCTCATGGCCACCTTTCTCCATCTCTGAAGCTAACATCCTTGAATCTCTGTCTTCATATCCTTTTCTCTGTCTCCTCCCCTCTCTCTGACCACAGCCTGGAAAGGTCTTCTGCTCTTCAGGACCCATGTGATTAGACTGGGCCCAAGTGGATGATCTAGAATAATCTCCGCAGCTCTATATTAATGGATAAATTAGGATCACCACTCACTCATCTTGAACAACCTTGGCATCTAGAGGCTTTGTTGTTTCTGGCCAAATGCCCTCTTTCCCTCCTCCATGAAGGTAAAGCAAAGCTACACTAAGATACCCTTGGCTACATCTGCAGAAATTATACTCTATGCTAAAATCTAATTCTCACTTGTATGTCTTGATTTCAAAATAATTTATAGCAATCATATTCCTTCCAGAGCGCTTGCAATTTTTACAATTATTTTATCTAACAAGCTCTGCATAGAGAGAACTTGATTTAGCATACTACTTCTTTATTAGAAAACCTTTAAAAAAATGGTTTTTGAATAGTCACAGAAATTCCAACATGCTTCTATTTTTCCAACAGAGAAAACGTCTTTACTTCATGTACTCTCTCCAAAGCACATTTAAACCAAAGTTGTAATATCATCATCTCTTTTACACATACAATTCTCCAAAATCACAGGCTGAGAAGCGAGGCATTTGTAGATCCAGCCCTCTGCATCATCCCAAGATTGGTTTTCTCCTTCCTTCCTTTTATAGTAACACACAGACCTCGTCACCCCAAACTCCGGAGAAGCGATGCATGAACATGTCATCATCCGGAAAAGACTTCAACCAAACAAAGAGTATGGGGATTCAAACCCCCTCGTTCCACGTGTACACTGCGTCCACCTCTTAAATGACACAACCCTCCAGTTGGCCAACTGGCTCGGAAAAATGCCATTTAAGTCGCCAGCTCCCAGATGCTGCTAAGCACCTCTTAATTTTTCTCCCCCCCTTCATGAAATAGGAATAGTGTAAACACGAGCTAGGAGCACTTCACGTTCCGGGGCTGAGAGGGCCACCCGGGGCCGTCACACACGGCCGCCTCTCTGGTCTCCAACTCAGTTCCTCCTGAGACATTTTTAGGGCCTCCTCCAGAGGCTCAGGCCCAAACAGATGTCCCTGTCGCCCCCACTTCGAAATGGTGTGGCGTGAGGGAACACAAGAGAGAAGAAGGGGGAAAAAGCTTCGGTAACCATGTGTCGCAGTGTAGAAAGTGGTTCATACATTAAGGGAAAGTCCAAATGCAAAACCAAGAAAAATATGCAGCTAGTCCACGGGGATCCAGGAGAACAACTTCTAGCAAATTCCCAGCTGAACCAAGTAGGCGGGAGCTTTAGATGACTAGACTGATGATCACATGTCAGTCTGGTTGGGGTTTTGACAAGGGAGGTCAAACTTGAACGCCCAGAGGCAAGGATTTTCAGGCTTCGCACTGTTGGCATTTGAGCTGGGTAATTTTTTGGTTAGACCCTGCACTGTCAGATGTACAGCAGCCTCCCTGGCCTCTACCCACTGGACACCCAGGGAAGAGATTTGTGATAAACCCCAAACTCTGCATTGTCAAGGGCTATCTCGGGGCAAAATCACTCGCAGGTGAGAACAACTGATCTAAATCCATGACTTTGGATGACATAATATATCCAGTGCTCAAGGGCTGGTTCCAACAGTTCAACCAAACAGGCTTCTTGGGATCTTGCAGATGGGTTGGCTACATCTTAGAAATTCCACTCTCGGGAAACTTACACTCAGAGAGGACCGAGAAGAACTGTATAGCCTCGGCCCATCAATTTTATGGATCAGGAAACTGAGGCCCAAGACAGTTCGAGGGACTTCCTAAGCAAAGTACTCGACTTACCAATAGCCAAAGACAGGGTCATGTGTGACAGAAAGGGACAAAAAGGCAGGAACGGGAGGAGAGAAGGAACAAGTCATCGTGTGAATGCAAAGTTGTGCTGGGATTTGGTTCGGGGAGCAAACACACAAACTCTCGAGTTCTAATGAGAACAGCAGCAGTTCTCAAATCCATCTGCATTTTAGAAGCCCTTGAGGCGCTTTACAAAAGAAAACCAAAGTCAAGCCTGGGCTCCACCTAAAACTCACCGGATCAGAATCTCTGGAGGGGAGGTTTAGTAGGGTTTGGTGCTTTAAGAAACAAACAAACAAACAACTCCCCTGATGCATCTATAAGCAGCCAGATTTGGGGTACAGATGAATCTAGAGGAAGACACTCCAGCCCAGCGCCCTCTACAGAGCTGCGGGGGACCCGACCCTGTGTGGGTCCCTTGTAGACATCGAACTCCATCAGGAAGAACTGCTTGCTTGCTGGGATCCACCTGTGACTAAGGTAACCACTGCCTTTCCCTCAACCGTAAAAGACAAGATCACTGTCACAAAGCAGGCCCCTCGCTCTCAGAGATGGCTTGGGTCACGCATAGAAGCCGGATCCTTCCCCGCAGAAGGACTCGTTGGCACCTAAGAGCAGCAGACTGGAGAAAATACAGGATTTATTCCTGTGCTGGGCACACGTGTGTTTGCAGCAACTCTATTTGCATGAGAACAACATTCTGCACGGAAGACCGGGCATTCCAGCGTAACCTTGATTTGGCAACGGCAGGCCTAACGCTGCAGAAATGAATAAACACATCAGCCGCTTCCTCTGGCTTAGCCCCGGGAGAAACCGGCTCTCCCCCTTCCTGCAACGAGCTTTGCGCCTCCCCGGCCCACTCAGCGACCAGCGTCCCCTCTTTCTGAAGACTCCTCTTAGCAACCACAAACCCCACCGTGGGCGCGGCCACTTGAGCATAGAAAGCAGACATTGGGGACCCTGGAGGACCCTCTGATCCTGTCGTCTTGGAGGCGTGGTAGTGGACATCTGTTGTTTTTGCCCACCAGGCTCACATTCCTTCTATAACGATACTAGTTTTGGGAGTTTTTTACCCCTAAGCAATCACTGCTCCCCACTCAGTCCTCAAGGCCAGGGGGGGCTCCGCTCCCCAGCCCAGATGTGGGATTGAGCTCAGGCCCGCTCCGCAGGGCCTGCCTCCTCGTGGCCACAGCGATGGGTTCGAAGCCGTACATGTGAGCGAGGCAGGGCCGAAGAAGCTGGGTTCCGGGAGGGCTGGCATTTTTTCTTTCTTTCTTTCTTTTTTTTTTTTTTGAGACAGAGTCTCACTCTGTTGCCCAGACTAGAGTGAGTGCCATGGCGTCAGCCTAGCTCACAGCAACCTCAATCTCCTGGGCTCAAGCGATCCTCCTGCCTCAGCCTCCCGAGTAGCTGGTCGGGACTACAGGCATGCGCCACCATGCCCGGCTAATTTTATATATATATTAGTTGGCCAATTAATTTCTTTCTATTTATAATAGAGACAGGGTCTCACTCTTGCTCAGGCTGGTTTCGAACTCCTGACCTCCAGCAATCCACCCACCTCGGCCTCCCAGATTGCTAGGATTACAGGCGGGAGCCACTGCGCCCGGCCTAGGGCTGGCATTTCTGATGCTGCCGAGAGGATATGCCTAATCCAGTTTGGAGGAAGCTCCCAGCCATTGAGGCAGTGCCGAGAAGCGCTGGCAATGGGGGACTCCCTGTGACAATCGACCTAGCTGCTCAGCAGATTCACAGCCCGGTTCCAGCCGTCCTTTCCTTTGGATTCCTAAAGAAGGCGACAGATTTCCGTAGCTTCCCATCCCCCACTGCGCCCAATCTCCTCCTTAGTCTGACATTTCAAGCTTGCTACAACCTGACCTGAGTCACCTTGGCCAGACTTTCCCCTGATCCCTCCCTTCTGGTGTCACGATCTTGCCTACAAACGCCTGCCCCTTGGTGGCCTCGTCCATCCACCCTCCACCCCTGCGCCTCTCCAGCCTCCCAGGCTTGGCTCAAACACCGTCCTTCCACCAAGCCTTCTGCGACGCCACTGGCTAAAAGCCACGGTCCCTTCATCTGAACTCCTGTGGCTCGTCGCCTAGAGACCTCTGGGCACAGGGAAGCATGACGGGCCAGGCGGGCACACGGCAGGCGTTCACGGACACATACCTGTCCTTACCGTGCAGTGACAGGTGACTCTGCTCTGTTGTTGGCCTGTCTCCGCCACTAACCTGTAAGTCTCGGGAGGGCCCATGTCCCATTCATCCTTATGTCCTTTAGAGCATTAAAAAGATGCCCCATGGAACGAATAAGTTCACATATGATGTTCTGGTATTGCCTTACTAAAAATAGGATCCGTTGTCACGTTGCCACTGGGGAAGTCACGAGCGGGCGGGGCCCCCTTGATTGCCTCTGCTATGGAGTGAGACCTAAATGCAGTGGGGAGACTGAGGCACGGGCTTTGAAGAGGACCCGGCCTGGGTTCAGATCCTGGCTTCGCTGCGGTTGTGCTGGCCTTGGGCCAGTTTCTCGGGGTCCCGAATCTCTGTTTCGTCCTTGGTGAAATGGGGTTCCCGGACCACCTCGCACGGGGGGCGCGGGAGGCGTGGGCATTCTCACGTGCACAAAGCTTCTCACTCAGCACTTGGCGCGGAGCAGGTGCGTGCCCAGGCAGCGGCGACCAGAAGCACAGCTGAGCCCCACAGCCTGCGCGGGGGGCCCCTTCTCGCCCATCCCGTCCTCTCTATCCCCCTTAGTCTTGAGGATTATCCCTCCAGGTGCTTATTTGTTTTTCATATCTTCCTAGATCCCGAAATTACAGTTTCCCATCTCAGGTAAGCTCTATCGATCCCGTTTCTCTCTGAAAATTAATATTTTAAAAATGTCCCTGCCATCAAAATACTCCCTCTGCCCCACGAGCCTCTCTCCCTGAGCAAGCTGTCCTGGGGTTCCCAACTCCCCTATTTTTATTACTTCCCACTTGTCAACCACGGTCATTTTTAAAAAGGTACTCATCTCTACAGGATTTTGGAGAAAGGTCAATAGGACAATATTTGTGATAACCCCTCCCGTGGTGACTGGAGCCAAGTTGGTAATCCAAGATCTGTCCTTCCTTCTCCTTTTGTCTGTCGGTCAATATTTACCGAGTGTGCTCTAAGCACCAGCGACCCTGCCCTGCATGGGGGTACGTGGGGAACCAAAGAGACACACGCGTCTGTCCTCGTTCTTTGTGAGTGTGCGACAGTTCTTATTCTGCAAATGGAAGGGAAAGTGGAGACTGGAACTTAACTAGTGCTCTTCTAACCCTGCCGTCTCCTCCTTTATTAAAATTGCAACATAAAAAAAAAGAAAAAGAAAAAGAAAAACAACAACTCTTCTTGCAAGAAGGAGTTCTTAATTACCTGCCCCATTCTCTGGGAGGTGAATATGTTCGCTGCTTTTTAATTATATTGGCCTTATTGTTTCATAAGAAAATAAAAAACAGTCTCGACGGGGAGACTGCACGGAGCGGAGGAAGCCAAACATAACTTATGCACCTTATTAAAAACAATTAGGGATTGTTTGATGAGGCAGATTCGGCTCCAGATGGCCAGCCTCCATATAGCCACGGTTCAGATTTCTTCTCACCTTCCCCCAGCTTCTTCCCAAGTTTTGCATCATCGGTTTTCTTAAAATACAAGGATGGGATTGTAAGGGATGCTGTTCCCACGTTTGCTACTTTTCTCTTCTCGGTGGCAACCGAGTTGTTTCTGCACCAGCATCTACTGGCTCTGGGTCCTCGGGGCTTCTCCCGTGTCCCCCTCCTGGGCTCGGGTTGCCAAGAGCCAGGTCGAGAGACCCTTCGTCATCCTCTTCAGATCTCTGGGTTTGCTTTGCTGGGGGGGGGGCAAGTTTGCCTAAGGGGACCTTGGGGACAAAGCATTTATCAGCTTGAGACTTAATTTTAGGTATTAGAGGACAGGGGTGGGGATGCCAAAGACCACTGTGGTGTGACATTGGCTGCCTTCCCTGGACTCTCTTCCTCTTTTGCTACCCCCATGGTTGTGTCTCAGGACCACCCAAGGCTGGAGGTTCCCCCAACACACATGCCCCATCACACATTGTCCTGCCCCAGTGCCTTTGCTCACGCTGTGTCTTCTGCCTAGACTGCCCTTCTCCTGCTCGCTGGCTCAGCTAATTGCTGCTCACCTTGCAGCTTTCCACTGAGGCGGCCCCTCCCTCCCCTACATCCCATCCCGCACCTACTCTCGGGCTGCCTTGAGAGCTCTTGTGTTGATTTCCATTGCAACAATCTCTTCAAGGGTCTGTTTTTTTTTTGTTTGTTTGTTTTTTTGCCCAAAGACCATGAGCTCTTGGAGGACAAGGACTGAACACTGTTTATCTCCATTTTCCTAACACTCAGCACAGCACAAGGCATGCAGTCGGGTGGCACTCAATTTTAGTTATTCATATCTAACTGAACCACCAGGAAGTTTCTTAAAAATACGCCTCCCAGGGCCACACCCACTGCAGAGATGATCTAGGGTGCAGCCCCACAATCTATGTTTTTTTTGTTTTTTTGAGACAGAGTCTTGCTCTGTTGCCTGCACTAGAGTGCCGTGGCGTCAGCCTAGCTCACAGCAACCTCGACCTCCTGGGCTCAAGCGATCCTCCTGCCTCAGCCTCCCGAGTAGCTGGGACTACAGGCACACGCCACCATGCCCAGCTAATTTTTTCTATATATTTTTAGTTGTCCAGATAATTTCTTTCTATTTTTAGCAGAGACGGGGTCTCACTCTTGCTCAGGCTGGTCTTGAACTCCTGACCTCGAGCGATCCTCCTGCCTTGGCCTCCCAGAGTGCTAGGATTACAGGCGTAAGCCACCACGCCCAGCCTACAATCTACGTTTTTAAGCAGTTCCTCATACAGCAAGTAGTTCCTCCGAGAACTACTATAGACATCACTCAGTAAATGTTTAGGAAACTGGCCTCATCCACGATGGGAAACAGAAAAGATTTCGGATTATCTAGAAAAGGTGCTCCTAGATCATTGCTGATTCTGAGGGCTCTAGTCATAGGAATACATGGAGTGTGATTTCTTTTCCCACGTGACTTGGTTATTCTCTAAAAATGAAGAAAAGGGAACAACTTGAAATGAGTGTGAAATAGCAGAAGGTTGGCGAGATCTAAATATCCGTAACAGAGAAGGCCGGTTAAATAATGATCGCACGTGCACACACTGCAATCTCACAAGGCCACTGAGCGGGGTGCCGTAGGTACAGACAGGGACTAACACCCAAGACATACTGAGAGGTGAAAAAAGATACAAAGCAATCATCGGTGGCTGTTGTGGGTTGCATTGTGTTCCCCAGAAAGATATGTTGAAGTCCTTACTTACCCCTAGCACCTTTTTTTTTTTTTTTTGCTCTGGACAGTGCTAGGAACCCCTAGCACCTTTGAATGTGATCATATTTGGACGTAGGGTCTTTGCAGAAAGAACAGAGTTGAGATGAGGTCCTACTGCATTCGAGTGGGCCCTTATCCAATGCTGCGTGTCATTTATGGGATGAGTGAGAGTTGAACACAGACACACAGGGAGAAGTCTGTGTGAAGAAAGACAGATGCAGAGATTAGAGTCATGTGTCTACAAGGCAAGCAACTCCAGGGCCTGCTGGCATCCACCAGAAGCTAGGAGAGAGGCAGGGAACAGATTTTTCCTCCGAAACTCCAGAAGAAAAACACTGCCAACAACTGGATGTGGACTTCTAGCCTCCAAAACTGCGGGAGACTAAATGTCTGTTGCTTGAAGCCACCCAGTTTGGAACAATTTGCTACGGCAGCCCTGGGAAACTAATAGGGTAGCCTATTATTTTGTGGCAATATCTATCTATCTTTTATGATGCAGAGACTCTTCCTGAAAGAATACACAAGGAACTGAGAACAAGCACGGCCTCCAGGAAAGAGAAGAGGTTGGCCAGGAGCAAGGAGAGGAAGAGAGATTTATTTTTTTACTGCATCCTCTTTTGTACTTTTTGACTTTTTATATACATTCACATGCTATCTATTTTTAAAACCAACAATGTTACAATGATTGTGATTTTTTTTTTTTACAGTAGCAGAAATGACTCAAGAGAGTTGCTTAAGCTCTCAGAGCCTGCATCCAGAAAACAGGGGTAATGATGGAATGACAGTAACCGCCATATACACACGCCATGTGCTCAGAACAGCGCCTGGCACAGATGAGGTCTCTGTGAGTGATGGCACTGGCTGTTGTTTTAATGGCTACTTGGAAATCAAAGTGCTTCAACAATAATCCAAACCCAGACAAGGATCCCCGAGTGGAACGCTGCAGAGACTGGACGAGACCGCTTGCACCTAATCAAAGGTGTTACGTGCCGCCCACATTAGGTGCCGCACGAAGGGGACACTCTTGAGCAGGTTTCTCAACAGCGGCCGTGCTGACATCCGGGCTGTGTAACTCTATGTTGGGGCGGGTGGGGGAGGGGCGGCGTGTGCACAGTAGGAGGTTTAGCAGCATCCTTGACCTCTACATGCTCCATGCCGGCAGGAGCTCTTCTCCAGGTGGAAACATAAAAAATGTCTCCAGACACTGCCAAATGTCCCCCAGAAGGGCAACACGGACTCCACTTGAGCAGATCAGCGATTGCCAACGTGTTTTCCGAGACCTGCACCATCAACATCGCCCTGGGGCTCATCAGAAACACAGAATCCGTTCCCTACCTCAGACCCCCCCTGAATCATGTTAAGGCATGTTAATGCATGTTAATGAGATCCCCAAGTGACTCACATGCATGTTAAAATTTGAGAGGCACCAGTCTACATCGGCGTCTCCAGCCACATCCTAACCCCGAGAATGCCTGGAGATTCGGTTAAAAACACAGGTCGCTGGGTCCCATCAAACCTGCTGCATTGACTCTCCAGGGAAGAGGGCTGGGAGTTGATCTTTTAAAGTGATTTTTTTATGCTCAGGAAGGTCTGGGAATCTCTACGGCTGTTTTTTTAGACCTTGGCAGTTACTTGCTAGCACTGACGGGGGGAAAGAGTGTCTTGGCTTAAAAACTTATTGTCTGACTATTCAACAAATCCTCAATGAGCACTGGCTTAGGGACAAGTGACTAAAGAGACATGTTCCTCACCAACATAGTGTCCGTCCTTCCAATGGACTCAGTGTTAGAGAAGCAGAGTCTAGATGACATTGTTTGAACTCTTGGATCCCCCGTGCCAGGACCCTCTGACTTCCTGGTCACATAAGCAAATAATTTCTTTTTTCACTTACGCCAATTTAAGTTTGATTTCTAGTCATTTATCTCTGGGAGAATCCCAACTAACAAACTACTTTTCAAGGTCAGCAAATTAATTTCCTTCCTCTGACCATGTTTATGAAGCAACTTCTAATCATAATGTGTCTTCTTATGAAGATCTGCCCACAGGGAAACAATATGAAGCTCAGTAAACATGACAGTATGGCGCTTTTTGTAAATATAGAGAGCATTATAAATGAACTACATTCGGGTTTTATGTATCAGACTCTTGTGAGTTTGGTTCTCATGAGTCAGCGCCCAGGTTTTAATATCTCTGCGTATACTTAGCAAACTGAATATCCAAACCAGCCTCTAGAAGGAAGTGATGCCACACCCTACACCTCACTGTTTTCAGGTAAGACTTCTTTAAATGCCAAATTGTGAAACCCAGCTGGTCTGGAGCTCTCCTTCCAACACAGGCTACAGACAGCAGGACCTTCCCTTTCCTCCTCTTATTTATAACTTCATTTGTTTATATCAGGCTTATCTCTTCTTGTTCCTTGTCCTACATCTCCTGTGAACTGTAAAATATCTACAGTCGGTGTTCCTTTTTCACGGTCCCTTCCATAATCCCATGTTTCTTTGTAAGAGTTTGTCTTAGGGTTCTCCCCCGGTCCCAAGTGCTCACACACAATGGTGCTATCTGAGCCCCCATATCTGCTGCT